>NW_027361742.1:3982500-4370000 GCF_039654945.1 Dendrobates tinctorius
TAGGAGGCGGCGCTACAAGGAAGGGGCGGGCACGCCGGGCAGAGAGCCGGCTCGGGGGCGGAGCTACCCCCGGCCGTGCGCGCGCTGAAAATGCGCTAATGTGAAACCGGCCTTACAGAGCAGCAGTCACAACAACTAATCTGCATCATATCTATTGGTCTGCCTCTAATTGGTGAGTGTTACGTTATATTTACTGCATATGCCATAACGTTATACATGTACTTATTCTATTCATGCTTCCTTTAGAGTGGGTTGTTTCTCTGGTTGGTACTTATTATTGTTCATTTTTTCCAGTCCTATAGCGCAGGTCAATCTGTACACTTTTGTTAATCTAGAAAAATGTTTCAATGCCCAGTTTTAGAAATCACAGAAATGAGCACAGACCACTTAAAGGGAACCTGTCACCCCCCCAGGCGTTTTTAAGTAAAAGAGCCATGTTGTGCAGCACTAATGCTGCATTCTGTCAAGGTGGCTCTGTTACTTAGCGTCCCTTCCACCGCAGAAATAATCGTTTTTAAAATTGTTCAAAAATACCTGGATTTTGACAGGCAGGCAGGTCTTTCCCCCTCTGACAGACGCCTCGCATCCATCAGTCATTTCGTATTTGGCGCCGCCTCCTCAGTGTTCTTTTCAAATGCTGGCACCTGCACTGTACTATAATTTCGTGGGCATGCGCAGTAGCGCTGTCCGACGTTCCCGTCCTCTCAGATCACATCCTGGCCTTCATATCGCTTGGCCACAGATCCCGCACCGCAGTCGCTTATGATTTAGTCACACTGCGGGGCTGGGAATCTTGGGCATGAGAGCTGCAGAGAACTACTGCGCATGCCCAAGATTGGGACCTGGTGACTCACTGCCACTATTCACACTATGTAGGTTTAAACATTAGAGAGTGTACACCTTGTTGCGGTGGGACAACTTTATGCTTTTTTTTAATCAAAAACAGTGTTTACTAAGTACCCTATGTTAATTATTTTACGCTCTTGCCTTTCAACTTATTTATTTTCATTAGGGTATATGTACACATTGTCTTTTCTTTGGTTTTGTTTCCACGGCCAGTATGAACATGCTCTTACATCATGCATGTTAGGCTGGGTTCACATAGCGTTAAAGGCGTGCGTTTAACGCATCTGTTACATAGCGGCATTAGCGCTATGTAACGGATGCATTAACACACCCATACACAGCTATAGAGGAGCGCATCACTAACGCATGCCATAATCGGCATCTGTACATAATGAAGCATCTGCGCTAGCGGGAGCACATAACGTGATCGTGTTATGCTATAGCATTAACGCAGTCCGTGAACGTTATGCTTTGAATGGACTGCTTTAACGCTATGTGGGCCTGGCCTTATTCAAGCTATACTCCAGCTCAGCTTCTGTTTTTCTTCACTATTTTTGTATTCAGTACAAATAGGGTGTGGCCCCCTTTTCAATGAGCTGGGCAGTTTATATATAGTCCCTTCAAAGCTGGGTGTCTGGATGGGACCTGGTGACTCTCTGCCTTTATTCACACTAAGGGCCCTGTTACACACATCAATGTCCCAGCGATCCCACCAACGATCCGACGTGGATGGGATCGCTGGAACATAGTTAGCTGATCAATGGTGAGCTGTCACATAGACAGCCCCACCAGCGATCAGGACCAGCGAGTAAGCTGGTTTCCAATCTAAACAGCGAGTATCTAAGAGCCGCGCGGCTCTTGGTTACCTGCTGTTTACCTTGGAAACCAGCTTGCATGCTGGTTTCTAAGGTAAACAGTGGGTATCTAAGAGCCGCACGGCTCTTAGATACCCGATGTTTACCCTGGAAACCAGCGTGCACACTGGTTTCCAAGGTAAACAGCGGGTAATTAAGAGCTGCGCTGCTCCTAGATACCCGCTGTTTACATTGAAAACCAGCGTGCAGCGTCACTGACCGCTGGGCTCTCGCTGCCACACGCAGCTATGCGCGCTGGCCAGCGGGAGACCAACGATCAAAAAATGGCCCAGGACGATCCTGCACGATCAGCAATACTCTACAGGGGGGCCGGTCGCTGATCCATGTCACACACAGCGATTTCGCTGGCGAGATCGCTGTGGTGTCACAAAATCAACGATCTCACTGGCGATATTGCAGTGTGTGACGGGGCCTTAAGTAGGTTTTAACATTAGAGAGTGTAGGTACTGTCCCAATGGGGTACACCTTTGGACAGCTTTATGCTTTTTTTTGATCAAAAACAGTGTTTACTAAGAACCCTATGCTAATTATTTAATGCACTTGCTTTTTTACATATTTATTTTCATTAGAGTATATGCACACATTGTCTTTTCTTTGGTTTTGTTCACTTAACACATGTCTGAGAAATACAGTAGAGGTCAACAAAATTTTTAAAAGTTTTTCTTCACTTTTAGACCTCACAGAAATATTCACAGGCAAAGTAACATCGTATGTCTGAGAAATGAAGGCTGTGACACCGTCACAGGCACTGTTTGTGAAGGTAGATATGTATCATGGAGATTGCTATCTTCCGTGATCTAGAAACCCATACGTTTCTCTCCAGCATGCTATGTGCTGTGTTACGGCTGAGGCTGCGGACGCGGCCCAGCCAATGCCTCCACGTTGCCTGACCACGAGTACAAGGGGCGACCGTCCCAGGTTGGAGCGTAATGTGGAACCACTGGACTACAGAGGGGGGGGACCTGGACCTAGCCAGACTAGGGAAGGGCAGCGAGCAGGGTTTGTGGCAGCTGAGCATGTGGACAAGATGGTGACATGCAGGACTAGATTGTGAAGATGAGGATGAATAAACTCACGGAGATCAACATCCAACACTGCGGAGACACCATCACGTGTTTCTCAACGCAGTGATTCTAGAGCACTGCCCCCATCCCTTATGGGAAACATGCAAAACAGAAGCCGCGGAGACATCATCACATGTTTCTCAAAGCAAGCAATGACCAGCCAGGTCTTTCCCCGGGAAGGAACAACCACGGGAAGGGCAGTCTCCAATGAAGGAAACCACCTATGCCAAAACATGGTATCCATCCACAGACAGCTGTTTCGGGGTATTGCCCCTCATCAGTGTGGAGTAGGAAACTGGCTGGTAGGAGCAATGCCTAGTAAAAGACTGTGAAGATGAGGATGAATGAACTCATGGAGATCAACATCCAACACTGCGGAGACACCATCACGTGTTTCTCAACGCAGTGATTCTAGAGCACTGCCCCCATCCCTTATGGGAAACATGCAAAACAGAAGCCGCGTAGACACCATCACATGTTTCTCAACGCAAGCAATGACCTGCCAGGTCTTTCCCCGGGAAGGGCAGTCTCCAATGAAGGAAACCACCTATGCCAAAACATGGTATCCATCCACAGACAGCTGTTTCGGGGTATTGCCCCTCATCAGTGTGGAGTAGGAAACTGGCTGGTAGGAGCAATGCCTAGTAAAAGACTGTGAAGATGAGGATGAATGAACTCATGGAGATCAACATCCAACACTGCGGAGACACCATCACGTGTTTCTCAACGCAGTGATTCTAGAGCACTGCCCCCATCCCTTATGGGAAACATGCAAAACAGAAGCCGCGGAGACACCATCACATGTTTCTCAACGCAAGCAATGACCAGCCAGGTCTTTCCCCGGGAAGGAACAACCACGGGAAGGGCAGTCTCCAATGAAGGAAACCACCTATGCCAAAACATGGTATCCATCCACAGACAGCTGTTTCGGGGTATTGCCCCTCATCAGTGTGGAGTAGGAAACTGGCTGGTAGGAGCAATGCCTAGTAAAAGACTGAAGATGAGGATGAATGAACTCATGGAGATCAACATCCAACACTGCGGAGACACCATCACGTGTTTCTCAACGCAGTGATTCTAGAGCACTGCCCCCATCCCTTATGGGAAACATGCAAAACATGCAAAACAGAAGCCGCGGAGACACCATCACATGTTTCTCAACGCAAGCAATGACCAGCCAGGTCTTTACCCGGGAAGGAACAACCACGGGAAGGGCAGTCTCCAATGAAGGAAACCACCTATGCCAAAACATGGTATCCATCCACAGACAGCTGTTTCGGGGTATTGCCCCTCATCAGTGTGGAGTAGGAAACTGGCTGGTAGGAGCAATGCCTAGTAAAAGACTGTGAAGATGAGGATGAATGAACTCCTACCAGCCAGTTTCCTACTCCACACTGATGAGGGGCAATACCCCGAAACAGCTGTCTGTGGATGGATACCATGTTTTGGCATAGGTGGTTTCCTTCATTGGAGACTGCCCTTCCCGTGGTTGTTCCTTCCCGGGGAAAGACCTGGCTGGTCATTGCTTGCATTGAGAAACATGTGATGGTGTCTCCGCGGCTTCTGTTTTGCATGTTTTGCATGTTTCCCATAAGGGATGGGGGCAGTGCTCTAGAATCACTGCGTTGAGAAACACGTGATGGTGTCTCCGCAGTGTTGGATGTTGATCTCCATGAGTTCATTCATCCTCATCTTCACAGTCTTTTACTAGGCATTGCTCCTACCAGCCAGTTTCCTACTCCACACTGATGAGGGGCAATACCCCGAAACAGCTGTCTGTGGATGGATACCATGTTTTGGCATAGGTGGTTTCCTTCATTGGAGACTGCCCTTCCCGTGGTTGTTCCTTCCCAGGGAAAGACCTGGCTGGTCATTGCTTGCGTTGAGAAACATGTGATGGTGTCTCCGCGGCTTCTATTTTGCATGCAGGACTAGATGACACCACACAATTTCAGGTATGAAGAAACATAAAGTTTACCAAAACAAAGTCACAGTACATAAACAGAAGATAATGCCAGGCTGCCGATTCTGCACTTCAGGGAAGGGTACACGTCTCAGGCTGACAGACGAAAGCAGGAAGTCATCACGGGTAGATGCAGTCCAGGGTCATCTGGCATAGGCATATGTGGCGCCCCAGAGGGTTCAGTCACCACAGAGGTACTGCACCTCCTCCTGAGGTGTGGTACCCCACCATTCAGGTAAGGTGGAGACACCGGACCACACTCCAACACCTGCATCCCACACAACACAGTAGTGTAGCAAAGAACCCTTTGGTGGCTCCCTGCTTGGAACACGAAGCGTGCTGGGAGGTGGGTGGAGTTAGTTGGCACCAAAAGAGCGGGAAGAGTTTAGGATTTAGTCAGTCTGACAGAGTCAGTGGAAGAGTGAAGATCCCCTGAGTGGGATGGATGAAGGAAGTGCTGCAGCCGACCTCATTGACCTGGGTCCGCTGGCACAGGAGAGGAACATTGATGGAAAGCCTGACTCTCCATAAGAAGGAAGGATTAGTACGGAACGTAAGGAGAGGAGGACTAAGGATTAGGGTTAGAGCAGAACCCTTCCCAAGTTCACAGCGCAAGGCCGGGGTCCAGTCCCCGAGGTTGTATGGATACTAATGGTCCTGCAGCAGACACCGGACGGAATAGAAGTTGTCACCACTTTATTCCCACACAAGACTTGAGGGCACAACAGCAACGAGAGTGAGCCGGGACTTGGTAGCAAGGAGTCCCCGGAGCAGGCTACAGCTGTCTGCCGTACAAGTAGAGTTCATAGGAACATCTGACAGGAGGAACTCCAGTGTAATTCAGTACTGAGAGTACTTCACTATAGGTGCAAAAGGGAGACGTTCAGAAAAGGCACATATGTTGGCGGAGTGTTGGAAGGGAGTACTTCATCTTGCCTGGAAGTTGGCTGAGCCCCTGACCTGGAGGACACGGCACCGAGGCGGGCACCTGTATGCTCAACAGACTGTGAGTAAAGCTTTTGAACTACATGCCCTGGTGTCCTCCGCTTATTACTGCGCCAACCCTCTCAGCACTACTACATCTCGGTGCCAGACACTACACTCTCTCCCTCAACACCTATCTTCTTCATCTACTCTGCCCTGGGACTACAGCCCTACCTGTGGAGGGCTGCACCATCATTGCTGCACCACACCATCTGTCCCAGAGGATCTGTCTGCAGCATCGGCTTAACATCTTCATTGCCGAACACCACAGGTGGCGTCACGAATCATTCACTAATAAACTTTAATCAACATTCACACACTCAACATCCCCCTTTTACAATGGACACCCAGTGCCACGGACCGGGTCACAGCTACCATGACATCTCCCATTGAAATCCTCCGATCCCGGCTCAGAGTACCCCGCCGACCTGGCGACCCCTGGGGGCGATCCATTACTTGGCATCACGAACAGGATGACGAAGCCCGGTGCCACCAGATTCTGTGTGCCTGAGTTTTATTGGACTTAAACATTGCTGAGAATGTGCAAAATAGCCAAATTGATAAACTGTAAAATGGACTCTCAAAATGGCCGCCGGCGCGGTGAAGAAGGGCGTGACAACATGGGTGTTCCTAAGAAAACACCGCAAACTGTCCTGGGCCTCCCCTGCCTGAACTTCTATGCAACTGCAACATGGCCCACCCCCCGAGGGGTTCGGATACTGGCCTGGAATGGAGAAGTAGAAAGAAGACGCCGCCCCCTGAAGGAGGAGCGAGAGCCGGTGGCGAGAAAAGAGCCCAAGAAGGAGGAAGAATGCCAGAACGCCATGATGGAAGAAGGAGGGAGGCCCGAGCAGCCCAAGGAGGTTCAGCTGAACCTCTCCGGCACACTGACTGAAGGCTCCGATCCGACTTCCACTATGAACCGCCAGCAGCTGGAGGACGAGATTGCTCAGCTGACCAACCGTCTGCAGTTGAGACAGGAGGCGCTCTGGATTATGAACTGGCAGCACGCCCGGGAGGGGCCTAAACCATCGGTACCTCCATCACCGGTACCCTTACCATCGGTACCCGCCGCCGCTGCTATATCACCGGTACCTTCACCCGCGGAACCCGTCGCTGCTGCACAAGATTTCCCCAAGGCAGCCCCTGTGGAACCCACGGCCGCTGCCCTATCACCGGCGGCGCCTGTCTCCATCTCCACGTTGCAATCACCGCAGAGTGCGGCCTGTCATGAGGTGTTCTTTGGGGGCCTGGAGGCTGAAGCGGAGGAAGTTAAACTCCTGCCTGGACCTGATGCAGCTGCTCAGGTCCCACCGGAGACCCCTGCGGACCCGGAGCCGCCATTTGCCACCTCCGACAGCTGCCTGGACTATTCCGGTGGATGTTCCAGCTATTGACTGCCGTCCCAAACTTGCACCGGTGCCGGAGCATCGCCAAGAGGCCCCAGGTACGTCTGCTGCCCCTGCACTTGGGAAGGTCTCGGGGTGTACAGCTGCTGCAGCGTCCGGACAGGTCGTGCTGGACCTGGTCTGGGACCGGGATTCTAAACCCTGGAGGGAAACATCTGAGCCCCTGGCGGTAGTGCCCCTGTCCGCGGTGGGTAGGGGTCGGCCCCAAGAGGTGGAGAAGGAAGAAGAGGAATCCTGTTGCCAGCAGATCCTCCGCCAGCTGGCAGCAGAGCAAAGAGAACGGGAGCAGCGGAGGCTGGCAGTGCTAGGCCCTGATATGGACAGAAAGGAGAAGGTCCGTGCCGGTCACTACGGGCCTCGGGACTCAGCAGGATGGGGGCAGGTCCTGAATGTTAACCAGGAGCGGGGGTTTGGTTTTATCTCAGACCCCCAGAGAATCTCTGACCTCTTCTTTAGCAGGAGGGATGTTGAGTCTCACCTCCGGAGGGGACACCCTGCTCGAGACCTGCAACCGGGAGAGTATGTAACTTTCACCCGACATGAGGGGCTCCGTGGCTGGTACGCCATGAACGTGCACCGCATACCAGAGGATTTCATTGAGGCCTACAAAAAGGAACATGCTTACGTTCTCCCGGCAGGAATACCTCCCACGGTAGTGATTACATCTGCCAAGGCCAGGCAGATAATATCTACCCCAGTGCCACACCCTATGGTACAAATTGCTAAACCTGCTGTACTTCAGGCAGAAATCCCACCAACTGCCACCACTAGAATTGAGCGACTTTTGGTTTTTTAGGGTCGAGTTTCGTTTCATGAAACCCGACTTTTCCAAAAGTCGGGTCGAGCAAAATCGGCCGACAATAGGGAAAAGTCGGGAGTCCGACCGAAACACGAAACCCAATGTAAGTCAATGGGGAATTAAAGTCGGCAGTGAGAGGAGGACAGGAAACACACCTACAGTGCCCATTTGAATGCCAAAAGCATCCATTCTTATTACTTTAGCTTGTCAACCTTAATTTACTTCATAATACTAGTTACGTACTGAAAAATGGGGGTTATTTGGCTACAGTTGTGGGGGGGTAGGGCTGGCTCCAGGTTTTCGTGGGCCCAGGGCCAAAGAGCGCCCCTTTAACACATACCACAACTAGGGATGGGCGAATCCTGAAATACTCGGAATCGCTAGACTCTAACGAGTCCGACTCGGAAACTCGCTATTCGTTGCAAGTCTAGCGAGTCCAATGTTAATGAATGGGGATGCGAGTATTGCAGCGATTCCTGTGCTGCCATTTTTTTTGTTCCGCTTACTTCCCGCATGTGGCTGTGCACACCATGCGGAAAGTAAGCAGAACAATTGCGGATGGTACCCACGGTCCGGAGGAGAGGAGGAGACTGTCCTCCGGGCTTTGGGTACCATATCCCTGTAAAAAATAGAATTTAAAAATAAAAAATATTGTTATTCTCACCCTCCGACGTCCCGCACAGCCTTCCCGCCTCTCCACGCATCCGTTCCCAGTAATCCTTTGCGAAAATGCCCGCGATGGCGTCCGTTCTCTCGCGGGATCGCGAAGTCTCGCGGTCATTCGCGCGACGTCATCGCGAATGACCGCGAGACATCGCGATCCCGCGAGAACGGACGTCATCGCGGGCATTTTCGCAAAGGATTACTGGGAACGGATGCGTGGAGAGGCGGGAAGGCTGCGCGGGACGTCGGAGGGTGAGAATAACAATATTTTTTATTTTTTTTTTACATTTTATCTTTAACTACTGATGCTGCATAGGCAGCCTCAGTAGTAAAAAGTTGGTCACACTTGTCAAACACTATGTTTGACGAGTGTGACCAACCTGTCAATCAGTTCTCCAAGCGATGCTACAGATCGCTTGGAAAACGCTAGCATTTTGCAAGCTAATTACGCTTTCAAAATGCTAGTTTTTCCGTGGGAAAATCGCGGGAATTTAAAATGCGATTTTCCCGCGGAATGGAATTCCGGAATTCTCGCGGTAATTTCCGCGAGAGTTCCGGTACGTGTGCACTTAGTTGAAAAAACTAGGATTGCCATTGATTTGCATTGGACTCGTTACTGTGCGAGTAATCGCTTGGAAACTCGCAGAGTACCGACTCCTACGAGTCCCCTACTACTCGCAGAGTAACGAGTCCTAACGAGTAGATTCGCCCATTCCTAACCACAACTCATGATGCTCCGATACGGCAGAGAAATAGCAGTATAGTACAATGAAAAATACTTCACTTCTTACATCTCATGACTGATATCCATTTTAAATTCTCCAATACCTCCAAAAACGGACAGTATATAACTACATACAGTATTATGGCCAGCGCTTAGTGCGCTATACAGAGTAATGAGGCCCATATATTTCTCCATATGGAATCATTGATCCCATATAATGTTTCAAACCGTATATGATGAGCTCCACATAATGCTATAGTATATGTTGGTCCCAATGGATGGAGCTCCACTGTCTTATGGGCCCAAATAATGCTCCATATATAATGGGCCCCATTTCTACTGCTCTAGTGTATAATGGGCCCTGTAAATGCTGCTCCAGTGTCTGATGTCCACCTTTGGAATGCTCAAGTGTATGGTGGGCCCCATAAATCATTCACCATCTCACTGCACTTGGCTATTTAGGCCCTCCCACCGGCAGAGACACTTTTGCGTACTATGCGATGCCCTGTGCCAGTGCCATCGCCCATGAGTATGCCACCCCTACCTGCTCAATGAACCTGCACTTTCATCTGCACCTTCCTCTTTGTCACCGTGTAAGGTGGTATAGTATGTGGGAAGGGGAACCTGAGTTTCCTCTGGGTCAGATTCTGGCAGTGTAGAGTGCGAGGGGAATGTAGTGGTGTGAGTCAATGTACCAGCAGCATCATCCAGAAGTGGCTGGGCCTCAGTGCACTTGTGGCGTCCCCAAGAGTACGATCGCCACTGCGGCATTACCTTCCTCCTAGGGAGTGTGTTGTCAAGCTTGGGAGCAATGAAGGATCTCTAGCAGTGAAACCAACACTCAACACATTTCCTACTCCAGGCTAGCAGGGAGACCTCTGAACCTGACTGCTGAGGAGCTGCTCTCTGTGGTCGGGAGGAGGTAAGTTAGGGCACTCTATGCAGGGAAAGGGAAGTGTGTGGATGTGAGAAGGGGAGCTGGAGGATGAGCAGAGTTAAGGCTCACTCCTAGCTGGAGCGCATGGTCCCAATTCCGGTCTCTGAGTTTGTAGGGACACTGTCGTTCCTGCAGCAGAAACCGGGGGAAGTAGCAGCTATAAATGCTCTGTACCCAACTAAGGCTCGGAGACCCCAGCATCGACATGTGGGAGCCAGAAGGAAAAGGCTACAGCTGTCTGCCATACAAGTAAAGTCTGAGGAACATCTGTTAGACAGGAGGCGCTTCAGTGAACCACGGTCCTGTGAGTGCTTCCCCCACAAGCGCTAGAAAGGAGACGTTCAGGAAGGTACATGTTGGCGGAGTGTTGGAAGGGAGCTTTCCATTTTGGTCCCGGAGGTTGGCTGAGGTCCTGACCCAGAGGACACAGCACAGAGACAGGCATCTGTGTAACCTGCAGACTGTGAGTAAAGCTTTGGAACTGCACGCTCTGGTGTCCTACAGTTATTCCAGCACCGCTACATCTGGGTACCAGCACCTACACCGCCTGTGCCTTTCCCCCATCACTACATCTACACTTCCCTGGGACTCCAGCTCCACTTGTGGGGAGCTTCACCATGTTTGCTGCACAACACCATCAGTCCCAGAAGATCTGCATGCAGCGTCGGCCTAACATCTATGTTGCCGAACACCACAGGTGGCGTCAAACTATCTATATAAACTCTTTACCATTATACCACGCCATTTACATGGGCGCCCAGGGCCACCGTCCGGGTCACCGCTGCTGTGACACATCCCACTGACACCGGCCCGGTACCGAGTACCCCACAGCCCTGGGAGGGCGACCCATATGCCGACTGCTGATCAGGCGGCGTTATTCCCACGAACCTCCAAACAGCGTCCATGAAGGCAAAGTTTTTGGTTTCCGGGGGCAGTATGATTGCAAAGCTGAACCTTAAAGGAATGTCCAAAAGGGCACCACCAGGAGTGGAGCCTGTGGCTTAATTGGACTCCACCCGGGAAACCACAACAATGCCACCTAAAGAAAAGATTCACACTTTTAAAGCTTTGTCGATTCTGTGTGTGGTGTGGTATGTGTGTTTGTAGTTGTGCTAGCGATTTCTCAGCTTTATTCCCTTAACAACAGAGACTCCGGCATGCCCCCGCAGTACGCGTCAAGCTTACTAGAGGGATAAGCGAGGTTCTGGCACGTGAGATCGAGCAATAACAGGTCTAGCATTCCCGTATATGTCCAGGGCTGCATGCACGCCACACTGAAAGGACCAGCTTTTGTCGCTTACAGGTGCAGATAACCTGCTGAACTCCATTAGTGATGGGGATCTGGGATTCAGATTACTCCCCGCGAACGAACAATGATTTCCCAGTAAGTTCAGGTCAACCGCAATTCCGGAGTTAGGCCTAACCGTCATTCCTGAAAAAATTACGAGTCCAAACCACAGGTGCTGTAGCTTGCTTAACAGCTTGGCAGACATTCTCAGGCCCAGTATGGATTCAACAACATTGTAGAAAGTTGATAAAGGGTACAGTTTCACCGGATAACACGTATATATGTAGCCTAGTTTACACATTAAAAATATATGTCTATAGATCAGGAGGCAGACTCAGATGTTCTCAGGCCCAGTATGGATTTGACCAGATTGTACAAAGTTGAGAAAGGGTACTTTATCACTGGATAGCAGGTATATATAGCATAGTTTAAACATGTAAAATCTCCGTGTTCTCAGTATGGATTACACAGCAATCTAACAAGTGGAAAAAAGGAAATGCATTTGAGCTGTACACAACTATATACTTTTGGTGTTATTTTTAAATCTTCATATATATTTCTGTCTCAGTAATACAGTCCAGCCTCTCCGCAATAGGAAATGAGATGCATACAATTACTGACATAAAGGCTAGTGATTGCAGAAATCTAGGAATTACTATTCACTGGAAAAATTTCCATCACAATTCTCATAGGCGATGCTGACCCTCAATTAATTTGTGTGTTGAGACAGTGAAAACATTTTTTTGTGAATAAAGTCTTGCTGTATCGCACTTCCGTTGATTCCATCACTGTTACTCATCTCAATCAAATTTTTATCACAGGGAGCGATGTAAACTTGGTGCTCAATGGCTATCATGATCTGTCACGTAACTTTGGAGTGCAAAAGACAGAAGCCACAGGCTGTAGGCGATTCTATTTGATTGGCATGAGAGGGCACATTTTGAAATGTGCGCCGGAATGTCACACGTTTGTAAGTAGGAAAACTGTGAAAGCTGATGACAAACCACCACGGCATGTCATTGTGAGTCGACGTCCATAAGAAATGGAAACCATTGATCATCTGGAGCTAGAGCCCGGCCAGCAGGACAGGGCATAGCTACATCTTAACCACCATCTTTCAGTTCAATCAATTTGTAGTGGCACTCCCAGTGAAGAATTTGAAAGCCCAGACTACACAGCGGAGGAGCAGGGAGAGGTAAACATTGCAAATGCTGGGGCCCTGCCCAAGCAAGGGGGGCACACTCGTGGGTGTCGGTACTGGCACTGGGCCCCTCATAGTACGGCAGTGTGTCTGACGGCGGGTGTGCACCACCACCGTCAGAGACACTTGATTGCACTATGAGGGACCCTGTGCCAGGGCTCGCGCCCAAGAGTCGGCCTACCCACCTGTCCAGGGCAACGGCACTCGCACGGTTTCATGCGCTAGGTGGTGACCCCGGCCATGGGGGGGAGGCAGCCCAGTTAGGGTGGTTTACAAAGTGGCATATGTTGATGTGGGACATTCAGCTGCTGCAAAAGGCGAAATAGGTCAAGTTCGCGGAATAGGAGGAGGACCAAAGCAAGCCATTTTTCTGGCAACCTATGTGTCATCAAGGGAAGGTGGGACAAAATCCTTGGAAACCCATGCATGGTTCATTTTAATGAAGGTTAGATCATCCACATTTTGGGTTGACTGACGGGTCCTTTTTTCTGTCAGGATTGATCCAGCTGCACTGAAGACTCTTTCCGATAGCACACTTGCAGCTGGGCAAGCAAGCTCCTGTAACGCATATTGTGCCAATTCAGGCCAGGTGTCCAGTTTAGCGGCCCAATAGTCAAAGGGGAATGACCTATGCGGGAGAACATCGATATGGGAGGAAAAGTAGTTTGTAACCATAGTTGACAACTGCTGTCTCCTGTCACTTTCCATCGATGCAGTATTACCAGTTGTGTGAGCGGTCCTGGAAAAATCAGTCCACAACATTGTCATGAAACCCCTGTCTCCAACGCCACTTCTGCTGTGTGCACCACGAACACCTCTGCCAAGCTGCCCCCGGCCCGTACGGCTCGTGTGAGAACCATCACCGCTGCTGTGTGCTGGGAATGCCTCAACCAACCGGGTTACCAGAGCTGCTTGTTTATTAGCCAATATTAGGTCAAGGTTCTCGTGTGGCATGATGTTTTGTAATTTGCCTTTATAGCGTGGATCCAGGATGCTGGCCAACCAGTAGTCGTTATCGTTCATCATTTTGGCAATGCGGGGGTCCCTTTTTAGGATCTGCAAGGCATAATTTGACATGTGGGCCAATGTTCCCGGTGTCAATGATGCACTGCGAGTGCTGGTTGGAGGAGCACATTCTGGCAAATCCACATCCCTCCAGTCACGCACAAACCCTGTACCAGACATTGCCACGCCAACATTTTCACTTGCCCCACGAGATGCATTCTCCTTCCCTAAGTAATCATCCCCATCATCATCCTCCTCCTCTTCTTCCTCCACCTCGTCCAGGAGAAGTGCCTGAGCAGACAATGGCTGAATGTCATCAAGGATTCCCTTCTCCTCTTCCTCCTCGTCAACATTGGCTGCAGACGCCTGCTCCTTAAGGTGCGTCAAAGTTTGCATGAGCAGACGCATAAGTGGGATGCTCATGCTTAGGATGGTGTCATCTGCGCTTACCAGCCGTGTGCATTCTTCAAAACACTGAAGGACTTTACAGAGGTCTTTCAGCTTCGACCACTGCACACCTGTCAACTCCATGTCTGCTCTCAAAGTGCCTGGCCGTGTATCCTCCCACAAATGCATTATGGCCTGCCTCTGTTCGCACAGCCGCTCAACCATGTGCAGGGTGGAGTTCCACCTTGTTGCAATGTCGATAATGAGGCAGTGGTTGGGATGGTGGAGCAATCGCTGCAGCTTCTGCATACGAATGGAGTGTACAGGCGACCGGCGGATGTGCGCGCACAGTCTTCGCACCTTCTGGAGCAGGGCTGTTAACTCCGGATAATTGTTGAGGAAGCACTGCACCACCAGGTTCAAGGTGTGAGCCAAGCAAGGTATGTGGCTGAGTTTTGAAAGGGCTATGGCTGCCACAAAATTATGGCCGTTATCACTAAATACCTTGCCTGCCTCAAGATGTATACTGCCCAGCCATGACTCAGTTTGTCGCTGAAAGTACTCGGCCAGCACCTCCGCGGTGTGTCTGTCACCCAAACACATCATCTGCAACACAGCCTGCTGACGCTTTCCACTAGCTGCTCGATAGGGGGACACCTCATGTGCAACAGTGGCAGCTGCAGATGGAGTGCTCGTACGACTACGCTCTGTGGACGAGCTTTCGCTTCTGGAGGAGGAGGAGGGTCGAAAGCCTACAGCCAACTGTTTCCTATACTGTGGGCTAGGCAGCACTGTCCCACCACCGCTGTCCCCTGTGGACCCTGCATCCACCACATTAACCCAGTGCGCAGTGATGGACACGTAACGGCCCTGGCCATGCCGACTGGACCATGCATCTGTTGTGAGGTGCACCTTTCCACTCACTGACTGCTTGAGTGCATGGACAATGCGGTCTTTCACATGATGGTGGAGGGCTGGGATGGCTTTGCGAGAGAAGAAGTGGCGACTGGGTAGGTCATAGCGTAGTACTGCATAGGCCATGAGTTCCCGGAAAGCTGCGCTTTCCACCAGCCGATAGGGCATCATCTCTAACGAGATTAGTTTGGCAATGTGGGCGTTTAAACCCAGTGTACGCGGATGAGAGACTGAGTACTTTCTTGACCTACTCATAGTCTCTGGGAGGGTGAGCTGGACTTGAGAGCTGCATATGGTGGAACTAGCGGTGGACAGGGCGGACTGAGAGAGGGTTGATGATGGTGATGGAGTTGGTGTTCTTTCTTTTGGCCAAGATTCAGTCTTTCGTTGATATAACAGTGGGATTCCCTGACTGCTTTGGCCTTGCAACGACACCTCAACATTTGCTGATGTGCTAACCGGTGGGCTTACAGTGGGGGAAACAATGTAGCGTTGCTGACTACCTTCTTTGTGATCAGTTGCACATGTGGTACTTGGTGTTGTGTCCACGCTTGCAAGTGCATGCTGGTTACATGTCTAAGCATGCAACTGGTATTCAAATTTTTCAGATTTTTCCCTCGGCTAAAGGTCTTTGCGCGCTTCTTACAGATAACCTTGGCCTGATCATGAGGATTCTGTTCAAAAAAGTGCCACACTGCACTCTTCCTACTTTGGAAGACATTTTGCAGCCTAGCACGCTGTGCTATTTTGACCATCTGGACAAGCTGTCCAGCAACTCTTTTGATTTTTGGAACCTGTCTTTGGAGTGCTCCGGGCCTGCCAGATAACAGCTGTTGCAATGTCGATGTCTGCTGTGGAGGCTCCTCCTCCTCTTCCCCCAATGGATGCCAATCTGGGTCAACAACTGGGTCATCCATCACCTCCTCTTCAGTGTCATGTGCACCTTCCTCTGTGTCACCGTGTATGGTGGTATAGTATGGGGGAAGGGGCACCTGAGTCTCATCAGGGTCAGAATCTGGCTCATTACACTGCGAGGACAATGTAGTGCTCTGAGTGAATGTACCAGCAGAATCATCTATCAGTGGCTGTGCATCAGTGCATTCCATGTCAGATTCATCTTGGCCTGGTTAATTCACCATTTCACTTGATAACCCAGGCATGGTATGTGAAAACAGCTCCATGGAGTAATCAGTTGTATGGCCTGCGTCATCCTTCAATCTTGGTTGGGGTGAAGGACACAAGGAAAGTTGTGGTTCATGAACATGAACCTCCAATGACGACTCAGTGCTTTTATTTTTTACAACTTCAGAAGAGGAGGCGATAGAGCCGGAGGATGAGTCAGCAATGTAAGCCAAAACTTTTTCCTGAAGGTCTGGCTTTAAAAGCGGTTTGCCAACTCCTAGAAAACTAAGCCTTTGAGGCCTTGTGTAGCCAGACGATGACGCAGGCTCAACACCTCCTGCATTCGGTCCTATTTTGCTTTTGCCACTACCATCAGATCCACCACCAACACCATCATTACCAGCTGGCAACCCCCGCCCAATTCCACTGCCTCTTCCACCAGCCTTCTTCATTTTTGGTAAAAATGTACACAAAATCCCACAAACTGTATAGTAATGTAAAACAAGGTACAAGGTGTATATAGGACAGGGGAGATGTAGAATTTCTGAACACACTTGTGGACACTGTTGGATTGTGTGAGGCCCAGTGAATATAAACACCGCTATGTCACAGGCTCAATGTCGCAGGTGTGAAAAAGGTCACTATAGGACAGGGGAGATGTAGAATTTCTGAACACACTTGTGGACACTATTGGATTGTGTGAGGCCCAGTGAATATCACACCGCTATGTCACAGGCTCAATGTCGTAGGTGTGGAAAATGTCACTATAGGACAGGGGAGATGTAGAATTTATGAACACACTTGTGGACACTGTTGGATTGTGTGAGGCCCAGTGAATATCACACCGCTATGTTACAGGCTTAATGTCACAGGTGTGAAAAATGTCACTATAGGACAGGGGAGATGTAGAATTTCTGAACACACTTGTGGACACTATTGGATTGTGTGAGGCCCAGTGAATATCACACCGCTATGTCACAGGCTCAATGTCGTAGGTGTGGAAAATGTCACTATAGGACAGGGGAGATGTAGAATTTCTGAACACACTTGTGGACACTGTTGGATTGTGTGAGGCCCAGTGAATATCACACCGCTATGTCACAGGCTCAATGTCGCAGGTGTGAAAAATGTCACTATAGGACAGGGGAGATTTAGCATTTCTGAACACACTTGTGGACACTGTTGGATTGTGTGAGGCCCAGTGAATATCACACCGCTCTGTCACAGTCTCAATGTCGCAGGTGTGAAAAATGTCACTATAGGACAGGGGAGATGTAGAATTTCTGAACACACTTGTGGACACTGTTGGATTGTGTGAGGCCCAGTGAATATCACACCACTATGTCACAGGCTCAATGTCGTAGGTGTGAAAAATGTCACTATAGGACAGGGGAGATGTAGAATTTCTGAACACACTTGTGGACACTGTTGGATTGTGTGAGGCCCAGTGAATATCACACCGCTATGTCACAGGCAGAAATTGGCTAGTGTATGACAAACTACAAGGTGTATATAGAATTGGGCAGAATAGGAATCTCCCTAGAGTGTAGGTCTGTAAGAACGGAACATGTCCTCGACTTATCCTTACAGAGTCACACACAGATAGCTTCACTGTGGCCGTGATAACAGCTGTTACACGGTACTGAGAGAGGAGCGTGCACGTACACCGCTGTCCGGTGTCCGTAAAATTGTCAAGCTCCGTGTTTTTTAAGTATACGGACTGACACAAACTGTCTCTCTATAGTTTTGAATGTGATCAAACAGCAAATATACTTAACTGTTTGAAAAACAGACAAAACTAGAAGGTGGAGGTCTGTAAGAACGGAACATGTCCTCGACTTATTCTTACAGAGTCACACACAGATAGCTTCACTGTGGCTGTGATAACAGCCGTTACACGGTACTGTGTGAGGAGCGTACACCGCTGTATGGTGTGAAAAAATGCACGCTCACTACCTCATCAGGACAAGAAAAAAAAATTGGATTGCTTTTAAAAAAGTAGTTTGCAGAGCAGTGGGAAAACAGCAATGCAGCTATCAGGAAGCCTTATAAGGCAGCCTAACAACCAACACAGCTGATCCAGCAAAATATAGCCTCCACTTGCACTGCACACACAGTGACTGGTGTGTTGTACAGGCAAAATCGCTAGCAGCAGAAGCAGTTTTTGGTGTCTTCTTCCCTGCCTAACGCTCTCCCTACAGAATCAGCAGCAGCAGCAGCTCTCCCTATTCTGAGATCAGCATGAGTAACATGGCGGTCGGCGTGCACGCCCTTTTATACCCCCTGTGACACCCTCCAAAGCAAGCCAATCACTTGCATGCCCTTCTCAAAGATGGTGGTGACCCCTGCCTATGTCATCACGTTGCCCACAGTGTCCATGGATCCTGATTGGCTGAAAAAGGGCGGAAAACAAACTTTTGAAATGCGACTTTGGCGCTAAAGTCGCCAAGCTCGTGGCCGACCTCACCCTAGGGTCGGGTTTCGTTTCATGATACCTCGACTTTACCAAAAGTCGGCGACTTTTGAAATTTTTCGACCCGTTTCGCTCAACTCTAGCCACCACCTCTTATGTGAATCCACAAGCCAGAAGAGGATGTCCTGCAGTTCTCCCCTGGAAGCAGCCCAAGTGACCCGCTTCCACCACCCCAAGAGGGGACCATCATTAAGCATCAGTAACTAACTAACTGTTACCCAGGAGGGTATAGGCCCTGTAATGCCTTTTTCATTTTTTCATTTTTTTTTGTTTGGTTTGTTTCTTCATGTTATTTCAGTTTGCCTAGTTTCCTTGGCAGCCTTTTATACTTGAACTGTGAGATCATGGACGATGAATGATCCAGAACTGACCTGTACATTGTTACACCTCTTTAGGTGCCCTTTCTTGGTTTTACATAGACCTGCTTTAATAAGGACATTTCAAGGCATCTTGGCTGGATCAATGTCTACTTGACAGTCAGGAGAGTCTGAGGAGGGGTCCGAGAAGGAGTGCTGCAGCTGCCTCAGTGACCTGAGCCAGCTGGCACGGGAAAGGGATGAGAAGGAGAAAGACGTAGAACTGTAACCTAAGCATCCATAAGAGAGAGAGAGACAAGTACAGAACGAAGGAGTAGAGAGAACAGAGAGGAGACGTGGGTTGGAAGAGGAACCCTGCCTATTGGTTCTCAGCGCAAGGCCGGGGCCCGGTCCCCGAGGTTGTATGGACACTTATAGTTCTGCAGCAGACACCGGTGGAGTAGTTGGCTGTAAATGCACTACTCCCATCCAAGACTTGGGGCACAACAGCAATTGTATAGAGAGCCGGGACTCAGGAGAAGGGAGTCCCCGAAGCAGGCTACAGCTGTCTGCCGTACAAGGAGAGTTCTAGGGAACATCTAGTAAGAGGCATTCCAGGGTAACTAAGTACTAGAGTGCTTCACACCACAAGGCGCTATAGAGGAGTCATTCAGAAGGATACATGTTGGCGGAGTGTTGGAGAGGAGGGTCCTGACTTGCCCGGGAGGTTGATTGAGTCTTTGCCCTGGTGGACACGGCACGGAGGCAGGCACCAATGTGTGCCATGGACTGTGAGTAAAGCTTTGAAACTGCAAGCCCTGGTGTCCTCCATTCATTTGTGCGCTAACACCTTCTGCACCGTTACATCTGGGTACCAGCATCCAGACATTCTGCGCCTCTCCTCTAATCTAGTCGCTACACTGCCCTGGGACTACAGCTCCACCTGTGGGGAGCTACACCATATTTGCTGCGCCATATCATCGGTCCCAGTGGATCTGCATGCAGCGTCGGCTTAACATCTCACCTGCTGAACACCACAGGTGGCGTCACAAACTATTCCATTAACTACATTCCACCACTTAACTTCCCCCATAGATTTGGGCACCCAGGGCCACGGACCGGGTCACTGCCGCCGTGACACATCCTCTTGACACCGGCCCGGTGCCGGGTGCCCTGCTGCCCTGGGAGGGCGACCCACTATCACTATTTACTTCTTTATTACAAAAATACTAAGCATCATCATTTTTTTTTTCTTTAAGTGCAATTCTATAAAGAGTAGACACTGGTCCAGCCAACACATCTTGAAATGTCCCTATTCAACAAGGAAATGAGGTAGTCCTTATTCCAGGAAAATCCTAGGTAAAACCGAGAGAGCACCTAAAGAGGTGCAAACTATGTACATGACAGTTCTGGATCACTCAGTGTCCATGATCTCCACAGTTCAAGTGTAAAGGCTGCCAACTAGACTGGGCAACAAAACTGGAAACAGTTAAACGAGAAAAACATGATGAACAAAAGGGCACAACGGTGCAAATACCCTCCTGGGTAACAGAAGTTAGTTATTTGGGGAATGTTCTTTAGCATTGGTGGGCCCCTCCTGGGGTACCGGAAGCTGATCTCTTTTACTGCTTCCAGGGGAGAACTTCAGGGCACCCTCTTCCTGCTGACTGGTTCACATAGGACGAGGTGGTAGCAGCCGATGCAATTGTTGCCTGAGGTACAGCGGGTGTAGCTACCTGTACTATGGGGTGGATGACAGAGGTACATATAGCCTGTCTGGTGTTGGTAGGTGCAACCACTACCGTAGGAGGCATTACTGCTGGGTAGAGTTGAGCGACTTTTGTTTTTTTAGGGTCGCGTTTCGTTTCGTGAAACCCGACTTTTCCAAAAGTCGGGTCGAGCAAGATCGTCCGATTATAGGGAAAAGTCGGGGTCGTCCCGAAACACGAAACCCAATGTAAGTCAATGGGGAATAAAAGTCGGCAGTGAGAGGAGGACAGGAAACACACCTACAGTGCCCATTTGAATGCCAAAAGCATCAATTCTTCTTACTTAAGCTTGTCAACCTTAATTAACTTCATAATACAAGTTACGCACTGAAAAATGGGGGTTATTTGGCTAAAGTTGTGGGGGGGGAGGGCTGGCTGCAGGTTTTCATGTGCCCTGGGCGAAAGAGCGCCCCTTTAACACATACCACAACTCATCATGCTCCGATACGGCAGATAAATAGCGGTATAGTACAATGAAAAATACCTCACTTTTTACATCTCATGACGAGGCCCATCTATTTCTCCATACAGAATCATTGGTCCCATATAATGTTTGAAACAGTATATGATGAGCTCCACATAATGCTACAGTATATGTTGGTCCCCATGGATGAAGCTCCACTGTCTTATGGGCCCAAATAATGCTCCAAACATAATGGGCCCCATTTCTAATGCTCTAGTGTATAATGGGCCCTGTAAATGCTGCTCCAGTGTCTGATGTCCACCTTTGGAATGTTCCAGTGTATGGTGGGCCCCATCTATCATTCTCCAGAGTATAGTGCTCCCCAAAAATTGCTGTCCCAACATTGAAAACAATCAAATAAGTCTCCTCGCTAGGGAATCCCTGTACTTGTCTGGACAGGTGCTGTAGCTTGCTTAACAGCTCGCCAGCCGTTCTCACGCCCAGTATGGATTGCACAAAGGTTAGAAAGGGTACCGTATCCCTGGATAACATGTATGGATAGCGTACACATTCAAAATATATGTCTCAGGAGGCAGTCTCAGACGGTGTCAGGCCCAGTATGGATTGCACGTGATTGCACAAAGGTTAGAAAGAGTACCGTATCCCTGGATAACATGTATGGATAGCGTACACATTCAAAATATATGTCTCAGGAGGCAGGCTCAGACGGTGTTAGGCCCAGTATGGATTGCACGTGATTGTACAAAGGTTAGAAAGGGTACCGTATCCCTGGATAACATGTATGGATAGCATACACATTCAAAATATATGTCTCAGGTGGCAGGCTCAGACGGTGTCAGGCCCAGTATGGATTGCACGTGATTGCACAAAGGTTAGAAAGGGTACCGTATCCCTGGATAACATGTATGGATAGCGTACACATTCAAAATATATGTCTCAGGAGGCAGGCTCAGATGGTGTCAGGCCCAGTATGGATTGCACGTGATTGCACAAAGGTTAGAAAGGGTACCGTATCCCCGGATAACATGTATGGATAGCGTACACATTCAAAATATATGTCTCAGGAGGCAGGCTCAGATGGTGTTAGGCCCAGTATGGATTGCACGTGATTGCACAAAGGTTAGAAAGGGTACCGTATCCCCGGATAACATGTATGGATAGCGTACACATTCAAAATATATGTCTCAGGAGGCAGGCTCAGACGGTGTCAGGCCCAGTATGGATTGCACGTGATTGCACAAAGGTTAGAAAGGGTACCGTATCCCCGGATAACATGTATGGATAGCGTACACATTCAAAATATATGTCTCAGGAGGCAGGCTCAGACGGTGTTAGGCCCAGTATGGATTGCACGTGATTGCACAAAGGTTAGAAAGGGTACCGTATCCCCGGATAACATGTATAGATAGCGTACACATTCAAAATATATGTCTCAGGAGGCAGGCTCAGACGGTGTCAGGCCCAGTATGGATTGCACGTGATTGCACAAAGGTTAGAAAGGGTACCGTATCCCCGGATAACATGTATGGATAGCGTACACATTCAAAATATATGTCTCAGGAGGCAGGCTCAGACGGTGTTAGGCCCAGTATGGATTGCACGTGATTGCACAAAGGTTAGAAAGGGTACCGTATCCCCGGATAACATGTATGGATAGCGTACACATTCAAAATATATGTCTCAGGAGGCAGGCTCAGACGGTGTCAGGCACAGTATGGATTTGACGGCCCAGATTACACAGCGGAGGAGCAGGGAGAGGTAAAGATTGCAAATGCTGGGGCCCTGCCCAAGCAAGGGGGGCCCACTCGTGGGCGTCGGTACTGGCACTGGGCCCCTCATAGTACAGCGGTGTGTCTGACGGCGGGTGTGCACCACCACCGTCAGAGACACTTGATTGCACTATGAGGGACCCTGTGCCAGTGCCCGCGCCCAAGAGTCGGCCTACCCACCTGTCCAGGGCAACGGCACTCGCACGGTGTCGTGCGGTAGGTGGTGACCCCGGCCATGGGGGGGGAGGCAGCACAGTTAGGGAGTTTTAGAAAGTGGCATATGTTGATGTTGGACATTCAGCTGATGCAAAAGGCGAAATAGGTGAAGTACCAGGAAGAGGTGGACCAAAGCAAGCCATTTTTCTGTCACCCTATGTGTCATCAGGGGAAGGTGGGACAAAATCCTTGGAAACCCATGCGTGGTTCATTTTAATGAAGGTTAGATCATCCACATTTTGGGTTGACAGACGGGTCCTTTTTTCTGTCAGGATTGATCCAGCTGCACTGAAGACTCTTTCCGATAGCACACTTGCAGCTGGGCAAGCGAGCTCCTGTAAGGCATATTGGGCCAATTCAGGCCAGGTGTCCAGTTTAGCGGCCCAATAGTCAAAGGGAATGACCTGTGTGGGAGAACATCGATATGGGAGGAAAAGTAGTTTGTAACCATAGTTGACAACTGCTGTCTCCTGTCACTTTCCATCGATGCAGTATTACCAGTTGTGTGAGCGGTATTTGAAAAATCAGTCCACAACATTGTCATGAAACCCCTGTCTCCAACGCCACTTCTGCTGTGTGCACCACGAACACCTCTGCCAAGCTGCCCCCGGACCGTACGGCTCGTGTGAGAACCATCACCGCTGTTGTGTGCTGGGAATGTCTCAACCAACCGGTTTACCAGAGTTCCTTGTTTATTAGCCAATATTAGGTCAAGGTTCTCCTGTGACATGATGTTTTGTAATTTGCCTTTATAGCGTGGATCCAGGATGCTGGCCAACCAGTAGTCGTCATCGTTCATCATTTTGGCAATGCGGGGGTCCCTTTTTAGGATCCGCAAGGCATAATCTGACATGTGGGCCAATGTTCCCGGTGTCAATGATGCACTGCGAGTGCTGGGTGGAGGAGCACTTTCTGGCAAATCCACATCCCTCCAGTCACGCACAAACCCTGTACCAGACCTTGCCACGCCAACATTTTCAATTGCCCCACGAGATGCATCCTCCTCCCCTAAGTAATCATCCCCATCATCCTCCTCCTCCTCTTCTTCCTCCACCTCGTCCAGGAGAGGTCCCTGAGCAGACAATGGCTGAATGTCATCAAGGATTCCCTCCTCCTCTTCCTCCTCATCAACATTGGCTGCAGACTCCTGCTCCTTAAGGTGCGTCAAAGTTTGCATGAGCAGACGCATAAGTGGGATGCTCATGCTTAGGATGGCGTCGTCTGCGCTTACCAGCCGTGTGCATTCCTCAAAACACTGAAGGACTTTACAAAGGTCTTTCAGCTTCGACCACTGCACGCCTGTTAACTCCATGTCTGCTCTCAAAGTGCCTGGCCGTGTATCCTCCCACAAATGCATTATGGCCTGCCTCTGCTCGCACAGCCGCTCCACCATGTGCAGGGTGGAGTTCCACCTTGTTGCAATGTCGATAATGAGGCGGTGGTTGGGAAGGTGGAGCAATCGCTGCAGCTTCTGCATACGAACGGAGTGTACAGGCGACCGGCGGATGTGCGCGCACAGTCTTCGCACCTTCTGGAGCAGGGCTGTTAACTCCGGATAATTTTTGAGGAAGCACTGCACCACCAGGTTCAAGGTGTGAGCCAAGCAAGGTATGTGGCTGAGTTTTGAAAGGGCTATGGCTGCCACAAAATTACGGCCGTTATCACTAACTACCTTGCCTGCCTCAAGATGTACACTGCCCAGCCATGACTCAGTTTGTCGCTTCAAGTACTCGGCCAGCACCTCGGCGGTGTGACTGTCGCCCAAACACATCATCTGCAACACAGCCTGCTGACGCTTTCCACTAGCTGCTCGATAGGGGGACACATCGTGTGCAACAGTGGCAGCTGCAGATGGAGTGCTCGTACGACTGCGCTCTGTGGACGAGCTTTCGCTTCTGGAGGAGGAGGAGGAGGAGGAGGGTCGAACGCCTACAGCCAACTGTTTCCTATACCGTGGGCTAGGCAGCACTGTCCCACCACCGCTGTCCCCTGTGGACCCTGCATCCACCACATTAACCCAGTGCGCAGTGATGGACACGTAACGGCCCTGGCCATGCCGACTAGACCATGCATCAGTTGTGAGGTGCACCTTTCCGCTCACTGACTGCTTGAGTGCATGGACAATGCGGTCTTTCACATTATGGTGGAGGGCTGGGATGGCTTTGCGAGAGGAGAAGTGGCGACTGGGTAGGTCATAGCGTGGTACTGCATAGGCCATGAGTTCGCGGAAAGCTGTGCTTTCCACCAACCGAAAGGGCATCATCTCAAACGAGATTAGTTTGGCAATGTGGGCGTTCAAACCCAGTGTACGCGGATGAGAGACTGAGTACTTTCTTGACCTACTCATAGTGTCTGGGAGGGTGAGCTGGACTTGAGAGCTGCATATGGTGGAAGTAGCGGTGGACAGGGCGGACTGAGAGAGGGTTGATGATGGTGATGGAGTTGGTGTTCTTTCTGATGGCCTAGAATCAGTCTTTCGTTGATATAACAGTGGGATTCCCTGACTGCTGTGGTCTTGCAACGACACCTCAACATTTGCTGCTGTGCTAACCGGTGGGCTTACAGTGGGGGAAACAATGTAGCGTTGCTGACTACCTTCGTTGTGATCAGTTGCACATGTGGCACTTGAGGTTTGGTGTTGTGTCCACGCTTGCAAGTGCATGCTGGTTAAATGTCTAACCATGCAACTGGTATTCAAATTTTTCAGATTTTTCCCTCGGCTAAAGGTCTTTGCGCACTTCTTACAGATAACCTTGGCCTGATCATGAGGATTTTGTTCAAAAAAGTGCCACACTGCACTCTTCCTACTTTGGCAGACATTTTGCGGCCTAGCACGCTGTGATCTTTTGACCCTCTGGACAAGCTGTCCAGCAACTCTTTTGATGTTTGGAATCTGTCTTTGGAGTGCTCCGGGCCTGCCAGATAACAGCTGTTGCGATGTCGATGTCTGCTGTGGATGCTCCTCATCTGAGCTATTGGAAGCAGCACCCTCTTCCCCCAATGGATGCCAATCTGGGTCAACAACTGGGTCATCCATCACCTCCTCTTCTATGTCATGTGCACCTTTCTCTGTGTCACCGTGTATGGTGGTATAGTGTGCGGGAAGGGGCACCTGAGTCTCATCAGGGTCAAAATCTGGCTCTGTACACTGCGAGGACAATGTAGTGCTCTGAGTGAATGTACCAGCAGAATCATCCATCAGCTGCTGTGCATCAGTGCACTCCATGTCAGATTCATCTTGGCCTGGGTAATTCACCATTTCACTTGATAATCCAGGCATGGTATGTGAAAACAGCTCCATGGAGTAATCAGTAGTATGGCCTGCGTCATCCTTCAATCTTGGTTGGGGTGAAGGACGCAAGGAAAGGTGTGGTTCATGAACATGAGCCTCCAATGACGACTCAGTGCTTTTACTTTTTACAACTGAAGAAGAGGAGGCGATAGAGCTGGAGGCTGAGTCAGCAATGTAAGACAAAACTTTTTCCTGATGCTCTGCCTTTAAAAGCGGTTTGCCAACTCCTAGAAAACTAAGCGTTCGAGGACTTATGTAGCCAGACGATGGCGCAGGGTCAGCACCTCCTGCATTCGGTCCTATTTTGCTCTTGCCACTACCATCAGATCCACCACCAACACCATCATTACCAGCTGCCAACCCCCGCCCAATTCCACGGCCTCTTCCACCAGCCTTCCTCATTTTTGGTAGAAATGTAGACAAAATCCAACAAACTATATAGTAATGTAAAACAAGTTACAAGGTGTCTATAGGACAGGGGAGATTTAGAATTTCTGCACACACTTGTGGACAGTGGACACTTTTGGATTGTGTGAGGCCCACTGATATCTGAGCGCTATGTGACACGCTCGATGGCACAGCTGCCTGTGACCAAAGTGACGAGAGGATAATGGAGATTTTGAATCTCTGCGCACACTTTTGGACACTGGACACTTGTGGATTGTGTGAGGCCCACTGATATCTGAGCGCTATGTGACACGCTCGATGGCACAGCTGCCTGTGACCAAAGTGACGAGAGGATAATGGAGATTTTGAATCTCTGCGCACACTTTTGGACACTGGACACTTGTGGATTGTGTGAGGCCCACTGATATCTGAGCGCTATGTGACAGGCTCGATGGCACAGCTGTGACAAAAGTGACTAGAGGATAAGGGAGATTGGATTGCTTTTAAAAAAGCAGTTTGCGGAGCAGTGGGTAAACAGCAATGCCAGCGTGTCAGGAAGCCTTAGAAGGCAGCCCAACAACCAACACCACTGATACACCACAATATAGCCTCCCCTTGCACTGCACACACAGTGACTTGTGTGTTGTGCAGGCCAAATCGCTAGCAGCAGAAGCAGTTTTTTTGTCTTCTTCCCTGCCTAACGCTCTCCCTACAGAATCAGCAGCAACCTCTCCCTATACTAAGATCGGCAGAAGTAAGATGGCGGTCGGCATGCACGACCTTTTATACCCCCTGTGACGCCCACCAAAGCAAGCCAATCACTTGCATGCCCTTCTGAAAGATGGTGGTGACCCGTGCCTAGGTCATCACGTTGCCCACAGTGTCCGTGGATCCTGATTGGCTGAAAAAGAGCGCAAAACAAACTTTTGAAACGCGAATTTGGCGCGTAAGTCGCCGACCTCTTTGGCCGACCTCATCCTAGGGTCAGGTTTCGTTTCATGAAACCCGACTTTGCCAAAAGTCGGGGACTTTTGAATTTTTTCGACCCGTTTCGCTCAACTCTACTGCTGGGGGTACATACGCCTTCACCTTCTTATAGGCCGCAATGAAATCCTCAGGGATGCGGGGGATGTTCATGGAGTACCAACCTCTTAACCCCTCATGCCGGGTGAAGGTTACATATTCCCCCGGTTGCAAATCTCTAGCAGGGTGTCCCTTCCTCAGGTGTGACTCCACATCCCGCCGGTTAAAGAAAAGGTCGGAGATCCGTTTGGGGTCAGCGATGAATACGAACCCCCGTTCTTGGTTGACATTCAGTACCTGTCCCCATCCTGCCGAGCCCCGGGGACCAAAGTGACCGGAACTGACCTTTTCTTTCCGGTCTAGATCTGGGCCTAGCACAGCCAGTCTCCTCTGTTCCCTTTCTGTCTGCTCCGCTGCCAGCTGGCGGATGGTATCCTGTCAATTAGCCCATGTCTCATCTTCCCAGGGTGTCACTACCCACAGTGGACAGGGGCACTACCGCTAGGGGTTCAGGCGTTCCCCCCCCCAGGGATCAGAGTCCCGGTCCCAGACAAGGTCCAGCACGACCTGTCCTGACGCTGCCACGGGAGTACACCCCAGGGCCTTCCCAGGTGCAGGGACAGCAGACATACCTGGGTCCTCCTGGTGGTGATCCGGCTCCGGTGCTGGCTTGAGATGGTGGGCAGCTGCAGGGGTATCCACAGGGGTAGTCTGTCCGGATGTTGGCGGTGGTGGAGCAGATGGCAGCGCCGGGTCAGCGGGGGTCTCCGGTGGGACCTGTGTAACCACATCAGATCCAGGCGGGAGCTGTACTTCTTCCTCCGCTTCGGCTCCCAGGTCCTCGGACAACTCCTCCTGGCAGGCCTCTCCCAGCGATGGTGACAGAGGGGTGGTTGTGATAGATGCTACCGGTGGTATGGCAGTGACTGCAAGCTCCACAGGGTTTGCCTGGAGGAGATCCGGTGCAGTAGTGGCGGGTACCGGTGACTGGGGTACCGCTGATGGCGGCCCCTCCAGGGCGTGTGTTAGGCGTCGGATTCCTGAGACTGCACAACAGGAATCCAGAGCTGTACATCTAGCGGTCTCCCATTCCCCTCTGGGACCTGCACAGCAATATTGGCGATCCAGGCGTTCTGCTCAGGCCCGCTCTATGGGTCTGGATGTTGCTGCCACCTCTGGTCCAGCAATGGTAGCGCAACCTGCTTTGCAGGGAATCGCTCCAGAGTCTAAGTCCTCTCGCCGTACTACTGGCCATGCCCGCAAGACGACCTCTCAGTGGGGATCGGGGGTCACATGCTCAGGTCCTGCTTCGGATCTGATTGGTTCTTCTCAGAGGACTGGAAGGTCCCGGAAGCGCATGGCTATAGAAAGTCCGCATGGCGGCTCGGCCATGCGCTAGTGTAGACTTTATCTGCTATGTATGTATTGTGACGGATGCATGTGTCTGGTGACTGACTCATTGGAAACCCCTACCCTCTGATATTACGAATGTGGACAGAGTGTTTGTGTTAGTCAGTGCCAGGTTGTGGAAAGCTATGCGTCACTGTGCTCACAGCACCTCATACTAGCGTCCGACGGTGTCCGGTTTTCCGGCACCGTCGTTTAGCGGCTACAGTTTCCGCCGCACTGCTGTCAGCAGCATCTATTGCCGTTCGCGGCTGCGACGCCACATGCAGGCTGGCCCTGTGGAGTTAACAGGCCCAGCGTCTATGCCTTAGTTACTCAAGGGCGCTTCTGTGTATTAAACAGAGTCTGCCCTAAGCACCTCGGGTGAAGTTAACCCGAGCGCAGTACTTCGCCACCTACCTAGTCTGCCATTATCCAGCAGCGGTCCTTACATCTACTGCACGGTGGACCCCGGGCGGTGAACGCACCTTCTACTATTTATATTTGGTGTGTTCCACCAACCCTAACATTACACTAGCGCCAGGGTCTGGCTGGTAATGGCAGACCTGCAGCAGCTGCAGCGCTACATTCGGCAGCTGGAGAGCAGGTTGGCGGCTATTGAGAGCACCACCTCAGCCGCGAATGCTGCGCTAGCCGCTGCTCAGACAGTCGCAGAGGCTGTCTCACGCGTGCCCGCACTTACGCCCATGCCGACAATTTCTCGCCTCCCGCTTCCCGACAAGTTTTCGGGTGACAGCGCCACCTGTAAGGGATTCTTGAGTCAGTGCTCTATTCAGCTCGAGTTACTGGCTGCACGTTTTCCTACAGAGCGGGCTAAGGTGGGGTTTATTGTCTTCCTGTTGTCTGGCAAGGCATTGGAATGGTCTACGCCATGGGTCCTCAAGCTTCAGCCCGCGGGCCGCATCTTTTATCCGGCCCCTGGCTAGGCCGACATTAAACTGCATTGATTACAGGGCCGACGGGCCCTGTAATCGTTGGCTGGACGAGGCGTCGAGGAAAGGCGTTGCGCAGCCCTCAGTATGCTGCAGAGACCACACAGGCAACGTGATTATCATCACGCCGCCTGCGTGGCCTGATGACGTCACGCCGCCTGTGTCTGTGCTGGAAGAAGATGGAGATGAGCGGGCGCCTCTTCAGAGCAGAAGGGGACATAGGTGAGTACTGTTTTTTTTTTTTTTCTTTTTAACTCCGGGTCCTATTGGGGACCTGTGCTGCCTTTTGGGGACCTGTGCTACGTATTGGGGACATGTTCCTGCCTATTTGGGACCTGTGCTACCTTTTGGGGACCTGTTACAGTATGTATTGGGGACATATTCCTGCCTATTTGGGACCTGTGCTACCTTTTGGGGATCTGTTACAGTACGTATTGGGGACATGTTCCTGCCTATTTGGGATCTGTGCTGCCTACTGGGGACATTTACCTGCCTAATAGGGACATGTGCTACCGATTGGGGACCTGTACCTGCCTATTGGGGACCTGTGCTGCCTATTGGGGACCTGTACCTGCCTATTGGGGACCTGTGCTGCCTATTGGGGACCTGTATCTGCCTATTGGCGACCTGTGCTGCCTATTGGCGACCTGTGCTGCCTATTGGCGACCTGTGCTGCCTATTGGGGACATTTACCTGCCTATTGGGGACCTGTGCTGCCTATTGGGGACCTGTCCCTGCCTATTGGGGACCTGTGCTGCCTATTGGGGACCTGTGCTGCTTATGGCGACCTGTGCTGCCTATTGGGGACCTGTGCTACATATTGAGCACATTTTCCTGCCTATTGGGGACCTGTGCTGCCTATTGGGGACCTGTGCTGCCTATTGGGAACCTGTGCTGCCTATTGAGGACCTGTGCTACCTATTGGGGACATTTACCTGCCTATTAGGGATCGGTGCTACCTAATGGGGACCTGTACCTGCCTATTGGGGACTGTGCTGCCTATTGAGGACTGTGCTGCCTATTGGGGAACTGTACTGCCTTTTGGGGAACTGTGCTACATATTGAGCACATTTTCCTGCCTATTGGGGACTTGTGCTGCCTATTTGGGACATTTACCTGCCTATTGGGGACCTGTGCTACTTATTGGGGACCTGTGCTGCTTATTGGGGACATTTACCTGCCTTTTAGGGACCAATGCTACCTATTGGGGATTCTTGCACTAGTCTAAGCCTCTGGTAAAAGTGGAGTTCCACCAATATGGGCACTTGTGAGGCTGCATTGATGGGCACTGATCAGGCCGCATTGATGGGCTCTGATCAGGCTGCATTGCTGGGCACTTATCAGGCCGCATTGCTGGGCGCTGATCAGGCCGCATTGCTGGGCGCTGATCAGGCCGCATTGATGGGCACTGATCAGGCCGCATTGATGGGCACTGATCAGGCCGCATTGATGGGCACTTATCAGGCCGCATTGATGGGCGCTGATCAGGCTTCCTTGATGGGCGCTGATCAGGCTGCATTGATGGGCAGTGCAGTCTGTATGTCTTTGTGTGGGAAATTTTATTGCTGGTATATTGTTTTTGTAGCGCTGTATATATGCTGGTATTTTACTAATAGCAATTTTGAATCCCTAGGAAACAATGATATCAAGAAACAGAAAAAATTGACTCGAAGTGTAGGATATTCGAAGAACCCCAAAAAAATCGGTAAGTTTGATGATTTAACTACTTCTTCATTTTTAATATTGTATTTGTTACTATTTTGTTTTATTATTTCTAAATAAGATATGTGCAGTGTGCATATGAATTTGGTCCTAATTTTTTTTAAACTATATTCCGGCCCTCCAGTGGTCCGAGGGACCATGATCTGGCCCCCTGTTTAAAAAGTTTGAGGACCCCTGGTCTACGCCATTTTGGGAACGTGATGATCCCGTGGTTCAGGGTGCTGCTCAGTTCCTCGCGGCCCTGAAGCAGGTCTTTTTGGGACCACGGATCACGCACGATACCTCCCTCCAACTATTATCCCTAACACAGGGGTCACTCTCGGTTAGCCATTATGCCGTCCGGTTCCGGACTCTGGCTTCCGAGTTAGAGTGGCCGGACAAAGCATTAGTCCCGGTGTTTTGGAGAGGATTAGCAGAGCACGTAAAAGATGCTCTAGCTACCAGAGAGGTTCCCACAAGTCTGAAGGAACTGATTGCCGTCTCCACCCGCATTGACCTCCGATTTATGGAGCGCAGGCTGGAACGTGCACAATCCAGACGTAGGGTTAACTTGGCTCCCACCTTCACCGAGCCGCTGAGATATCCCGCACAGGAGCTCTCATCCTCCGAACCTATGGAGGTGTCTCGCACCGGTCCCAAGCCACGACCGATGCGAAGCTCCGTACATTGTTATCACTGCCGACAGTTTGGTCACCCGGCCAGCACGTGCCCTCAGCGGTCGAAAAAACGACCACGTCCAGTGGCCGTAGGTGGTGGTCAGTCCAATATAGAACCCTTTTCACCCAAACCGGTATTCCGGGGCACTTTAGATAGTGGGTCCTCCACCTGGGAGGCAGAGGTTACCGTGGATTCCGGGGCCTAAGGGAACTTTATGTCCTCGACCTTCGCCCAGAAACACGCTATCACACTGGTGTTACTGCCTCAGCCTCTGACCATCAGGGTGGTTAATGGTGCACCTTTACCATCTTAGGTGACCCATAAGACAGCTCCACTTGGGCTCTCTATATCACCTTCTCATCATGAGATTCTGTCCCTGCTCATTTTACCAGATGGCATCGACCAGGTGCTTCTCGGGGTTCCCTTGCTCCGTTGCCCCTCCCCTCATATTGATTGGGCTTTGGGGAATATACTGGGTTGGAGCAAGGCCTGTGAGGGAAGATGCCTGAGGGGCTGTGTTCAGGTAGCTTCCACTGAAGTGCCTGCGGATCTCTCCGCGCTGCCTAAACCCTACCAACAGTACGCGGACGTCTTCTCTAAAAAAATCTGCGGAGACGCTCCCGCCGCACCGTCCTTACAATTGCCCAATAGATCTTCTGCCAGGCACAGAACCTCCGAGAGGCTGTGTGTATCCGCTATCACTCCCTGAGACAGAGGCTATGTCTCAATAAATCCTTGAGAACCTGGCTAGAGGTTTTATCAGAAAGTCAGTGTCGCCGGCTGGTGCAGGGTTCTTCTTCGTACAGAAGAAGAGCGGAGAGTTACGCCCCTGCATTGACTACAGAGGTCTCAACGCCATAATGGTCAAAAACAAATACCCTCTCCCGCTGATCTCAGAGCTATTTGACAGGTTGCGAGGGGCCATGATCTTTACGAAATTAGATCTACGAGGGGCGTACAACCTGATCCGCATTCGCGAAGGAGGCGAGTGGAAGACAGCCTTTAATACCAGGGATGGCCACTACGAATATTTGGTCATGCCCTTCGGCCTTTGTAATGCGCCCGCTGTCTTCCAGGATTTCATTAACGACGTCTTCCGCAACATGCTCTCTACCTCGGTGGTGGTCTATCTGGATGATATTCTCATCTTCTCGCCAGATTTGATCACCCACCGGAGAGACGTCTGCTGGGTCTTCGACCGTCTGTGGGCGAACTCTCTTTTTGCCAAGCTGGAGAAGTGTCAGTTTGAGCAGGAGTCCTTGCCGTTCCTGGGCTACATCATCTCGGTCCAGGGGTTGGCTAGGGATCCGGCCAAACTGCAAGCGGTAATGGACTGGCAGGAACCCCATTCACTCAAAGCGGTGCAGCGCTTTTTAGGGTTCGTCAATTATTACCACCAGTTTATACCTCATTTTTCCACACTGGTAGCTCCTTTGGTTGCTCTCACGAAGAAAGGAGCTAACCCTAATGCTTGGTCTGAACAGGTCTCCAAGGCCTTCTCGTCTATAAAGTCTCACTTTGCTGGCGCCCCCATCTTACATCGTCCCAATGTGGATAAACCATTTATCCTGGAGGTAGATGCCTCTTCCGTCGGTGCAGGAGCAGTCCTTTTCCAGAAGCATGCTCAAGGTCGGAAGCCCCCCTGCTTCTTCTTTAAAGGGGGTTTTACACATATCGATATCGCTAGCAATATCGCTAAAACGTCACTGGTTTTGTGACGTTATAGCGATATTGCTAGCGATATCGCTATGTGTAATACTTACCTCCGACTGGCTCCCCCGCTGTCCATCGCTGATCGCGCGAGATTGGGCGGCTCCATTTCTTGTCGGGCGCTTCCTGCTGGGCTTCCTGCTGTGTGAGATGAGCAACGTGTGGAGGCGGGCGGGAGGACGTCAGGATCGCTGTGTGTGAAAGGTGAGTATCGTCCGCTGCGTCGCTGCTGCATCGCTGTGAGGTCTTTCTATGTGAAAGCTCACTAGCGATCATTTAGCGATGCACCAGTGATCCTGACCGGGTCGGATCGCCGGTCAGATCGCTGGTGCATAGCTAAATGTAAAAGGGCCTTTAGACCTTCTCACCGGCGGAGAATTACTCCATCGGTGACAGGGAGCTGCTAGCAATGAAGTTGGCCTTTTCCGAGTGGAGACATCTCCTGGAGGGAGCTCAGTTTCCCTTCCAGGTGTATACGGACCATAAAAATCTGGTCTATTTACAAACGGCCCACCGCTTGAACTCTCGTTAGGATAGGTGGTCGCTCTTCTTTTCCTGCTTCCGCTTCACTTTGCACTACTTCTCAGGAGAAAAGAACGTCCGTGCCGATGCTCTCTCACGCTCGGTGGTTTCAGCGGAGGAAGGAGAGGATGAGCCACGGCTAATTCTCCCGTCGGAGAGCTTTACGACCGTGGCTCCAGTTGCGCTCGAGTCAGTGCCACTGGGCAAGACCTTGGTGCTTCCTCAGCTACGGCCTGAGGTTCTCTCCTGGGCACACACCTCCAGGGTGGGTGGTCACTTTGGCAATAAGCGGACCACAGAACTCCTGGCAAGGTCATATTGGTGGCCGCACATGGCTCGAGACATTAAGGCATACATACAGGCATGCGTCTCGTGTGCCCGGAACAGATCCTCTAGACAGAGGCTGGCTGGGTTATTGTATTCCCTGCCAGTGGCAGATAGACCTTGGGAGATGGTTGGCATGGACTTCGTGGTTGGTCTGCCCAAGTCTGGTGGCAGTACGGTCATCTGGGTGGTCACCGACCGTTTTTCTAAAATGGTGCATCTGCTGCCACTCGCACGGTTGCCTTCCGCTTGTGGTCTTGCCACACTGTTCATAAAACATGTATTCCGTCTACATGGCATGCCGGACAAAATTGTTAGTGATCAAGGTCCCCAGTTCGTGTCTCGGTTTTGGAGGGAGCTCTGCAGTCTACTCAGCATTGAGCTAAACCTGTCCTCGGCTTACCATCCCGAGATGAACGACTTGGTTGAGAGAGCCAACGAAACCTTGGTCACGTATCTGCGGCATTTTGTCTCTTCCAGGCAGGATGACTGGGCATCCTTGCTACCATGGGCTGAATTTGCCCAGAACAATGCAGTGGCTGATTCCACTGGACAGACGCCCTTTCTTCGAAACTACGGCCAACATCCACGCGTCCCTGTCCCGATGCCAGAGTCCTCCGCTGACTCCAGGGTGGCAGACTGGGCAGTGGAGGCTCGCGACATTTGGGATCGCACTCAGGAGGCTATATGTGCCTCTAAAGAAAGGATGAGGGCGTCCGCCGACACGCATCGGCGACCCGCTCCAAGTTTCTCCCCCGGCGACATGGTGTGGCTCTCTACTCGATACATCAAGCTGCGAGTCGAGACCATCAAGTTCGCGCCACGATACACTGGACCTTTCAAGGTTCTCGAGCGAATTAGCTCGGTGGTCTACCGCCTGGCTCTTCCTCCACATTTAGCCATTTTGGACGTTTTTCATGTGTCCCTCCTCAAACCCATTCATATGGTCCGGTTTTCCGAGTCATCTGCCGGGTCATCAGACTTGTCGTCTGACGAGTTCGAGGTTAACGCCATTGTGGGATGCAGCATTGTCCGTGGCAAAAAATTTTATTTGGTGGATTGGAAGGGTCATGGGCCAGAGGCTCGGACCTGGGAGCCGGTGGAGAACATCCATGCCCCACTCCTAATTGCGGCCTTTGAGCGCAGTGAGGCTCACAGGGGAGGGGGGGTAATGTTAGGCATCGGATTCCTGAGACTGCACAACAGGAATCCAGAGCCGTACATCTAGCGGTCTCCCATTCCCCTCCGACCGCTCTGGGACCTGCATAGCAATATTGGCGATCCAGGCGTTCTGCTCAGGCCCGCTCTCTGGGTCTGGATGTTGCTGCCACCTCTGGTCCAGCAATGGTAGCGCAACCTACTTTGCAGGGAATCGCTCCAGAGTCTAAGTCCTCTCGCTGTGCTACTGGCCATGCCCGCAAGACGACCTCTCAGTGGGGATCGGGGGTCACATGCTCAGGTCCTGCTTCGGATCTGATTGGTTCTTCTCAGAGGACTGGAAGGTCCCGGAAGCGCATGGCTATAAAAAGTCCGCATGGCGGCTCGGCCATGCACTAGTGTAGACTTTATCTGCTATGTATGTATGGTGATGGATGCATGTGGCTGGTGACTGACTCATTGGAAACCCCTACCCTCTGATATTACGAATGTGGACAGAGTGTTTGTGTTAGTCAGTGCCAGGTTGTGGCAAGCTATGCGCCACTGTGCTCACCGCACCTTATACTAGCGTCCCACGGTGTCCGGTTTTCCGGCACCGTAGTTTAGCGGCTACAGTGCTGCCATTTCTTCATCCAGAGCGCCTCCTGCTTCAGTCGCAGTTCGTGAGTCAGCCAGGTTATCTCATCCTCCAGCTGTTGACAGTCCAGATGGGAAGCCAGATTGGAGCCTTCAGCCATTGCGCCGGGGAAGTTCAGCTTAACCTCCCTTCGCTCTTCAGGTCGCCTCTCTCCTTCCATCATGGCGTTCTCTCCTTTCTCTTCCGGTCTGGACCCTTTTCCCGCCACCGGCTTCCGCTCCTCCTTCTGGGGGCGGCATCTTCTTCCTACTCCTCCATACCATGCCAGTATACAAATCCCTCGGGGGGTGGGCCATGCTGCTGTCGCATAGAAGTTCAGACAGGGGAGGCCCAGGACAGTTCGCTGTCTTTTCTTAGGACCACCCATGTTGTCACGCCCTTCTTCTCCGCGCCGGCGGCCATTTTTAGTGTTCATTTTACCGTCTATCAAATTGGTTATTCTGCACATTTTCACAAGCTGTTAAGTCCAATAAATCGTAGGCACACAGAACCCGGTGGCACCGGGCTTCGTCATCCTGTTCGTGACGCCAAGTTGGAGCGCCCTCACACTCCAGGGCTGTGGGGTACTCGGTACCGGGTCGGTTAATCTTCTCAACGGGAGTTGTCACGGCAGCAGTGACCCGGTCCGTGGCCCTGGGGCTCCATTGAAAAAGGGGTCGTTTCTGTGTGCTTATGGTGGTGAAAGTTTATAAGTGATTCGTGACGCCACCTGTGGTGTTCGGCAAGGAAGATGTTAAGCCGACGCTGCAAACAGCTCCTCTGGGATAGATAGTGTGGTGCAGCAATGATGTTATAGCCCTCCACAGGCAGGGCTGTAGTCCCAGGGCAGAGTAGGTGAAGTGACACTTGGATGATGTAGTGTCGGGCACAGGAGGGATGTAGCAGTGTCATGCAGGTTGACGCAGGAATAAGTGAAGGACACCAGGGCATGTAGTTCCAAAGCTTTACTCAGTCTGTTGTAGTACAGGTGCCCGCATCTGTGCCGTGTCCTCCGGGTCAGGAGCTCAGCCAACTTCCAGGCAAGATGAAGTACTCCTTTCCAGCACACATATGTGCCTTTTCTGAACATCTCCCTCTTAGCGCCTTTTAGTGAAGTACTCACAGTACTAAGTTACACTGGAGTTCCTCCTGTCAGATGTTCCTAAGAATTCTATTTGTACGGCAGACAGCTGTAGCCTGCTTCGGGGACTCCTTCTACTTAGTCCCGGCTCACACACATTGCTGTTGTGCCCCCAAGTCTTGTGTGGGAATAAAGTGGTCACTACTTCTATTCCTCCGGTGTCTGCTGCAGGACCATTAGTATCCATACAACCTCGGGGAACGGACCCCGGCCTTGCGCTTAGAACTTGGGAAGGGTTCTTCTCTAACCCTGATCCTTGGTTCTCTTCTTCTCCTCATGTTCCTTACTAATTCTTCCCTTCTTATGGAGAGTCAGGCTTTCTATCAATGTTCCTTTCTTGTGCCAGTGGACCCAGATCACTGAGGTCGGCTGCAGCACTTCCTTCATCCATCCCACTCAGGGTATCTCCTTTCACAGACTGACCTCGTCAGACTCCTGTGACTAACTGCCTAAATCCTATCCTCTTCCCTCTCTTTTAGTGCAAACTAAACTCCACCCGCCTCCCAGCACGCTTCGTGTTCCAAGCAGGGAGCCACCAAAGGGTGCTTTGCTACACTACTATGTTGTGTGGGATGCAGGTGTTGGAGTGTGGTCAGGTGTCTCCACCTTACCTGGATAGTGGGGCACCACACCTCAGGAGGAGGTGCAGTACCTCTGTGGCGACTGAACCCGCAGGGGCACCACAGTTGCTCCTAATACACCTATCTGGCCTGCAGTGTGGACTGTCAACCTAGCAAGGTGACAAAAGCGTGTACCGTGTCCGTCAGTGAGGTACTGGTTCTTGGACTTTGGGACTCTGGAAGTCAAGTGACCCTAATCAGTGTTACTCTGCCCCACCAGTTGATCCTGAATAAGTTTGTGGACATCTGCTGCATACATGGGGAAGCCAAGGACTACCCTGTGGTGAGAGTGACTATGGGAACAGAATATGGTACTAAATCCCATAAGGTTAGAGTAGTAAAAGACTTGCTACATCTTGTCATACAGGGGTGGGATTTTTCATTATTTTGAAACTTGTGGCAAAAGGGGGCTGCTCAGAGTGTCCCAGACAAAAGCCAGATCCCACTGGAAGAGACTCCATCAAAAGCAAAGATGAAGAAGTTTCCCCTATGTGTCCTCGCTGGTGAGGGGGACAAGAAGGTGATAGAGGAGCCCATCTTCCCTCAGTTAGAAACTTCGAGTCTGCTCAACTAAGAGATCTCACCTTAAATGGGGCATTTGATAATGCAATGGGGTTGTTCAAGAGCTGGAGACTGAAAACCAGGTTCCCACACTTTGCAGTCAATGAAGATTTGTTGTATCGGGTGATTATAATGAAGGGAAGTGAGATAGTTGAGCAGCTGTTAGTTCCAGAACCCTATGGAGAGTTTTAGACATGGCCCATTTTCAAGTCTTGGAGGGACATCTGGGGGTAGAGAAAACTTAGGAGAGAGTAATGCAGAGATTCTATTGGCCATGATGTTACCAGAAGATCCTAAATTATTGTAGGGTAGGTCCTGCCCCACCTCTCAGATAACTTGCTGCTACTTCTCACTTCTGAAGTCCCTTAGTTTCCTTTCCTGTGTTAAAGGTCCCCTTTGAGAGGATTGCCATGGACCTTGTAGGTCCCCTAGTTAAGTCTGCACAGGGCCATCAGTATATCCTAGTGGTCATGGACTATGCCAGGGTTCCCCAACTCCAGTCCTCAAAGCCCACCAACAGATCATGTTTTCAGGATTTCCTTTGTATTGCACAGGTGAAGCAATTATCACCTGAGCAATACTAAGGAAATCCTGAAAACATGATCTGTTGGTGAGCCTTGAGGACTGGAGTTGGGGAACCCTGGACTATGCGACTCGGTACCCTGAAGCGATGCCACTAAGGAAATTTTGATGGACATGGGAACCCCCTTCATGAGCAGAGTGATGAGGGAGATGTGTAGAGTCCTCCAGATTGACCAGCTGCAAACCTTAGTTTACCATCTGCAGATTGATGGCCTAGTGGAGTGCTTCAATATGACCTTGAAGGCCATGGTCAAGAATGTTGTTGAGAAGGACAGTCTCGACTGGGACTATCTGCTTCCATTTCTGCTCTTTTCCATCACAGAAATTCCTCAAGCCTCCACTGGCTTCTCGCCATGGGAGTTCGTGTACGGTCGATATCTGCGAAGGCTTCTGGTTCTGGACATTGCCAAGTAAACCTGGGAAGCCGAGGTCATGCCACACCGGAGCATCATTGAGCATGCCACCCAGCTGCAGAAGATGATAGCGCATGTAGTGCCGATCGTGAAGGAGCATCTTCTCCAGGCACAGGAGGCACAGGCAAGGGTATATAACTGATCAGCAAAGCTGAGGCAATTCCAGCCTGGGGACCATGTGCTAGTGCTTATCCTCCCCCGACGGAGAGCAAGTTCCTAGTCAAGTAGCAAGGTCCATACAAGGTGGTGGAAAAGCTGGGTGAGGTGAATTACAAGGTACACCAGCCAGGTTGAAGGAAGCTGCACCAAGTGTATTATGTAAGCTAGCTAAAACCATGGCGAGATAGGGAATTGCTGTTAGCTCCTTGACTGGGAGCTCGTCCTGAAGCCAAATTGGAGGACGTCAAAATTGCAGAGTCTTTGACACCGGCCCAGAATCATCAGTGTTGGGAACTGCTGCAGTGGAATTGTGACCTATTCTCTTAGTTGCCAGGGTGGTAAATCATGACATTTTAATAGCGCCGCATGTAAGGGTGAACCTCAAGCCCTATAGAATTCCCAAAGTAATAATATAATATAATAAATTTTATTTCTATAGCGCCGACATATTCCGCAGCACTTACATTTCAGAGGGGATTTGTACAGACAATAGACATTACAGCATAACAATAATCACAAAAATTATAACAAATACCAAGAGGAATGAGGGCCCTGCTCGCAAGCTTACAGTCTATGAGGAAAGAGGTAGACACGAAAGGTGGATGTAACAGTTGGCCTGATTGCATGGACCAGCCATAATGTTAAGTGTGTAACAGTACAGACACAGAGGGCTAATGGATGCATAAAGCATGTGGGAACATGATGCAGGGAACCTGGTTATGGTAAAACTTTTGGCTGTGCCACACAGGGATAGATTAGGTTAATGTGTTGAGGCGATAGGCCAGTCTGAATAAATGCGTTTTCAGGGCACGCTTAAAATTGTGGAGATTGGGGACTAATCGTATTGACCTGGGAAGTGTATTCCAAAGAATTGGCACAGCACGTGTAAAGTCTTGAAGACTGGAGTGGGAGGTTCTGATTATTGAGGATGCTAACCTCAGGTCATCAGCAGAATGGAGGGCGCGGGTAGGGTGGTAAACTGAAACAAGGGAGGAGATGTAGGGTGCTGCTGAGCCATGGAGAGCTTTGTGGGTGAGGGTAATAAGTTTATACTGAATTCTGGAGTGGATGGGTAGCCAGTGTAATGACTGGCACAAGGTAGAGGCATCGGTGTAACGATTGGTGAGGAATATGATCCTGGCTGCAGCATTCAAGACAGATTGGAGAGGGGAGAGTTTGGTAAGAGGGAGACCGATTAGAAGAGAGTTTCAATAGTCGAGACGAGAATGAATAAGAGAAACAGTAAGAGTTTTTGCAGAGTCAAAAGTAAGAAAAGGTCAAATTCTAGAGATGTTTTTGAGGTGCAGAAGACAAGATCTAGCCAGTGATCGAAAGTGGGGGGCGAAGGAAAGCTCAGAGTCAAGTATGACCCCAAGACAATGGGCATGTTGCTGGGGAGTAATAGTGGAAGTATGCCAGGAGATGATATCAGAGGAGGTTAAGAGAATGATAGACCTTAGTGTGGAAGTATGCCAGGAGATGATATCAAAGGAGGTTAAGAGAATGATAGACCTTAGTATAATAGAGGAGTCAAATATTGGATGGTCGAGTCCCATCGTCCTCGTGCCTTAGCCCGACGGTGAATGGTGGTTTTGTAATGAAATGACTAACAGGCTGCATGAGGTGTCCAATTTTGATGCATTTCTGATGCCCTGCATGGACTAACTCATTGAGAGACTTGGACCCGCAAGGTACATTACAACCCTCAACCTGACAAAGGGCTATTGGCAGATCCTCATGTTCCAGTGTGCTAAGGAGATGATGACCTTCTCGACACTGGATGGGTGTTTCCAGTACATCAGAATGCCCTTTGTACTGCACGGACAGCCAGCTACCTTCCAGAGGGTGATGGATCGGATCTTGGCTCCACATAAGAAATATGCCATAGCCTACCTTGATGACATTGTGGTCTTCAGCCCTGACTGGTGTAGTCATCTACCAATCCTGGATGCGTTAAGAAAACCTAGGTTCACTGTAAATCTGAAAGTGTGCCCTAGGGAAGGAAGGGGCCATTTCTCTGCACTGTTTTTGGCTGTCTGATAGGTCTCTCTGTGTGTGAGTGCAGCTCACGTTGCAGTGTGTTTTACAGCCACCGCTGGTTGTAGTCCGCTCAGCGTGCGTCACTGCCTCATACATAGTCCTTTTTTTGCAGCTAATTTGTCCAGATTTTTGCTCCTATATTAGTGTGCTTCCATCCACATCCATTGTCATTGGTTGGTTGCAAACACTATATAGGATTAGATAGAGGAGCCTTTTTGCTGGCTTGTGCCCTTCAGGGCCAGCCAGACTAGTATCACCCTATTTTTTGGAGCCTCATCAATTGCATTGTAGGTTAGCTTCCTGCATTGTAATCGCTCCAAAAAGTTTGTGATACTATAGCTTTCAAACTTTGGTCACATCCTTTTCTTTTTCCCACAAAAAAAAAAAGGAAATAAAGTTCACCAAACACTCCACTTTAGAGTTGTGTAGGCCACATTAGATCATATTAAAGTGTAGTACACACACTCTTAGCCAAATTAGTGTTTCTTATACTGGTTAGCAGGTGTTCAGGAATAAGAACACTAAGCCACCCCTTTTTTACTTTTCTGCCTATCTTTATCAGTCTACCAAGATGAAGAAGGCAGGGAGTAAGGCACGTGGTCGTGGCCGTGGAGTTTCAGCAGGGAGAGGACGGGGGGATTCAGCAGGGAGAGGACGTGGGGATTCAGTGTCTGCTGCGGCCACCAGTGACCCGGCATCCCCCACTTTTACCAGGCAACAGTCCTTCATGCGCAGCTTTGTAGGACCTCGCCGTACCCCACTGCTGCATGATGAACAAATTGAAGCCGTTGTCGGATGGATGGCAGCTAACGCATCCACTTCAATGACTTCCCCATCCTCCCAGGGCCAGAGCACTGAAGAGCAACCATCTGTCTCTTCACCACCTGCCAAATTGCCCAGGCAGTCTGAGAGCCCTGGACAGGAGCCATCTCAATCTTTACTTCTGTTCTCAGAATCTGTTGGCTTGGAAAGAGGTGGCCAGCCAAGCAGCATTCTAGAGCGTGAAGAAGAGGGAGTATGCAGTGATGCGCAACTGCTTTGTCCCTCTGAATCTGAAGAGGCGGGTGGGCCAGTGCCTATTGTCAGCACACCTCAGTGCTCATCTGATGATGATGTGACTCAGTTGCCAATTTCTGGTGCGTACGGTGCTGGCGAGACAACCCAGGACCAGCCGGTGCTTGAAGAGGGGAGTGGAGATGATGAGGTCCTTGACCCATCATGGCGTCAGCCAAGGAAGGTGGTGGGAGCAGCTCTGAGGAAGAGATTCCCCGAACGGCCAAAAGAGGAGGGAGAGGCCGGGGGCAGACTTGGTTGCCTGTAGCCTCCACTTTGGCACCCGTGAGGAGCAATCCTCTTCCAAAACACAAAACGGGCGCTCCCAGGACTTGCAGTGCGTGGTCTTTTTTTGACACAGTTGCAGATGACATTTGCTTTGTCAAATGCAAGCTGTGTCATCAGAAAGTTGAACGAGGGAAAAATGTGAGCAACCTCAATACCACAAATATGTGGAAACATGTGCGTACCTAGCACGAGGTGGAGTTACACAGACACACTGAAGATGTAGGCCAACCTTCAGCAGCACCTACCACCTCTTCAGCTCGTGTTGGGGCCTCTTCCTCCAGCTCACACACAGCTTCCTCACTGGAACGCCATGGAAGAACCACTGCCACTGTTGTCCAGAGACCCAGTGAAATTCCACCCACTGAACCACATTCTCAGTCATCAGCACACTCCCAGGCCACTCACCAGCAATCGGTAGCACAGGCATGGGAGAAAAAGCGGCCATACTCGGCAAACCATCCCCGAGCACTGGCTCTGAATGCCGGCATTGCCAAACTACTGGCCCTTGAGATGCTGTCATTCAGGCTGGTGGAGACTGACACCTTCCGGAACTTGATGTCATTGGCAGTTCCACAATACAATATGCCCAGCTGCTTTTATTTCAGCAGGCAAGCCGTCCCTGCCCTGCAAAAGCATGTGGAGGGAAAAATTAAAAATGCGCTACTAAACGCCGTCAGTAGCAAGGTCCACCTGACCACCGATGCGTGGACCAGTAGCCATGGACAGGGACGATACCTTTCCCTCACTGCCCATTGGGTCAATGTTGTGGAGCCAGGTACAGATCTGGAGAGTGGATCTGTACGTATTCTGCCAACTCCAAGGATTAAAACACACCAACCAACCAATCAAAGGACCTATTAACCATAAAAAACCAGACAGGGTGTATTTATTAAATTATATTATATGATGAAGGAAGGATTCCGAAACGTGCATCGGGGAGCGTGTGATAGGGACGTGGTGACCCTTATAGGTAAAGGATCTGTCTATGGCATACCTCTGTATATGTAAAGAGTTGTAATTTTCTAATGAAAAGGTGGCACTGGTTGCTACACATATTGTGCATGATTTTATTGCACAGGCACTCTGCACTTTATTCTGGATATATGGAAGCTTTTGTGAATACACACAATTGATGTTTAAAAGCATATGTGTTTATGTGTTTTTTCTTTTTTCTATGAAAATATATTTTTTCTTGTATATGATCCTTGTGTGACAATTTTGCACATTGCACCTTTTTTGTTAATCATTTTGTATGTATTATAATGATTTTTATGTAATTTTTGCACCTTTTTCACAATCCTTTTCAAATTGTTATTTTACAACATGTGGGGTATGCATATTTGATATATATATAAATTGGGTCTTATCATTTTACAACTTTGTGGAAACTGTTCCTATACGTGCACTCTTTTTGGTTTTAATTGGTTTTAATGTAAACACCTGTATAAATAAAATATAATATAATTTAATAAATACACCCTGTCTGGTTTTTTATGGTTAAGAGGTCCTTTGATTGGTTGGTTGGTGTGTTTTATCCTAATAGTGTGCAATCACTAACTTCACTAACACTGGTGGTATATTTTATTATTATTATTATTATGGTTACTAAGAATTGATTGGTTTATTATAGTCCAGTGTTGGTGTGTTCCTTTCCAACTCCAAGGATTGCAGGAATGCAGTCTGTACATATTGAGTCCTCCTCCTACTCTAGTTCCTCCGAATCAGCACTGCATGAGCCTGTTAGGCCAGATATGAGCACAGGTGTGGCCAAACGTCAACAGGCCATCCTTAAATTAATTTCTTTGGGGAATCGGAGCCACACAGCACAGGAGCTCTGGAATGCCATCAAGCAGTAGAGCGATGTGTGGTTTGTGCCAGCGAATCTCCAGCCAGGTTTGGTAGTGAGTGACAATGGCCGAAATCTATTGGCAGCTCTGGGCCTAGGCAACCTCACTCACATACCATGTCTGGCACACGTGCTCAATTTGGTCATGCAGAGCTTTCTGAGGGACTATCTGGATCTTGATGCACTGCTGCACAAGGTTCGCCTAGAGTGTGCTCACTTGCGGCGTTCCAGCATGGCAAGATCTCTGTAACGCCGATTCCGCCTGCCAGAACATCGCATCATATGTGACCTCCCCACCAGGTGGAATTCAACGTTACATATGTTGGAGCGGTTGTGTGAGCAGCAGGCAGCAGTAATGGAGTACCAGCTGCATCAGGCGCAAACAAGTCGCACTGTGCGCCGGACACACTTCACGACCACTGAGTGGGCCACTATGAGGGACATCTGCCAAGTTTTGCGTGCCTTCGATGACTCCACGCGGATGGCCAGTGCAGATGATGCACTAGTCAGCATGACTGTCCCCCTTATCTGTCTGCTTCAAAAAACCTTACAAGCACTAAGTGAGGAGGTTTTTGAAGAGGTCGAGGATGAGGAGTCAGAAATGCCATCTGCTTCTGGCAAGTCTGCGCAACGTGCTTCCAAACAAAGACCCAGGCAGGGGACACTTAGTGAGGAGGATGACGAGGAGTCAATGGAGGAGGAGGAACACATCTCTCCAGAGGAGGGAGGTACACAAGGCTCTAGTAGTCAGTGTGTACAGCGAGGGTGGGGTGATGCTGAGCAGGCTGAGATGCTGCCTCAAGCTGGGGACAGCGTTTCCGGTCCAGTTGGCAGTCTGCAGCACATGGTTGATTTCATGCTGCAGTGCTTGTTAAATGACCGCTGCATCGCCAACATTCTCCACACGGCTGATTATTGGGTGTACACCCTCCTAGATCCTCGCTACCGGGACAACTTACAAAGCCTCATACCACAGTTGAACCGGGAGCGTAAAATGCGGGAGTACCAAGAAACACTTGTGCAGGCCATCATGTTCTCCATTCCCCCCGCAAGTGTTGCTGGTAGTGCTTTTCAAAGCAGCCATGTGGGTAGAGGCAGTGGAGGAAGCTCTGCACAAAGAGGTAGCAGAGGCAGTGCCGCAGGACAAGGCAAGGCCAGTATGGCCCAAATGTGGAAAAGTTTTGTGGGACCGCCACAAATGGCTACACCATCACAGACGGCTCCAGTCAGCAGGAGGCAACGTTTACGTCAGATGGTGACAGACTACTTGTCTTGCCCTGTTAGTGTACTCCCAGACGGCTCTTCCCCGTTCAAGTATTGGGTCTCTAAGCTGGATACATGCCAGAGCTTAGCCAGTATGCATTGGAGGTGCTGGCTTGCCCTGCTGCCAGTGTATTATCGGAACGTGTCTTTAGTGCTGCAGGTGGTGTGGTAACAGACCGTCGCACAGGACTATCCGCCGATAATGTTGACCGGCTTACTTTTCTGAAAATGAACAAGGCCTGGATCTCACCTGAATTTGCCAGTCCTCTTCCAGAATAAATAATTGTCTGGCAAGAGGATCCAGGTCTCCTGTTGTGTTCATGTTTCTATGACCTGAACTTTATTTCCTGGGCTACAGCAACGCCCGTTGTTGCTCAGAAGTGCTGTCCGCACAGACAAAACACTCGCTCATGTGTAAGTGGGGTTCGGTAACGTCAGCTGATCCCCTGCTCTGTGTACGGCAAACTCTCCTGCTGCCTACAACTTCTGACTACCTCTGATTTAATATGTTCTCTGATTTGCCCTCTGTCTCCACTCTGTTTTGAGTATTTCCTCCGGCCTACAACACCACCTGTTTCTGCTCTCAAGTGCCATCTGCACAATCAACACTTGTTCCTGTGTTACCTGGGTCCTGTAACATCTGCTCATCTCCAGAGGTGAGTCCGGCAATGTCTCCTGCTTTGTCTACATTCCCACTACTTGTAGTGGAAAAGTGGACAGAGCAGGAGACATTGCCTGACTCATCTCTAGGGAGAAGCTGCTGTTACAGAACCCCAGTAACACAGGAACAAGTGTGGGTTGTGCAGACGGCATTTCAGAACAGCAACTGGCGTGGTTGGAAGCCAGAGGAATACTCGAAACCGAGTGAAGACAGAAGCCTAATTGGGAGTACGTTGACAGTTAGTAGTAGTCTAGAAACAATCGAAAACTGCCACCAAGTAGGCCCCAGCCTACAAAATGACTATCCCTGTGCTCCAACATCGTCAGTTGTTGCTCGGAAGTGCTGTCCACACAGAAAAAAAAAATCATTCATGTGAAAGTGGGGGTCAGTAACGTCAGCTGATCCCCTGCTGTGTGGAGGGCAAACTGCTGCTGCCTCCAAATTGTAACTACTTCAGATTTAAACATTCTCTGATTTGGCATCTGTCTCCACTCTGTCTCTAGTATTTCCCCTGACCTCCAACACCGCCAGTTCCTGCTCACAGTTGCCGTCCACGCATTCCACACTTGTTCCTGTGTTCCTGGTGTTCTGTTACGTGAGCTGATCCCCAAATGTGTGTCCGGCACTGTCTCCTGCGCTGTCCACCTTCCCACTGCAAGCGGTGGGAATGTGGACAGAGCAGGAGACATTGGCAGACACACATCAGGGGATCTGCTGACATTACAGAACCCCAGTAACACAGGAACACGTGTGGATTGGGCAGACGGCTGCTGTACGCATAAACTGGCGGTGTTGGTGGTCACGTGAAATCCTGGAAACAGAGTGGAGACAGATGCCTATTTGGAGCACGTTGACAGTCTGTTGTAGCCTACAAACAATCTAAAACTGCCACCAAGTAGGCCTCGGCCTACACCATGATTGTCCCTGGGCTCCAACAACGCCAGCTGGTGCTCGGAAGTGCTGTCCACACAGAAAAAAACACTTGTTCATGTGAAAGTGGGGTTCGGTAACGTCAGCTGATCCCCTGCTGTGTGGAGGGCAAAGTGTCCTGCTCCCTCCAAAGTCAAAATACCTCCGATTTACACCTGGCTCCTAGTAGGCCTCGGCCTGCACCATGATTGTCCCTGGGATCCAACAACGCCAGTTGGCGCTCAGAAGTGCTGTCCACACAGAAAAAAAACACTCGTTCATGTGAAATTGGGGTTCGGTAACTTCAGCTGATCCCCTGCTGTGTGGAGAGCAAACTGCTGCTGCCTCCAAATTGTAACTACTTCAGATTTAAACATTCTCTGATTTGGCCTCTGTCTCCACTCTGTCTCTAGTATTTCCCCTGACCTTCAACACCGCCAGTTCCTGCTCACAGTTGCCGTCCACGCATTCCACACTTGTTCCTGTGTTCCTGGTGTTCTGTTACGTGAGTTGATCCCCCAATGTGTGTCCGGCACTGTCTCCTGCGCTGTCCACCTTCCCACTACAAGCAGTGGGAATGTGGACAGAGCAGGAGACAGTGTCAGACACACATCAGGGGATCTGCTGACATTACAGAACCCCAGTAACACAGGAACACGTGTGGATTGGGCTGTCATGTCGGACGCTATTCACACCACAGCGTCCGGCAGGCAGAGGTAGTTCCACCTCCGTCCACTATAGCCTCAGTGGCGCCGGCTTGAGTTTTCGCCGTTTGCGTCAGGGGGCACAGGAGACGCTACCCCTGGGGGAAAGCAGGGGTGCAGGTGTGGTTGCTGCAGGTGAGCCCACTGAACCTATGCAAATTGCGGGGGTGTCACAGGTTAAGCATCGCGTCCCTGGGTTCACGAAGCCCGGAGCATGTTTTTACTGTGGTAAAAGGAATCATTATGTTAACGCTTGTCCTGTGCTACCGAAGAAGGTCACACCGGCGGAAAACTACTAAGCTCAGTGGGTATGGAGGAGACCCAACTGAGCGTATGCATATCCTCCATGATGGTATCTCAATGTATGCTCCCTGCCAAGGTTATTATCGCGGGCAGAGAGCTACCAATATCAGTGTTTGTGGATAGCGGTTCCGCCACCAATCTCATAGATGAGGAGTTTGCACGCACTGCCGGGTTTAAGATCGAAAAACTCCCTCATCCTATTCAGGTGGTTACCATTAATGCCACTCCCCTCCCTCAGGGGGAGATTACGGAGTTTGTGGCTGAGGTGAAACTCCACATTGGGGTCCTACATTCGAAGTGGGTTACTGTACATGTAGGGTCCTCCGTAATCTCCCAGCACAAATGGTCTTGGGTTTTCCATGGTTGTCCAGGCACAACCCAGTGATTGATTGGAAAACTCAGGACATAGTACAATGGAGTGGTTTTTGCCAGGACAATTGCTTGGCCACATGTGTGTCCGCCGTGACGCCCAGCCTTCCGGAGGCTTTGCAGGATTTCGCGGATGTTTTCTCTGAGAAGGGTTGCTCAGAACTGCCTCCACATAGAGCCTATGACTGTGCGATTAGGTTAAAACCCGGGGCCAAATTACCTAAGGCCAGGATGTTTAATATTTCTGGTCCAGAGAGACAAGCTCTGAAAGACTACATCGCGGAGAGTCTGAGCAAAGGACACATCCGGCCTTCGTCCTCGCCTGTAGCAGCGGGGTTTTTCTTCATTAAGAAGAAAGATGGGGGGTTACGGCCGTGTCTGGATTTCCGGGAGTTAAACCAGATTACTATCCATGATCCATACCCGATGCCTTTGATCCCTGATTTGTTCAACCAGGTGGCGGGGGCAAAGTGGTTTTCCAAGCTTGACCTCAGGGGGGCGTATAACCTCATAAGGGTCCGTCAGGGGGATGAATGGAAGACGGCCTTTAACACTCCTGAGGGTCATTTTGAGAGCCTGGTTATGCCATTTGGGTTGACAACCGCGCCTGCTGTTTTCCAACATTTTATTAATGACGTGTTTGCTCATGTCCTGGGGAAATTTGTGATTGTATACCTGGATGATATCCTCATTTATTCGAGCGACCGGGACATTCATTTAGAACATGTCAGGCAGGTGTTACAGTTGCTCCGTGAGAATAAGCTCTATGCTAAGCTGGAAAAATGCTTATTTTTTGTTCAGGAGTTGCCTTTTTTGGGATATATTGTGTCCGCCGCAGGGTTTAAAATGGACACCGCTAAGGTGCAAGCGGTGCTACAATGGGAAAGGCCTGATAATCTGAAAGCGCTCCAGCGGTTCCTTGGGTTTGCTAATTATTATAGGAAATTTATAAAACACTTTTCTACTATAGCCAAATCGCTCACGGACATGACAAAAAAAGGTACCGATCTGACTAGCTGGTCTGAGGTGGCGATATGTGCATTTGAGCGTCTGAAGAACAGTTTTGCTTCAGCCCCCATTTTGGTGCAACCGGACGTGTCTAAACCTTTTGTGGTGGAGGTTGATGCGTCTGAGGTGGGAGTGGGGGCAGTACTGTCACAGGGCTCATCTTTGAGCGATATGCATCCATGCGCCTACTTCTCCAAGAAGCTGTCGCCGGCCGAGCGGAATTATGATATCGGCAACAGGGAGTTGTTGGCCATCAAATTGGCTTTTGAGGAATGGCGACACTTCTTGGAGGGGGCGGCTCACCAGGTCACAGTCATCACCGACCATAAGAATCTGCTCTATCTGGAGTCGGCCAAGCGTCTGTCTCCTAGGCAGGCTCGCTGGGCATTGTTCTTTACACGTTTCAATTTTCTGGTGACTTACCGTCCCGGGGCTAAAAACACCAAGGCGGATGCCTTGTCCAGGTGTTTTCCGGGGGTAGAACCTCGGGAAGAGCCGGTACCCATCCTCCAGGAAGGTGTAGTGGTTTCGGCTCTCACGACTGAGGTAGAGGCGGAGATTGCCGAGTCCCAAGAGGAGGTACCGCCAGGACTTCCCGCCAACAAATCATTTGTACCCCTTCATCTTCGTCTTAAGGTGTTGAGGGAACATCACGACTCAGTACTGGCTGGTCATCCAGGGGTTAAGGGCACCTTGGAGCTGGTATCACGTCGTTTCTGGTGGCCCAAAATCCGGCAGGACGTGGTCTCGTACGTGGCAGCTTGCATCATGTGCGCCAGGGCCAAGTCGCCCCGAGCCCATCCTGCTGGCACGCTACAGCCTCTGGGGGTACCTAATAGGCCATGGACAGAAATCTCCATGGATTTTATCACTGACTTGCCAGTCTCGGCGGGGAACACGGTCATCCTGGTGGTGGTTGACCGATTTTCAAAGATGGCGCATTTTGTCTCATTGCCCTCCTTGCCCAATGCGAAGACGTTGGCTCAGGTGTTTGTGCAGGAGGTGGTCAGACTCCACGGAGTTTCGTCGGACATAGTATCTGATAGGGGAACTCAATTTGTTGCGAGGTTTTGGAAAGCTTTTTGCTCACGTTTGGGGATCAAGTTGTCACATTCATCGGCGTTTCATCCACAGTCAAATGGTCAAACTGAGCGCATGAACCAAAATCTGGAGCAGTATTTACGATGCTTTGTGTCCGACAACCAAGAGGAGTGGTCTACTTTCCTTCCTCTGGCCGAGTTCGCGTTAAATAATCACCGTCAAGAGTCATCGGGAGAGTCTCCGTTCTTTTGTGTTTACGGTCAATATCCTCAATTTTGTACCTTACGTCAGGGTGACTCGGGGGGCGTCCCGGAGGAGGACCAGCTAGGAGCTCAATTATCATCGGTCTGGAGGAGGGTGAAACAGTGATTGTTGAGCATGAGTGCGAGGTACAAGCGGGTGGCTGACAGTAGACGCGTGCCAGGTCCGGACCTGTGTGTGGGTGAATGGGTGTGGTTAGCGACTAAAAATATAAAACTCAAAATTCCATCTTTAAAATTGGGTCCAAGGTTTATTGGGCCTTTTAAGATTGCTGCCATCATTAACCCAGTTGCTTATCGGTTGGAACTCCCTGCAGTATACAAGATACACAACGTGTTTCACAGGGCTTTATTGAAAAAGGTGGTAGGCTCTGTGGACACGACGCCGATGCCACCTCCAGTCATGGTGGATGGCGATTTAGAGTTTGAGGTCTCCAAGGTAGTGGACTCTCGAGTAGTGCGCCGTACTCTTCAGTATTTGGTACACTGGCAGGGGTATGGTCCGGAGGAGAGGTCTTGGGTACCAGCCTCGGACATACATGCAGATCGGCTGGTCAGTTCTTTTCACCGTCGTCATCCGGACAAGCCGGGTCCTATGAGTCTTGAGGGCCCTTGGTTCCCTCGTAGAAGACGGGGTACTGTCATGTCGGACGCTATTCACACCACAGCGTCCGGCAGGCAGAGGTAGTTCCACCTCCGTCCACTATAGCCTCAGTGGCGCCGGCTTGAGTTTCTCAGGCTATCGGGGGTTAATCTAGCTGAAGATCAGGTTGGATGTTTGATCACGCCCACGGTCTTTAAATAGTCGTGCTGGCCTATGGGCGTCGCCGATTATAGCTTGTGTGTCATACCAAGTGGTTCCGGTCTGGAGTGGAGGTGTTGGAGAGAGAGAGAGATTCATATCTGGTGTCGTATGATCCATTGTTACCTTCTCGCCTTCCCATATTTGTGTTTTGTTGTGCCCTGTTCACATTACTGTATAGTCCTGTGTGTATGCGGCGCGGTGCAGTTTAAGTTCTCCCTGTCTGTCTTTATTGTTTGGGGCTTTGGTGGTTTGTCTCCTCACTGGGTGGAGGGTGTAGGGTTAAGCTTAGGGCTGAGCAGGAGATAAGGAAAGGGTGGAGGCTCAGGCATTTGCACCTTCAGCAAAAACCCTGGGTTGAGGGTCAGACAGGGTTTCCCCTAGTTAAAGGGACATCACAGGGGCCCCGTGTATTTCTGCCTTAGTTGACCTAAGCCCCGCGTGACATGGGTAGACGGCTACTGTACGCATAAACTGGCGGTGTTGGTGGTCACGTGAAATCCTGGAAACACAGTGGAGACAGATGCCTAATTGGAGCACCTTGACAGTCTGTTGTAGCCTACAAACAACCTAAAACTACTACCAAGTAGGCCTCGGCCTTCACCATGATTGTCCCTGGGTTCCAACAACGCCAGTTGGTTCTCGGCAGTGTCTTTGGCACGGGTACTCCCTGTTGTCCAGCCTGGTTCCAGCACGCCATCTGTTTCCGGGTAGTGTCAAGGTCACTATGCCAACAATCCGTTGTCCTGTCGTCTTGCGGCCGGGTTAGCCGACTCTACGGTGCCTGCAGTTTAGGTGACTCCTATGTGGGCTGCGGGAACTGGCACTGAAGGCTGAATCCGTAGTGCCAATGGGACATGGACCCCCTGTAGGACTGTGGGTTTCGGTAACTGCGGCCGGCTTGCGGCCTGGCTACTTTGCTTTGGATGGGTACCTTCTGCTACCCACCCGGGTTCCAGCACTGTCAGCTGGTTCTCGCCAGAGCCTTTGGCCTAGGTGCCTCCATCTCGGTATCCAAAGGTCCAGCACCATCGGCTGGTCCTTGGTAGTGCTTTCTAGCACAGGTACCTCCTGCCTAGTAACCGTGGTCCAGCAACGTCAGCTGTTCCTCGGTAGTGCCATTGGCTCTTGTAGCTTTTGCTACCCATCTGGGTTCCAGCACCGTCAGCTGGTTCTCGGCAGTGTCTTTGGCACGGGTACTCCCTGTTGCCCAGCCTGGTTCCAGCACGCCAGCTGTTTCCGGGTAGTGTCAAGGTCACTATGCCAACAATCCATTGTCCTGTCGTCTTGCGGCCGGGTTAGCCGACTCTACGGTGCCTGCAGTTTAGGTGACTCCTATGTGGGCTGCGGGAACTGGCACTGAAGGCTGGATCCGTAGTGCCAATGGGACATGGACCCCCTGTAGGATTGTGGGTTTCGGTAACTGCGGCCGGCTTGCGGCCTGGCTACTTTGCTTTGGTTGGGTACCTTCTGCTACCCATCCGGGTTCCAGCACCATCAGCTGGTTCTCGCCAGAGCCTTTGGTCTAGGTGCCTCCATCTCGGTATCCGAGGTCCAGCACCGTCAGCTGGTCCTTGGTAGTGATTTTTAGCACAGGTACCTTCTGCTTAGTAACCGTGGTCCAGCACCGTCAGTTGGTCCTCGGTAGTGCCATTGGCTCTTGTTCGTTCTGCTACCCATCCGGGTTCCAGCACCGTCAACTGGTTCTCGCCAGAGCCTTTGGCCTAGGTGCCTCCATCTCGGTATCCGAGGTCCAGCACCGTCAGCTGGTCCTTGGTAGTGCTTTTTAGCACAGGTACCTTCTGCTTAGTAACCGTGGTCCAGCACCGTCAGTTGGTCCTCGGTAGTGCCATTGGCTCTTGTTCCTTCTGCTACCCATCCGGGTTCCAGCACTGTCAGCTGGTTCTCGCCATAGCCTTTGACCTAGGTGCCTCCATCTCGGTATCCGAGGTCCAGCAACGTCAGCTGGTCCTTGGTAGTGCTTTTTAGCACAGGTACCTTCTGCTTAGTAACCGTTTTCCAGCACCGTCAGTTGGTCCTCGGTAGTGCCATTGGCTCTAGTAGCTTTTGCTACCCATCTGGGTTCCAGCACCGTCAGCTGTTCCTCAGTAGTGCCATTGGCTCTTGTTCCTTCTGCTGCCACTACAGGTTCCAGTACTGTCAGCTGGTGCTCGCCAGTTTCTCAGCCTTCTTGTACCTTCTGCTACATTTCCAAGATCAAGCTTTTTGAAATTGTCTTTGGTAATCCGTATTGATCTCCATGACGACGACCCTGATGATGACGACCCTGAAGACCACACCAAAGAAGACCAGAAATATGACCCTAAATAATATGACCAAGAGGACAAAGAACATGAAGACAACCACCAAGATACAGAACAAAAGACAGAAGAACAAGAAGCAGAAGAAGCAAAAGCAGAAGAACATTAAGCATAAGACTAAAAATCATCATAGAAGAAATCAAAATTATAAGCAGAAGAAGACTAAGCAGTAAATGGTGGTGAGTCTGTTCCTCCTCGTGGTGCCCCTGGAAAATCACTGCTGCTGCAGGCCAAACTGAACGCGGACAAATCCTGTTGTAAATCTTTTGTGACAGGCAGAACGTCAGGTGTAATCTTAGAACTTTTATAGATAAGTACTACAGGAATGCCTGTCACCATAAGAAAATGAAGAAAAAGAAGAATAGGAAGAAGATGAAGAAATAGCATATGAAAATTAATAATAGCTGAATAAGAAGAATATGTAGAATGGAAAAAAAAATTAATGGGAAGAAGATGAAGAAGAAGAAGATGAATAAGGTAAAGAAAAAGTTGATGAAAAAAATGCTACTGCTGCGGATCATGAAGGAGAAAGTGTGGGAGAAGTACAAAAGAAGGTGAAGAGCATGGAAGTTGTGAAACATACATATCTGACAAAATATAAAAAAGGTTAACATAGTCAATATCTTTTTAACTCCGAACGTCTTGAAAAAAAATTGGAATTAATGCTATGCCATGTGATTTGAATAAACCACTTATGCCTTTAATGTCTCCTCCACCTCCCACAATTAATTCTACATGATTCTTATTTGTTTTCAATTATGTAGAATTAGCCAACAAGGAAATAAAGGGCTTTTTTAAATTCCGATACCGGAAGTCCCATTGACTTGAATGGGACTTCCGGTATCGGAATCGGCGATACCCCATATTTTTTTCGTATCGGGCGATACCATCTGATACGATATTTTGGGGTATCGAACGGTATCGCTCAACACTATTGGTAACCTCTTCCTCCAAAATGAAATGTCACAGAGCTGTGCAATAGCGTCAGTGGGCCAAGCCAAGCGATGCCCCTGTCCTTTTATAATCCCTGATGATGTCATATGACCAGCCAATCTCAGTAATGACACAACTAAGATGGCTACATAATTACAGTGACTCACAGGCAATCCCCATATGCTTATAGGCTGCATAACAAGTGCCAAAGATGCGGGGTGGGCATTTGAGTTTTCACTCAAGCACATCCTCTTGCTTTCCGAGTAACGAGTACATCCAAGCACCATGATACTCGAATGATAACCAAGTATCACAGAGCACGTTCACTCATCCCTACAAGTAATCTATACAAAGTAGCTCTGTTACACCAAAGTTCCAAACTCACTTTGACAAGTGGGCAATGTTGGTTTCCATCCATTTTCTGTACAAGTGCTTGTTCGAGATCCATTTCTTTCAAAGCCATGCTCGCATGAAAAATCAACTTCAGCATTAATCTTATAAGATTGAAGATGAGGACTTCGTACAAGATTTGAAGTCTCTGGAATGTTGCACTCAATATCTGAAAGATCTGGAAGAGAAAAATAGGCAAATAAATCAAAATTTTCATTTCTGCCCTTTCATTTCTTACTCTATTACAGTATTTCTAAGAGCCATAACACTTGTTACTTGGGTCAAGCACCCGAGAATTACGATTTGCTTGCTCATCACTAATATTAAAGTGAATGGTATCATTTAAAAGTACAACCTGACATGGAAAATAAGTGTTATGGCTCTTAGAAATACATTGCTTTCAATGGTGAAAAAAGATTCAGCAGGAAATGTAATTCTATAAATATAATACCTTATATGGCCATGTGCTGTGTGATACACGATCAGACACGTGGGAAGTCACAATTTTTTTTTCAGAGCCATCACGATTTGTAGAGGGCCATTAGGAGGCTTTTTCTTTTGTTAGAAGGCCTGCAGGGTCTTGTGGACAAACGAGACCAGTATAGAGTTTTTTTTTGTTAAGCTTGGGTCACAATATAGTGCCTAGGATCAGAAAGCTGGGTTTCCATTCTAGGTCATGGGTCTTCCAGCAAGAAAATGATCGCAAATATACTTCAAGTATCACCCAGACATAGATGCAAACAAAGCACTGGAGAGTTCAGATGTGGACATTTCATCTCCAGTAGCATGAAGTTTTCCACCACTACCTCTTACATACAGATGCTAGAGAGAAACTGTAAATAGACAGATTAAACCAGTTAATTTTACCTGCTTTTATGAATTTCTGAGTTCATAACACCATAAAAAACACGGATCGGTCTCCCTCTTACCAAACTCTCCCCTCTCCAATCTGTCTTGAATGCTGCACCCAGGATCATATTCCTCGCCAATCGTTACACCGATGCCTCTAACTTGTGCCAGTCATTACCCTGGCTACCCATCCACTCCAGAATCCAGTACAATCTTATTACCCTCACCCACAAAGCTCTCCATGGCTCAGCACCACCCTACATCTCCTCCCTTGTTTCAGTATAGCACCCTACCCGCACCCTCCGTTCTGCTGATGACCTGAGGTTAGCACGCTGAATAATCAGAACCTCCCACTCCCGTCTAAAAGACTTTACACGTGCTGCGCCAATTCTTTGGAATGCACTTCCCAGGTCAATACGATGAGTCCCCAATCCCCACAAGTTTAAGCGTGCCTTGAAAACGCATTTATTCAGACTGGCCTACCGCCTCAACACATTAACCTAATCTATCCCTGGGTGGCACAGTCAAAAGTTTTACCATAACCAGGTTCCCCGCATCATGTTTCCACATGCTTTATGCATCCATTAGCCCTCTGTGTCTGTACTGTTACACACTTAACATTATGGCTGGTCCAAACAATCAGGGCAATTGTTACCACCCACCTTTCGTGTCTCCCCTTTTTCCTCATAGATTGTAAGCTTGCGAGCAGGGACCTCATTCCTCTAGGTAATTATTATAATCTATGTGATTATTGTTATGCTGTAATGTCTATTGTTTGTACCAATCCCCTCTGAAATGTAAAGTGCTGTGGAATATGTCTGCGCTATAGAAATAAAATTTATTATTATTATTAACAATAATGTAAAATATGATGTAATAGTTCCCTGATGATCACATTCTCTGGAACAGTCAAGACTCATCTATTTACACACTGAACTCAGCTATGAGGGTCTGACCCCCCTTCCTTGCCTTTACATGTCATAGCTGCGGACCTGTTTCTCCTTAGCTCTGTAACATGAGACTACAGCTCATACACACACTCAATGTAACCTGAAATACCAGTGACTGGTTTCCTGCCTCACAGCAGGGGGTTTCTTTGTCTTCAAAATGTGCTCAGCTACTCTCATAGACTATCATTAGAATCTGATCATTTGGTCATAAAACTCTGCGAGTTTATGATAAAAATATGAAAGTTACATTTCTGCGCCGTGTGCCGACAAGGCTTCGTAGCCCGGGTTTTTTATAGTTCCAGCGCCAGCAGAACCAGAGAAATGGATTTCTCCTGAACGGCGTGAAATAACTAGTTCGAATTTGGTTTTGAATGATCGCCAGGGACAAGCTGAAAAAGATGATACTGTATGCGTTTCTATAAGAGGTACCCTCTGCGTGTTATGATTAGTATAAGTTTTTAGCCAGATTGTAGCTCTGAAAGCAAGGGGAGGGAGCCGGAAAACCAGCCCCTTTAGTGATGTCACAAGCCCAAAGGTTTAAGGAATTTTCCTCTACCCCCCATTCATTCTAGCTTGGGATGCCGTGGCAATAAGATCTCAAATGCATTGTGATGTTTGGCTCCTCCTCCCCGCATGGTTTTGCCTAAGATGATCTGACCAGCATGTGAGTCTCTTTCTTTGCTTAATCCTGTTTTAGTTGTAATTGCATTGTGCATACTTTTAATTGTCTCATTTTTGTAAAATCCTTTTTATAACTTCTGTAAACACTGCCTACCTTTCTTTGGAGTAAATATAAAATTTATTAGTTCTGTCATGAAAAGGAGTTTTGTATGACCTTTGGCCGCACACGGCTATCACATGTGCAGGGGGGCTTATCTTAGTTATCCCACCACTACCAACAATGTGACGAAAAGAGCAAGCTAGTCTTGTCCTAACAATTTATCGCAGGAGTTTATTGTAGATATTCCACTGCTGCCACAATATGTCACGAACTGCCGAGATTTATGTATATCCCACTTTCCAGGTACACTTTGGAACTCGCAGCTAACCGATGCCCACCTTACCCTCATGTCAGTCAGAGAACTGCACCTAGGATAATTAGTCGCCGGACGGGCTACTTGTTGTGCAATGGCTATTAGACCCGCTTGCAGTGAGGGAGTTATAAATGCTTTTGCCGCAGCCACAAAATCAGCTTATAAAACCCGCTCAGTCACTGCCAGCGCTACCCACCTAGCCAAAACACACTTCGCTGCCACCAGCTTCCGTTCTCTCTAATAATATTTAAAACTAGCTGAAGAGCCCGGCGCTGCCCGGGCATAGTAACTAACTGTGGTTAGTTATAGCAAATTATAATTATCCTCCATCCCATAGTCCCGTGCCCATATACCCATCATACATATCCACCATCCCATAGGCCCATGCCCACATACCCATCATACATATCCTCCATCCCATAGTCGAGTGCCCATATACCCATCACACATCCTCCATCCCATAGTCCCATGCCCATATACCCATCATACATATTCGCCATCCCATAGTCGAGTGCCCATATACCCATCACACATCCTTCATCTCATAGTCCCATGCCCATATACCCATCATACATATCCTCCATCCCATAGTCCCGTGCCCATATACCCATCATACATATCCACCATCCCATAGTCCCGTGCCCATATACCCATCATACATATCCTCCATCCCATAGTCCAGTGCCCATATACCCATCACACATCCTCCATCCCATAGTCCCGTGCCCATATACCCGTCATACATATCCTCCATCCCATAGTCCAGTGCCCATATACCCATCACACATCCTCCATCCCATAGTCAACCATTATGACATCATAGTGAGCGGTGGGACTTGCAACCTATGATGACATCAGCGTCACCGTGGCAACCATTATGACATCATAATGAGGGGCGGGGCTTGATACACACACTTTTTCCCCATTATGTAGATAGGGGCAAAATTGTTAGATGAATTGGAACGAGCTTGGTTAAGATTTTGCCTCACAACATAGCCTAGGACGCACTGGCAGGGCAAGGGTTCTCTGGCTCCACTGCGGGTATGGCATCTGCTACCTGAACTTCCTGATTTTCAGAGTTCTCTTGAGTCACGTCGTCTTGTACTACCAGTTGGGGAAATGTTAACACTGGCACCACTATGGCATCATTTACTTTAGTCCAATTGGCAGGGAATTCGCCAAGTATAGTGCTGACCTTTTCTTCTTCTTCTATGGGTTGGATGTTGCCTTGCTCTTCCAGTCTTTCCTTTAACTGGTCAGGGCATAACTTCATATGATCTCTTGATATTGCTGTTGAGGTTTCTCCTCCATCCTTACTAATAAGGCACACCTTGGTTTTGTCAAAGTTTGAGGGTAGAATGGTGTAAGGTTCAGCTTCCCATTGGTCATCCAATTTATGCAGTCTTTTTTTCCTCTTGAGGACTTGTTCTCCTGGTGACAAGGGAACTGCAGGTGCATGTTGGTTGTAGTGCCTTTCTTGTTTTTGTCTTGCCTGAGCAAGACTCTTCTCCACACACTCTTGTACTCTACGGTATTGTTGTTGTCTTTCTGTATCCCAGTCAGCATCTGGTGATGTTACTTCAGGTGTCAGGACTCCCATGTCCAAATCAATAGGCAGCTTACCAGGCCTCGCTCTTATTAGGTATGCTGGAGTGCAGTTGGTGGAATTCAGAGGAATGTGGTTGTAGAGGTCTACCAGATCTGGCAACTTTTCTGGCCACAGATTCCTCTCCTCCAAAGGCAAGGTCTTCAGCAGGTCGATCACCACCTGGTTCATCTTTTCACACATGCCATTGGTCTGTGGATGGCAGGGTGTTGTCCGGATTTTCTTACAACCGTACAAGTTACAGAATTCCTGGAACACTTCTGCCTCAAAAGCTGGACCTTGATCTGTAAGCACTGGCTCAGGATATCCATGTGGTCTACAGAAGTGCTGTTGAAAAGCTCTGGCTGCTGTCCTGGCTGTTTGATCTTTAACATGCACAACTACCAGGAATCTTGAGTAGTGGTCCACGATGGTAAGAGCATAGATGTAGCCTAAACGGCTTGCGACCAGCTTCACATGGTCTAGGACGACTAACTCAAGTGGCTGTTTGGTTATTATTGGCTGTAGAGGAGCTCTCTGGCTGTTTCAATCCTTTCTGCACAGGTTACATTGTCCACACTCCCGGCACCACTTTTCAATGGCTTTCCTCATACCAGCCCAGTAGAATCTCTTCCGGAGCAATGCTTCCAACTTCTTCCATCCGAAGTGGCCAGCTCCATTGTGGCATGCTTCCAAGACCATTGATGCCTCTCTCTTTGGGACGACCACCTGCCAGACCAGCTCATGAGTGCGGGCATTGATACTCCTCCGACACAGCTTTCCTTCATAGATGAACAGCCGGCCTCTTTCTTTCCACAACTGCTGGGTTTCTTCAGGAGCATCCGACTCTGGGCGTGAGTCAGCTTGTGACAGTAGCTCCTTCACCATGCGGACTGCGGGGTCACTATCCTGCATTTCTGCCCAATCGTGATGGGGCAATGGATTTAGGGTGACCTCTTTCAAGCCAGACCGCCTGTTTCTCAATCCTTGAGCTCGTTGGGCCGCAATTGGCCGGTGGAAGGGAGGTAACTCTATTTCTTCAAGAGCCTCAGGGTCTTCTCCTGCATCTGGCAGATTAGGCATTCTTGACAGCGCATCACCATTGGCATTCTTGTGCCCTGCTCGGTACTTGATGGTAAACTCATAGTTAGACAGCCGAGCCATCCATCGCTGCTCCAGTGCACCTAGTTTTGCAGTTTCCAAGTGGGTCAACGGGTTGTTATCCGTGAAGATGGTAAACTTGGCTGAGGCTAGGTAATGCTGGAATCTTTCGGTCACAGCCCAGACTATGGCCAGGAACTCCAGCTTGAAGGAACTGTAGTTGTCTGGGTTCCTTTCAGTGGGACGAAGCTTCCTGCTGGCGTAGGAGATCACTCTTTCTTTGCCATTCTGTACCTGTGACAGTACTGCTCCAAGTCCCACGTTGCTGACATCAGTATACAACACAAATGGTTTGTCATAATCTAGGTAGGCCAGAACTTCATCCCCTGTGAGAGCCATCTTCAGTCGATTGAAGGATCTCTTCAATTCCTCATTCCATTCAAAGGTGGAATTTTTCTGTTTGGCTTTCTTAGACTGCCCCACTGGGGCAGTGCAGAGCCCGAATGGCATATAGTTGAACTCACAGAGACCCATTGGGGTGGTAAATGCTGTTTTCTCCTTGTCTGCCTCTGCCACGGGAACCTGCCAATACCCATTAGTGAGGTCCAAGGTGGAAAAGTAGTTAGCAGTTTTAAGTGCGGCTAATGACTCCTCAATCCTAGGTAATGGGTAGGCATCTTTATGTGTAATGCTGTTAATTTTCCTGTAATCAACACACATTCTCATGGTACCATCCTTTTTCTTTACAAAAACTATTGGAGCTGCCCAGGGGCTACAACTGTCTCTGATAACCCCAGCTTCCTTCATCTCTCTCAACATACCTTTAGTACATTGGTATTGTGTTGGGGTATAGGCCGGTACCTTTCTTTAATGGGTGGATGATCTCCAGTGGGGATATGGTGTTGAACCCCTTTTGCATTACCAAAGTCTAGGGGGTGTTTACTGAATACCCGCTCATATTCCTGGGTCTTTGTACACCCCATTTTTCTGGTATGAAGGTGTGGAATCAGTTCCCACCTGCAGTTGCTGGTACCACTCCTCCAGCTGCTTGGCAGAGCCATTGTCCTCCACCTGGTCGGATGAGACCAAGGGCTCTGCTGCCTGCATTGCATTGTTACTGACAGCGAGCAGCTTAGCAACTGTGGCATACCGAGGTATTGTGGCCTCCTCCTCCCCACAATTCAAAAGGTGTACAGGTACTCTCCCTTTACGGACATCAACTACCCCTCTGGCTGTCAGGACAGTGGGCCTGCTATCAGAGTATACTGGCTCTACCATTGCCTGGTAATCTTTTCCTCTGAGGCCTATGGCTGCCCGACACCAAATTAACATTTCACATCTGGGGGGTATTGAAATGGGGAAAGAATCACTCACTCTGATGCTGCCAATTTCTCTGCCAGAGAGTTCTACCTGCTGTCTTTGCATCAGGGCCTTGATCTCCTTCTGTAGGACTCATTGTTCATTGGAACCAGCAGTCTCAGCCACCTGTTGCAACAAGACAATAACCTCGGAAAGACAGTTTTCAATTACATTGGTGCCAAGAGTCATCATTGGGTTACATTTTCGTCGATCAATATCCACAACTATCAGACCTTGAGATTTTAGCTCTACCCGACCCACTTTAACAATAATTTCTTTACATCCTACTTGTGGTAAAGACTGACCATTGCTGACCACTACTGTCAGTTCATCAGTTAGGCCATGGGTAAGTTCAGAGTCAGCCCAATACTGCTTGTAAAGGATATACGGCATAGTGGTCACCTGGGAGCCAGTGTCCAGCAAAGCGTTCATGGGGATACCATCAATCACCACAGGGAGGATCGGTCTCCCACCAACATACTTGGCTCGCCAGTTCTTTGGGCCTTGTGGTCCTACTCCTGGGGGTTGGCCCTCTGCCCCAGGGTTTGCTCGTTTAAATAACAAAATCTTGCAAGGTGGCCTGCCTTGTGGCAGTGAAGACAGATGGGACATCAGTCCTGGTCATAGCGATTGTTGTTACTTCCTCAGAGTGGCGGGGTCCTCTTCTTTCATAGCCACGGGACATCCTCTGGACTGGAAGCCAGCTGGATCTTTTCCTTGGAGGACACCTGCAGGGACTGCGCAGTTTTAGTAAGTGCAGCAATACCTTTGGTCAACTCCTGGACCTGAAGACGCAGGTCTGCCGATGGATTTTTGTCCAGAGTTTGCGCATCAGCCTCCACAGGGATGGAAGGGAAAGATGTTGCTTCCTGGTGGTAGGTGATCGCTGGGCATCTAGGGGGCACTGGACGGCTGACAGTTGGTTCTTGCAATACTAGGATAGCCCTGTCCTTGAAATAAGCAAAGTCCAGATCAGGGTTTTGTAGGGCTACGGTACGCAGCTGGGCTCTGTGGGTACTGGATAGGAGTATCACGCTTACCCTTATCTGCAGGAGGGTAGCGTGACCGGTCAGCGGTCCCGGCGTCAGCGTAGAAACTCAGACCGCGGGGCTGTCAGAGGGGCCCGTGTAGGAACACAGTTTGGGAGGTCGCAGGACCTGTGGAAGGGGCGGAGCGCTGGTAGAAGCACTCAGAGGCTGCAGGACCTAGCACCACGTGACCTGTGACGTCAGAGGGGGCGGAGCTTATCGCAGGGACGCTGAGGTGACGGGCAGGGGGCTCAGAGAGCCAGGGGTTTATACAGTAGCGATGGTCGGGCAATCCAGAAGTCATACACAGGAGGAGCAATGCAGTACAGAATCAGGCAGAACAAGAATGGTCAGGGAAGCAGGAGGTCAGGCATGGGTCGGGCTGCACGGTACAAAATCAGAAAGCGAGAGGGTAGTCTAGGGAAGCCAAAGGTCAGAACACGGGTAGAGCAGGACGGTACCAAATCAGAAAGCCAAGAGACAAAAACCAGAAACCAGACCAGATCATACACACCACAGACACGGAAACAGGCGAGAGGCACTTAGCAAATACAGGGTCGGACACACTCAAGTATGAAATATAAACGACAGGGAAGGTTGCTCGCCTGAGGCCATAAATTCCCTCCCTGAGGCCAAAGAGAGGCTCTAACCATTAACCCTTCGCTTGTCAGACCAAAATTCCACATACCATGACAAGGAGTCCCTCAATGAATTGCTCCTTCAGCAGTCCGTCTCCATCTTTCACGCTGTCTGGGGCAATCTGCTTGACGGCTTGCAGTGCCTCCTGCAGGTTAAGAGCATAGTCCCTTATACTGTCCTGCGCCTTCTGTTTACATCCAAAGAACCTCATCTTGATTTCAGCTGCAGTACGGGTGTCAAAGGTGCTTCTCAGCTTGGCCAGAATCTTTTTAACAGTCTCTTTGTCAATGTCCTGCCAGGCTTTTACTTCTCTCTGTGCTGCACCTGTTAGCTGCCCAATTAGGATATTCACTTTCTGGCTTTCAGATAGAGGATACACCTCAAACAAGCTGCACAGTCTCTCTTTGAATTCACTCAGGGTATGTGACTCCCCTGAATACTGCGGTAGCCAAGCAGCTCCAGGTATGTAGGGCATAGACAGCGGCATTATGGGGACCGCTGCGGTGGGCGCTATTTCTTGCAGTGCCCTGGAGGCAACACATGCTGCTGGATTCAGCGGCGCTATCGGAGCCGCAGCCGCGTTGAGCCCTGCATCTTGCGGCGCTAATGGGTTTGCGGGGGCATCCGCCGCTGCATCGGCGCTTGCCTCAGACATTCTCTTCTCCCCCCTAGTTAACGTTAGCCAGGGCCTGGGGTTGAGCAGGCTTACCGGCTGGATGATAGGGCCGCAGGCCTCCTCGTCTCACTTCTCGCGCGCTGTCCTCTCTTCCCGTGTGGGACTTCACTTCATCGCGCTCTCCGTCCGGCTGTGCCCACGAAGGTCTGCCCCCTTTTCTTCCCGCGCGTGCCAATCAGCGGGATAATGGCGGCAATGGCGCCAATTACGCACACAGTCTATAGCACTAAACCCCAAGTCTCTGGCATACAGGACCCGGGGACACCGGGCTCTGAAATCCTGTTCGTGACGCCAAAAATGGGTCACCCTCCCAGGGCTGTGGGGTACTCGGTACCGGGCCGGTCTCTCAGATGAGAATGTCACAGCAGTGGTGACCCGGTCCGTGGCCCTGGGCGCCCATGTAAAAGGGGTTGAGTTGGGAATAAAATTTATGAGTAAATTATTTGTGACGCCACCTGTGGTGTTCGGCAATGAAGGTGTTAAGCCCACGCTGCAGACAGATCCTCTGGGACAGATGGTGGGGTGCAACAATGATGGTGTAGCCCTCCACAAGCAGGGCTGTAGGTCCCAGGGCAGTGTAGATAAAGGTTTAGGAAGAGGGTGCAGTGTTTGGCACAGAGATGTAGCAGTGCTGAGGATGTGGCAGGAAGGAGGCAAGGACACAACAGGGTGCAGTTTCTTTACCTTTACTTGGCAAACGCAGTTCAGGGTCCTGGTTACAGATGGCACAGGAGCAGGCTAGCCTGGAAGCAACTCAGGGATCTCTCTTTCAGATGGGTTGTGTAGTCTCCTTCCTAGCGCAGGCTTGAGGTACATGCAGTACGTGTTACACTGAAGTTCCTCCTTCTTATCTTCTCTTAGAACTACATCGTATGGCAGACAGCTGTAGCCCTCTATCTCTCTTGGCTCACCTGTCACTGTTGTGCCTCTGAGTCTTAGGTGGGAATAGAGCATTTACAGCTTCCTATTCCTCTGGTTTCTGTTGCAGGACTTTCATTCAGTATCCATTCAACTGTGGAGACCAGGCTCCAGATCATGCGCTATCACTGGGAGGGAGCTCTCTATCCTCAGCTCGACCTCCAGCTCCTCTCTCCACGTCTACACACGTTGCCCTCCTCACACTAACTGACCATTTCCCCTCCTGGCCCTCAGAGAGCACTCCTCCCCCTTTCCTGGTTCAGAGCTCCCTCTGTTGGCCTGGAGTGGGAACTGTGTTGCATGAAAATGATTAACTGCTAGAGAGACCCTTCATTGCTTCCAAGCCTGACATCACCCTCCCTGGAGGAAGGAAATGCCACTGTGGCGACCATACTCCTGGGGGCGCCACAGATTCACGGGAGAAAACTTGTATGCGATTGTGGGAAGAGAAGATAAGAGGGGAGTAGAGAAGGAGATCTTGTGAGGATTGAAGATTGCGTGCAGGTAAGTACCGGGAGACGAGGTCATTTGAGCAGTGTTTCCATCATTTTCAGATGTTTTTAGACCTTAAAAGGACCCCGGGGGGATCGCGGTAAAAATGCTCGGGTTTCCCATAGACTTACATTGGGCTCATTGTTCTGTCCGAGTACATGAGTATTCCAATTTGCTGAACACGACCAAGGAGCACCCGAGCATTTTAGTGCTCGCCCATCTCTAATTGCGATCACAGCTATGCCTGTGACTGCAATGCAATCTCATGGCCTCCATATGCTTCTTTGCACATCCTGGGGGGCACATAGCGACCTTCACATATAACACCGGTCACTGCCTCCACTGCCTCACTATATATATATATATATACAGTATTTCAAGTCTCCTATTTTGTGTTCTCCAGTGAAAGTGAACTCCATGCTAACTTGCTTCTTTTTGTGCTGACTTCACTGCATCTGTGGCACCCCAGGGGAGTCCAGTCACCACAGAGATACTGCACCTCACCAAGAGGTGTGGTATTCCACTCCTCAGGTAAGGTGGAGGCACCTCACAGGACTCTAACACCTGCGTCCAACACATCCAGCACACACACCCTATAGCAGCAGGGCATCTGGATGAACCCCACGGGAGGAGGATCTCAACTCTGCCTGGGTAGTGAAAGGGTGTTAGGAGGTGGGTGGAACTAGTGAATGAGAGCGGAGAACAGAGTGTAGTCTAAGAGATGTGAGGAGGAAGTGAAGATGGAAAGACATGTGTGAAGCAGCTCCTGGTGAGAGGAGCTGCTGGGAAGAAAAAGAGACTGAAGGAAGCTGCCTGAAGAGGGAAGGGATCCCAGGCAAGGTACGGCGACCATACTGTCCATGGGGCTCGTTCCACGCTGGCTAACGTCGGGTGGAGGGGTCAGTCGCAGTATAGGGACTGGCCCTATATCTAGTAGAGTGAACAAAGGACTTAGGATGCTTTCACACTTGCTTTTTTTGCGCTGCGCACCGTGCGCAGTGCAAACGCACATAAAAAAACGCATCATGCGTTTTTGTGCTTTTATTTGCGGTTTTGTGCGCGTTTTTTTTTTAAAAAACGCATGCTTTTTTTGCGCTGACGTGCGCATTACCATGTGCACGTCAGCGCACCCATAGACTATAATGGGTGGTTGGGTGAAAAAAAACACATTGCGTGCGCATGCGTTTTTTTGGGACAAGTGGGATGCACAAAAAATGCAAGAGTGCATTTTGTGTGCCCAAGCGCACACTACAAAAAAACGCATGCACATACAAATGCACACAAACGCATGTGTATGCGCACCCATGTGTTATGAGCTCATTTTCTGCTCCACCAGTTGAGAGTTCTCCTTCCGTCCTCCCTCTGGTGGTGACAGGAGGTAGAGAGGTTGGTTTAATTGGTAGTGATCTGCCACCTGGTGAGGAAGATAACGATTGGATCTCTGGAGTATCAGACTGGATATAAGACAGCCGACGCCCTATCCTGGTGCTGGTGATTCAGTCTGCTTCTCAGGTCTTGGACTCAGCTCTGTTCCAGTCTTCTCAAGTTAAGTTTGTTTTTGCTAATGTTCACACTTGCTCTTGTTGGTCAATTCAGTTTTTTGTGTGGTCAGCCAGCCCGGCTGGGCTTTGCTGAATTTCCACTAGATTGGCTCTTTTTGCTCTGTCTCAGAATATTTCAGAGTGCTGATATAGTGGGAGAAGTCTAGTGACTTCAGGGTTAATTTTGCTATCAGTTGTGATGGACATTTTGGTAGGGTTTTTGGAAGATTGCAGACAGTGTCTTTCCTTTCCTGTCCTTTCTAGGAAGTTTGGCACCATCGTTTGCTCAGCCTATTTTCCTGCCTTTGTTTGTGTTTTCATCTTGTTTCACCGTCAATACTTGTGGGGGACTGTCTTTCCTTTGGGGTCTGCACTGGGGCAGTTAGTTTTCCTCTTTTCCTGCTTTAGGCTTATTTAGCTCTCCAGTTGTGACGAGGCGTCTAGGACCACCGTAGGAACGCTCCACGACTGCTGCTAGTTGCGTGTTAGGATCAGGGGTCTGCAGTCTGCTTAGTTACCAACCTCTTTGGTTTTCTGAGGCTTAGCTTGTGTTGTTTTTTATTTCCTCCTCTGAGACCCATTCATAACACCCATGTAAAGAATAGGGAAAAAAAATGCATGCTTTTTTTGCGCAAAAAAATGCAAGTGTGAAACCAGCCTTAGCTAGATAAACCAGAGGCTCCGAGCATTGCAAGTGCTGCAGCCAAATCTACAAATACATTGCTGAAAAGGCAGACACATAGGATCCAGGGACCTAGAGGTTATGCATGACAAGATCCAAGACTGCTTGAACACTGTTTGTGAAGGTGCTGGACAGGAGGGAGAAAATCAGCACAGTGAGACGGCCAGGAAAGGCATACACTGAAGGGAGTTCTGGAAAGGTGTTCTCCATCTATCTGGGAGTTTGCTGGACTCCTGACCTTGAGGATGCAGTACCAAGCGGGCATCTATGCGCACCAGAATTGTGAGTAAAGCTTTGGAACTGCATTCAGCTGTGTCTCCTGCCTTCTTCCTGCGTCACCTGCTCAGCACTGCTACATCCCTTGCTCCACACTACCTCACCATCTTCCTTAACGTCTTCTACATCTTCCCTGGGACAAAGCTCTGCCTGTGGAGAGCTATTCCAACTCTGCTGCATCACACCATCAGTCCCAGAGGATCTGAACTACAGCGTCGGCTAACACCTTTATTGCCGAGTATCACAGGTGGCGCCACAAACTTATCTACACATAGACTTTATACCTCAATTCTTATTTTTACATGGACACTCAGGGCCACGGACTGGGTTATTGCTGCCGTGACACATTCCTTTAAGAAACCGGCCCAGTACCGAGTAATCTCACGGCCCTGGGGGCGCTTCACATCCGTCCTTCTGCTCCCTGGATTCCTGAGTGTACTGTGTACCATGATGTCCCCTTGTGCCATACTGTCAGCTGCTCAAACACATGGGGATTGTATTCACACCTGGGCTCAGTGGATCCACGTCACAAAGTAAGCATGGCAATCGGGTTCTATATTTAACTCTCCCATTTCTCAGTACATGAATACTTGACTTGCAATTAGGGGGAATGAGGGAGGTTAGAAAAATAGCTGTCAGCCAAATTTATTTTAGGCCAATAGCTATGGTATGTACAAAAAGTATGACCTATTTAAGAAGTTTAAAATTGAATTGTAGCCTGATGAGTGATGACACTGAGTCTATATAATATATAATAAGCAATCATTACATACGAAATGTATTCTGATTCCACAAATAATACATAGAGCATTTAGTATTTTGTACTAATTTTATTTACCTATAGGAATATTTTTACATGCATTGATCATGAATAGCTACTTGTAAATCAGGTAGAAAGAATTACAATTACCTAATGAAAGATTATCCTTGAATTTTTCTTGGATTTTTTTGATTATAAAAGTCAGTTGATCTGAGTAAGTAAAGATACACTTCAGAGGTGTATCTGTACATAGAGTCAAAGATTGTGACACTGATATAATGAGAAATGAGGCAGGAAGTTGATTCTTCTGCTCTGTCTCTGACTGAGCACTCCACCCATAAGCCTCAGGTGGTTTAAATTACAGGAAAATCCTACTTTCCCATATAAATGTAGACTTCAGTCTAAGAGAGGACTCACATTAGGCAGGTTCCCAGCAGCGAGAATTGCCTTATCGCTGCTGCCGGGTACTCATAAATTGGCCAATTCATGCATTAAGTATTCTCATTTTTTCCTATTTCCTAGAGCAGTAGTGATGAGCGATCATACTCGCCACTACTCGGTGCTTGCCAAAGCATCTCACTGCTCGAGATGCTCGGAGCTCGCCGATTGTTTCTGGGGTTGCTCAGCGGGAGCTTGGGTCCCCACCCTGCATGTTTGGCACTAGAGAGCCAATGAACATGCAGGGATTGTCTGCCACACACTGTAATGCCGCAGCCATGTTGGTTTGGTTGTGGCATTACTGTGATTAGCTGGCCACACAGCATCATCAGATCTATATCAGACCTGGCACCCCCATGCTCATCACATTTTGCTCCGCAATCAGGTAGTGTAGGGAGAGTTGCTGCTGAGCTAGCGAGAGATTTGTTTGGTTCGCACTTAGTGTGGGTATACCCTATATAATACACATATCCATCTCAACTAACAGTCCTTCTGAGGACTAATAAAGCTACATACAGTTAGGTCCATATATATTTGGACAGAGACAACATTATTCTAATTTTGGTTCTAGACATTAACACAATGAATGTTAAACAAAACAATTCAGATGCAGTTGAAGTTCAGACTTTCAGCTTTCATTTGAGGGTATCCACATTAAAATTGGTTTAGGAGTTTCAGCTCCTTTACATGTGCCACCCTGTTTTTAAAGGGACCAAAAGTAATTGGACAGATTAAATAATTGTAAATAAAATGTTCATTTCTAGTACTTGGTTGAAAACCCTTTGTTGACAATGACTGCCTGAAGTCTTGAACTCATGGACATCACCAGACGCTGTGTTTCCTCCTTTTTGATGCTCTGCCAGGCCTTCACTGTGGTGGTTTTCAGTTGCTGTTTGTTTGTGGGCCTTTCTGTCTGAAGTTTAGTCTTTAACAAGTGAAATGCATGCTCAATTGGTTTGAGATCAAGTGACTGACTTGGCCATTCAAGAATATTCCACTTCTTTGATTTAATAAACTCCTGGGTTGCTTTGGCTTTATGTTTTGGGTCATTGTCCATCTGTAGTATGAAACGACGACCAATCAGTTTGGCTGCATTTGGCTGGATCTGAGCACACATTATGGTTCTGAATACCTCAGAATTCATTCGGCTGCTTCTGTCCTGTGTCACATCATCAATAAACACTAGTGACCCAATGCCACTGGCAGCCATACATGCCCAAGCCATCACACTGCCTCCGCTGTGTTTTACAGATGATGTGGTATGCTTTGGATCATGAGCTATACCACGTCTTCGCCATACTTTTCTCTTTCCAACATTCTGGTAGAGATTGATCTTGGTTTCAACTGCAGCTGAATTGTTTTGTTTAAAATTCATTGTGGTAATGTCTAGAACCAAAATTAGAAAAATGTTGTCTATGTCCAAATATATATGGACCTAACTGTAGATATCAGTGCTAGGCAGGCAGGCAGTGCTTGTGTAGAAATCACAGGAACGTGGGATGCAGTGACGTGCAGGAGCAGAACAAAGGTTAACAGTTTTATTTTACAGGGGAATACTCCACGCAGGGAGGTAATGGGTTAAACAAGGAATTAACAGTATAAATGGAAAAAGGATATGGTGAGTAGAAGCACAATAGTACAGATCATGGCAGTTCTGATGAGTCACTGGTTCCTCAGTTCATGAAGTTAATAGCGCCGACAACGGCTGGCGCGGTGTCCTTTCCAATGGGGTCCAGTAAACAACAATACCCCGTCTTCTGGCGACAGTGGTCGGTCTCAGGTACCTTCCACTGCCCCTAGTCCATATACTGCAGTGGCTGACAAGGGTACGGGCCACAGTCCTGTATGAGCCCAACGTGGCACTGCAACTATAATCACTTATGTAGTCAGGTCACAAGTCTCAAGGCAATTAATAACTGACAACATCACACACCCGGTCTCTTTCAGGCGGCACCTTGCTTTATGGTAGTCACCGGGCACACACTGCATGTCTTTCCCTCTCTGGTCCCCGATGTTGGTGGCCGACGGCGGACGCTAACCTGAGCAATGCTGGTGCTCACAGGACGGAGCACTCCTCTCTCTGGCTTCTACAGCATGCCTGGCCCTTGTCTCTGCTAAGGCATGGCCAACTCGGCTCTGCTGTGTGTGCACGGCTCTGCAAGTGATGGGGGCCCTCTCTATGTGGCCCAGCGCAGCACTGGTACTCTCTGGTGGAGGCAGGGGGACCAGAGTGCGCCTCTCACCGCTCTGCATGCTGCCCTCTGTTGTTGCCAAACTGTTCTGCCACCTTCCTGGGACAGCAGGAAAGCCCTCTTCACTAGCTTTTCCCCCAGGCAATAGAGAAAGGTCCAGCTCACTCAGGCTACCCCCCCCAGGAACAGGGGATGCAACCTCAACAGTTCGGACCTGGCATGCAGGTAAACGCATTCCGGTCGTCCCCCTTACATGTGGCAGACTTCAGTGCATATAGCAAGAGGGTCCATTCCAGTTCTGTCTGTTGCTTCCTATTACAGATATTTCTAGACATAGCCCCAGGTATCAGGGGCCAGTAATAATTTTTTTGGGGATCTTAATCCTGATTATTTGCTTTAAAAACAATCCAGAGAAACTGTTTTTCTGCTCCATTTGCTTGTAGGCACTGCAGAATACAGTCAGATCCTTTACATATTACAGTGATAAAAAAACAGCTATTTTAACCCCTTCACCCCCAAGGGTGGTTTGCACGTTCATGACCGGGCCAATTTTTACAATTCTGACCACTGTACCTTTATGAGGTCATAACTCTGGAACGCTTCCATGGATCCCGGTGATTCTGACATTGTTTTCTCGTGACATATTGTACTTCATGGTAGTGGTAAAATTTCATTCAAATAACTTGCGTTTATTTGTGAAAAAAATGGAAATTTGGCAAAAATTTTGAAAATTTTGCAATTTTCCAACTTTGAATTTTTATGCCCTTAAATCACAGAGATACGGCACACAAAAAACTTGATAAGTAACATTTCCCACATGTTTACTTTACATCAGCACAATTTTGGAACCAAAATTTTTTTTTGTTAGGAAGTTATAAGGGTTAAAAGTTGACCAGCGATTTCTCATTTTTACAACACCATTTTATTTTTAGGACCACATCACATTTGAAGCCACTTTGAGGGGTCTATATGATAGAAAATACCCAAAAGTGACACCATTCTAAAAACTGAACCCCTTAAGGTGCTCAAAACCACATTCAAGAAGTTTATTAACCCATTAGGTGCGTCACAGGAATTTTTTTGAATATTTAAAAAGAAATGAACATCTAACTTTTTTTCACAAAAAAAATACTTCAGGTTCAATTTTTTTTATTTTACCAAGGGTAACAGGAGAAATTGGACTGCAAAAGTTATTGTGCAATTTGTCCTGAGTACGCTGATACCTGATTTGTGGGGGGGAACGACTGTTTCGGCGCATGGCAGAGCTCAGAATGGAAGGAGCGCCGTTTGACTTTTTCAATGCAAAATTGGCTGGAATTCAGATCGGACGCCATGTCACGTTTGGAGAGTCCCTGATGTACCTAAACAGTGGAAACCCCCTACAAGTGACCCCATTTTGGAAACTAGACCCCCCAAGGAACTTATCTAGATATGTGGTGAGAACTTTGAACCCACAAGGGCTTTACAGAAGTTTATAACGTACAGCGGTACAATTAAAAAATCATATTTTTTCCACAAAAATGATCTTTTCACCCCAATTTTTATTTTCCCAAGGGTAACAGGACGCTAAAAGTTATTGTGCAATTTGTCCTGAGTATGCTGATACCCCACATGTGGGGGTAAACCACTATTTGGGCGCATGGCAGAGCTCGGAAGGGAAGCAGCGCCATTTGACGTTTTTGGCTGGAATTGAGATCGGACACCATGTCGCGATTGGAAAACCCCTGATGTACCTAAACAGTGGAAACCCCCAACAAATGACACCATTTTGGAAACTAGACCCCATAAGGAACTTATCTAGATGTGTGGTGAGAACTTTGAACCCCCAAGGGCTTCACAGAAGTTTATAACATAAAGCCGTACAATTAAAAAATCATATTTTTTCCACAAAAATGATCTTTTCACCCTCAATTCTTATTTTTCCAAGGGTAACAGCACCCTAAAAGTTATTGTGCAATTTGTCCTGAGTATGCTGATACCCCACATGTGGGGGTAAACCACTATTTGGGCGCATGGCAGAGCTCGGAAGGGAAGCAGCGCCATTTGACTTTTTAGCTGGAATTGAGATCGGAACCATGTCGCGATTGGAAAACCCCTGATGTACCTAAACAGTGGAAACCCCCCACAAATGACACCATTTTGTAAACTAGACCCCCCAAGGAATTTATCTAGATGTGTGGTGAGCACTTTGAACCCCCCAGTGCTTCACAGAAGTTTATAACGCCCGGGCGTGAAAATAAAAAAATCGTATTTTTTCCACAAACATGATCAATTAGTCCCCAATTTTTTCATTTTCCCAAGGGTAACAGGAGAAATTGGACCTCAAAAGTTGTTGTCCAATTTGTCATGAGTACGCTGACACCCCATATGTGGGAGAAAACTACTGTATGGACACACGTCAGGGCTCGGAAGGGAAGTAGTGACGTTTTGGAATGCAGACTTTGATGGTATGGTCTGCGGGTGTCATGTTGCCTTTGGAGAGCCCCTAATGTACCTAAACAGTGGAAACACCCACAAATGACCCCATTTTGGAAACGAGAACCCCTAAGGAACTTATCTAGATCTGTGGTGAGCACTTTGAACCCCCAAGGGCTTCACAGAAGTTTATAATGCCCGGGCATGAAAATAAAAAAATCGTATTTTTTCCACAAACATGATCAATTAGTCCCCAATTTTTTCATTTTCCCAAGGGTAACAGGAGAAATTGGACCCCAAAAGTTGTTGTCCAATTTGTCATGAGTACGCTGACACCCCATATGTGGGAGAAAACTACTGTATGGACACACGTCAGGGCTCGGAAGGGAAGTAGTGACGTTTTGGAATGCAGACTTTGATGGAATGGTCTGCGGGTGTCATGTTGCCTTTGGAGAGCCCCTAATGTACCTAAACAGTGGAAACACCCACAAATGACCCCATTTTGGAAACGAGAACCCCTAAGGAACTTATCTAGATCTGTGGTGAGCACTTTGAACCCCCAAGGGCTTCACAGAAGTTTATAATGCCCGGGCATGAAAATAAAAAAATCGTATTTTTTCCACAAACATGATCAATTAGTCCCCAATTTTTTCATTTTCCCAAGGGTAACAGGAGAAATTGGACCCCAAAAGTTGTTGTCCAATTTGTCATGAGTATGCTGACACCCCATATGTGGGAGAAAACTACTGTATGGACACACGTCGGGGCTCGGAAGAGAAGCAGTGACGTTTTGGAATGCAGACTTTGATGGAATGGTCTGCGGGTGTCATGTGCGTTTGGAGAGCCCCTGATGTACCTAAACTATTGAAACTCCCCACAAGTGACCCCATTTTGGACACTAGACCCCCTCACGGAACTTATCTAGATGTGTGGTGAGCACTTTGAACCCCCAAGTGCTTCACAGAAGTTTATAACGCTTGGACGTGAAAATAAAAAATCATTTTTTTCCACAAAAATGATATTTTTGCCCCCAAATTTTTATTTTCCTAAGGGTAACAGGAGAAATTGGACCCCAAAAATTGTTTTGCAATTTGTCCTGAGTAGGCTGATACCCTACATGTGGGGGTAAAACACTGTTTGGGCGCATGGCAGAGCTTGGAAGGGAAGGCGCACCATATGACTTTTTCAACTCAGAATTGGCTGAAATTGAGATCAGACGCAATGTTGCATTTGGAGAGCCCCTGATGTGCCCAGACAGTGGAAACCCCCAATTCTAACTCCAACCCGAACCCCAACACACCCCTAACCCTAATCTCAGCCCTAACCCTAACCCTAGCCCTAACCCTAGCCCTAACCCTGGCCCTAACCCTAGCCCTAATGGAAAAATGGAAATAAATCCATTTTTTTTATTTTATTTTTCCCTAACTAAGGGGGTGATAACGGGGGGTTTGATTTACTATTTGTGGCGGTTTTTATGTTTGGCAGCTGTCGCACGCTAAAAGACGCTTTTTATTGTAAAAACAGTTTTTGCATCACCACATATTGAGAGCTATAATTTTTCCGTATTTGCAACACAGAACTAGACCCCAATCAGAGGACCATAAAACATCCAGACTCCTTATCTATGAACTGGTCCAATGTTTATATTTATGTTTCTCCCTCTCCCATATTGATAGTTCTGCTTCACGTCACTTGTCTTATCTATTGCATTTTTTCTAGGCTGTATTGTGCATAAATATGTGACTTCAGATTTTGTATTAGTCTAGCCTGATGAAGAGACCTGAGTAGTCTCGAAAGCTTGCAATGTATTACCATCTTTTCAGTTAGCCATTAAAAGGTATCAACTACTGAGGACTCTCAACACATAAACCTGATACTCAGAGCGTACAGGAGATACAGATCTTCCACGCCACCAAGATACACTAATGAGCGGTGACAGAACTTATGCAGACTTACCCTAACTCTGCTGAATGAAGGTGCTGTGCCAATCACAGTGAATGATCCACAGAATTGCACGTCTGAAGGGGTGTCGGCCCCCTTCAGCCGTGCATCCAGGACACTACCGGCCGGAGCTATCCTGGCTCTGCCTGGCTCTATTCACTACTTGCACTCCATTCAGCTGAGCTCATTCACTTCATCCTCCCAGCTTGTCACATACTTATCCAGCAATTCTCTGGATCATTCACTGTGATCGGCACAGCACCTTCATTCAGCAGAGTTAGGGTAAGTCTGCATAAGTTCTGTCACCACTCATTAGTGTATCTTGCTGGCGTGGAAGATCTGTATCTCCTGAACGCTCTGAGTATCGGGTTTATGTGTGAAAGTCAGGATGTTTACTTTCACTTTTATCATTACTGAATCGTCCTGTGAGCGCGGTACCGTCCTCTGTTTACTCAGGTCTCCACTTAAATTTTTTTGCAGTGTTTTAGCAAAGTTATTGACACCAGTTTGCTGAAAAAAAATAGTTACCTACAGGACAGATATTTTAAACTGTGGTTTGTCGGTCACACGGAGCACATATCAGTGCACTCAAAATTGCGCCATTTCAGGCCTCCATTTAAATTTTGCTGCAGTGTCTTAGCCAAGTTAATGACACCAGTTTATTGAAAAAAAACTGTTACCTACAGGCCAGATATTTCAAACTGTGGCTTGTATGTCACACGGATTGCATATCAGTGCACTCAAAGTTGTGCCATTTCAGGCCTCCACTTAAATGTTTTTGCAGTCTTTTAGCCAAGTTATTGACACCAGTAGTGTTGAGCATTCCGATACCGCAAATATCGGGTATCGGCCGATATTCGCGGTATCGAAATTCCGATACTGAGTTACGATACTTTTAGCATATCGAATACCAGAATCGGAAGTTCCCATAATGCTATGAGCCAGTTTGATTTGATTCAGCCAATGACAATCCTCAGAAGTGTGGGCACATCCTGTTAGGCATGTAGGCATGTTAAATAATGGCATGGCTGTGATTGGCTGCTGAAATGATGGCATGATGCACTATAAAAGCCGCTGCCGCCGCCATTTAGGGTTCACTCTGCTGTGAATTCAGTTAGGGACAGGCTGCTGTTCAAGACTGAGGGACAGTTAGAGAAAGCGATTTTACAAACCATATTGTGCTTTACCCAGGCTACATAATCAATCAGTGTAGCTTTCTTTTGCCTTGCAGCAGTGTTCACAGCTGTCTGCAAGGTCTGTGTGAGTGCAGCTCACGCTGTGCCACATCTGGTTGTAGGCCGCTCAGCGTGTCACTGCCTCATACATATTTTTCTTTTATTGCTGCAGATTTTTCTTTCTCCTATTAGTGTGCATCCATCCGTGTTATGATTGAGTCACCGTAGGAGGCAAAAACAGAAATGCTAGCTAAGTCCAGAAAACCAGAGAAGTTGGCAGCTATCGGATTGCAGACCCCTGAACCTATCAACACAACTAGCAGTAGCCGTGGGGGGTTCCTACGATGCCCTAGACCCCTCGATCACAGCCGGAGAATTAAATAGGCCTAAAGAAAGAAAGGGGAAAACTAAACTGCCCCAGAGCAGACCCCAAAGCAATAGGCAGCCCCAACATATAATGACGGTGAAGCAAGATGAAAATACTAACACAGACAGAAAGATAGACTGAGCAAAGACGGGGCCCAAGCTAACTAGATAGAAAAGGACAGGAAGGCTGCTGTCTGCAATCCGTGAAAAACCCTATGAAAATAAGAGCCAACAGACTGACAGTGAAAAAGGCCCTGAAGACGCTAGGCTTCAAAAAGCTATGTCAGTACTCAGGAATATTCTGAAGACAGAGCTACAGGCAAAAGGAGATTCAGCTCACCCCAGCAGGGAATGGCAGAATACAGAAAAGCAAGGGAAACAAAAAACAAAACAAAAATGCTAACAGGCAAAACAGAAAACTTAGCTTTAGAGGAGCAGGAATCAGACTGGTGTCCCAGAAGTCCACAGAGAAATCACCCGCAGGGCAGATGGGCGTCGGCAGCCTTATATCCAGTCCGTGACTCCACTCAGCCAGTCATCCTCATTAGGCTCAGGTGCCTGATAATCAGGCTCATTACCTTCCTCTACCAGAATAGGGAGCCCACCAGACCTCAGTGACGAAGGGGAAAATGAACTCACAACACATCCGTATCCATATAGGTTGGTTGAAAACACTATAGGAGTAGACAGCGAAGCCCCTCTGCAGCCTTTCAGTGCTAGTGCCCAGTTATCTGCACTGCTCACGGCTGTCTGAGAGGTCTCTGTGTGTGAGCGCAGCTCACGCTGTAGTGTGTCCTGCAGCTACGTCTGGTTGTAGGCCGCTCAGCGTTCGTCACTGCCTCATACATATTTTTCTTTAATTGCAGCTCATTTTTCATTCTCCTTTTAGTGTGCATCCATCCGTATCCATCTACATTGGTTGGTTGCAAACACTATATAGGAGTATATAGAGGAGCCTTCACATCCTTTTTGTTTTTTTGAAAAAAAAAAACATAAATAAAGTTCACCAAACCCTCCACTTGACAGTTGTGTAGGCCACATTAGCTCATATTAAAGTGTAGCCCACACACTTTATAAAATTAGTGTATCTTATACCTGTTAGCAGCTTTTCAGGAATAAGCACACTAAGCCCCCCTTTGTACTTTTCTGCCTATTTTTATCAGTCTACCAAGATGAAGAAGGCAGGGAGTAAGGCACGTGGTCGTGGAGTTGCAGCAGGGAGGGGACGTGGGGATTCTGTAGGGAGAGGACATGGGGATTCTGGGCCTGCTGCGGGCACCAGTGAGTCAGCATCCCCCAGTTTTACCAGACGACAGTCCTTCATGCGCAGCTTTGTAGGACCTTGCCGTACCTCACTGCTGCAGGATGAACAAATTGAAGCCGTTGTCGGATGGATGGCACCTAACGCACTGACTTCAATGACTTCCATGTCCTCTCAGGTATAGAGCACTGAAGAGCAACCATCTGTCTCTTCACCACCTGCCAAATTGCCCCGGCAGTCAGAGAGCACTGTACAGGAGCCATCACAGTCTTTACTTCTATTCTCTGAATCTGTTGGCTTGAAAAGAGGGGGCCAGCCAAGCAGCATTCCAGAATGTGAAGAAGAGGGAGTATGGAGTGATGCGCAACTGCTTTTTCCCTCTGAATCTGAAGAGGCGGGTGGGCCAGTGCCTATGGTCAGCACACCTCAGTATGCATCAGATGATGACGAGACTCAGGTGCCACTTTCTGGTGCATACGGTGCTGGCGAGACTACCCAGGAGAAGCAGGTGTTTGAAGAGGGGAGTGTAGATGATGAGGTCCTTGACCCATCATGGCGTGAGGAACAGGAAGGTGGTGGGAGCAGCTCTGAGGAAGAGATTCCCCGAACGGCCAAAACAGGAGGGAGAGGGCAGACTTGGTTGCCTGTAGCCTTAACTTCGGCACCCGTTAGAAGCATTCCTTTTACAAAAGCCAAAACGGGTGCTCCCAAGACTTGCAGTGCATGGTCCTTTTTTGACACAGTTGCAGATGACATTTGCTTTGTCAAATGCAAGCTGTGTCATCAGAAAGTCAAAAGAGGGAAAAGTGTCAGCAACCTCAATACCACAAATATGTGGAAACATGTGCGGACCAAGCACGTGGTGGAGCTACAAAGACACACTGAAGACGTAGGCCAACCTACAGCACCACCTACCACCTCTTCAGCTTGTGTTGTAGCTTCTTCCTCCAGCTCACACACAGCTGGTTTGGCTTCCTCACAGGATCGCCGTGGAAGAATCTCTGGCACTGTTGTCCAGAGACCCAGTGACATTCCACCCACAGCACCATGTTCCCATTCATCCTCACACTCCCAGGCCACTCTACAGCCATCGGTAGCACAGGCATGGGAGAAAAGGTGGCCATACTCGGCAAACCATGCCCGAGCACAGGCTCTGAATGCTGGCATTGCCAACTTACAGACCCTTGAAATGCTCTCATTCAGGCTGGTGGAGACTGACACCTTCCGGAACTTCATGGCATTGGCAGTCCCACAATACACCATGCCCAGCCGCTTTTATTTCAGCAGGCAAGCCGTCCCTGCCCTGCAAAAGCATGTGAAGGGAAACAGTAAACATGCGCTACTAAACGCCGTTAGTAGCAAGGTCCACCTGACCACCCATGCGTGGACCAGTACGCATGGACAGGGACGATACCTTTCCCTCACTGCCCATTGGGTCAATGTTGTGGAGCCGGATACAGATCTGGAGAGTGGCGCTGTACGTGTTCTGCCATCTCCAAGGATTGCAGGAATCCAGTCTGTACACATAGACTCCTCCTCATACTCCAGTTCCTCAGAATCAGTGCTGCAGGAGCCTGTTACGACCGATATGAGCACAGCCGTGGCCAAACGTCAACAGGCCGTACTTAAATTAATTTCTTTGGGGAATCGAAGCCACACAGTGCAGGAGCTCTGGAATGCCATCCAGCAGGAGAGCGACGTGTGGTTTGTGCCAGCGAATCTCCAGCCAGGCTTGGTAGTGTGTGACAATGGCCGAAATCTGGTGGCAGCTCTGGGCGTAGGCAACCTCACTCACATCCCATATCTGACACATGTGCTCAACTTGGTTGTGCAGAGCTTTCTGAGGGACAATCTGGATCTTGATGTACTGTTGCACAAGGTTCGCCTAGAGTGTGCTCACTTGCGGCGTTCCAGCATGGCAAGATCTCTGCAACGCCGATTCCGCCTGCCAGAACATCGCATCATATGTGACCTCCCCACCAGGTGGAATTCAACGTTACATATGTTGGAGCGGTTGTGTGAGCAGCAGGCAACAGTAATGGAGTACCAGCTGCATCAGGCGCAAACAAGTCGCACTGCGCGCCGGTCACACTTCAGCACCACTGAGTGGGCCTCTATGAAGGACATCTGCCTCGTTTTGCGTGCCTTCGATGATTCCACGTGGATGGCGAGTGCAGATGATGCACTAGTCAGCATGACTGTCCCCCTTATCCTCCTGCTGCAAAAAACACTGCAAGCACTAAGGGAAGAGATTTTGGAAGAGGTGGAGGATGAGGAGTCACAAATGCCATCTGCTTCTGGACAGTCTGCGCTACATGGTTCCTCACAAAGGCCTAGGCAGGAGACACATTGTGAGGATGAGGAGGAGTCAATGGAGGAGGAAGACATCTCTCCAGAGGAGGGAGGTACACAATGCTCTAGTCAGTATGTCCAGCGAGGGTGGGGTGATGCAGGGCAGGCAGACATGACGCCGCAAGCAGGGGACAGTGTTTCTTGGGCAGTTGGGAGTCTGCAGCACATGGTTGATTTCATGCTGCAGTGCCTGAGAAACGACCGCCGCATCGCCCACATTCTCAACATGGCTGATTATTGGGTGTACACCCTCCTAGATCCTCGCTACTGGAACAACTTACAAAGCCTCATCGCACCAATGAACCGGGAGCGTAAAATGCGGGAGTACCAAGACACACTGGTGCAGTCCATCATGTTCTCCATTCCACCACAGAGCAGTGCTGCTAGTGCTTTACAAAGCAGCTCTGTACGTCGAGGCAGTGGAGGAAGCTCTGCACAAAGAGGGAGCAGAGGCAGCGCCTCAGCACAAGGCAAGACCAGTATGACCCAAATGTGGCAAAGTTTTGTGTGCCCGCCACAAATGTCTGCACCATCACAGACGGCTCCAGTCAGCAGGAGGCAACGTTTCCGTCAGATGGTGACAGACTACATGTCTTGCCTTGTCAGTGTACTCCCAGACAGCTCTTCCCCCTTCAAGTTTTGGGTCTCTAAGCTGGATACATGGCCAGAGCTTAGCCAGTATGCATTGGAGGTGCTGGCTTGCCCTGCTGCCAGTGTATTATCGGAACGCGTCTTTAGTGCCGCAGGTGGTGTACTAACAGACCATCGCACACGACTGTCCTCCGATAATGTTCATCGGCTTACTTTTCTGAAAATGAACAAGGCCTGGATCTCACCAGAATTTGCCAGTCCTCTTCCAGTATAAATAATTGGTTGGCAACAGTATCCAGGTCTCCTGTTGTGTTCATGTTTCTACCACCTGAACTGTAATCCCTGGGCTTCAACACAGCCAGCTGTTGCTCGGAAGTGCCGTCCGCACAGAGAAAAACACTAGCTCCTGTGTCAGTGGGGTTCAGTAACGTCAGCTGCTCCCCTGCTGTGTGGACGGCAATGTCTACTGCTGCCTCCACGTTCCCACTGCAACTGATTTTTAACCGTGCTCCACTTAGGCCTCTGGCTCCAATGTCTCTAGTATTTGCCCTGGCCTCCAACCCCACCTGTTACTGCTCAGAAGTGGCGTCTGCACAATCCACACTTGTTCCTGTGGCTCAGTCACGTCTGTTGATCCCCTGATGTGTGTCCGGCAATGTCTCCTGCTCTGTCCACATTCCCACTACTAGAAGTGGGAATGTGGACAGAGAAGGAGACATTGCCGGACACACATCAGGGGATCAACAGACGTGACTGAGTGCCAGGAACACAGGAACAAGTGTAGATTGTGCAGACACCACTTCTGAGCAGTAACCGGCGGGGATGGAGGCCAGGGGAAATACTAGAGACAGTGGAACCAGAGGCCTAAGTGGAGCACGGTTACAATCAGCAGTAGTAGTCTACAACCGATATAAAACTTGCTTCAATTAGGCCTCAGCCTGCTTCACGATGGATCCTGGGCTCCAACACTGCCAGTTGTTGCTCAGAAGTGCCGTCCGCATAGAGACAAACACTAGCTCCTTTGTCAGTGGGGTTCAGTAACGCCACCTGCTCCCCTGCTGTGTGGATGGCAAATTCTCCTGCTGCCTCCACATTCAAACTATATCCGGTTTTCTACTTGCTCCAAGTAGGCCTTAGCCTGCTGCATGATTGATCCTGGGCTTCAACATAGCCAGTTGTTGCTCGGAAGTGCCGTCCGCACAGAGACAAACACTAGCTCCTGTGTCAGTGGGGTTCAGTAACGCCAGCTGCTCCCCTGCTGTGTGGACGGCAAAGTCTCCTGCTGCCTCCACATTCACACTTTATATCCGGTTTTCTACTTGCTCCAAGTAGGCCTTAGCCTCCTGCATGATTGATCCTGGGCTTCAACACAGTCAGTTGTTGCTCGGAAGTGCCGTCCGCACAGAGAAAAACACTAGCTCCTGTGTCAGTGGGGTTCAGTAACGCCAGCTGCTCCCCTGCTGTGTGGACGGCAAATTCTCCTGCTGCCTCCACATTCAAACTGTATCCGGTTTTCTACTTGCTCCAAGTAGGCCTTAGCCTGCTGCATGACTGATCCTGGGCTTCAACACAGCCAGTTGTTGCTCGGAAGTGCCGTCCGCACAGAGACAAACACTAGCTCCTGTGTCAGTGGGGTTCAGTAACGTCAGCCGCTCCCCTGCTGTGTCGACGGCAATGTCTACTGCTGCCTCCACATTAACACTACTACTGATTTTTAACCGTGCTCCACTTAGGCCTCTGGCTCCACTGTCTCTAGTATTTCCCCTGGCCACCAACCTCGCCGGTTACAACTCAGAAGTGGCGTCAGCACAATCCACACTTGTTCCTGTGTTACTGGGGCTCAGTCACGTCAGTTGATCCCCTGATGAGTGTCCGGCAATGTCTCCTGCTCTGTCCACATTCCCACTACTGGAATGTGGACAGAGCAGGAGACATTGCCGGACACACATCAGGGGATCAACTGACGTGACTGAGCCCCAGTAACACAGGAACAAGTGTGGATTGTGCAGACGCCACTTCTGAGCAGTAACCGGCGGGGTTGGAGGCCAGGGGAAATACTAGAGACAGTGGAGCCTGAGGCCTAAGTGGAGCACGGTTACAATCAGTTGTAGTCTACAACCGATATAAAACTTGCTTCAATTCGGCCTCAGCCTGCTCCATGATTGATCCTGGCCTTCAACACAGCCAGTTGTCGCTCGGAAGTGACGTCTGCACGGAGAAAAACACATGCTCCAGTGTTAGTGGGGTGCAGTAATGCCAGCTGCTCCCCTGCTGTGTGGATGGCAATATCTCCTGCTGCCTCCACGTTTAAACTACATCACATATAAAACTGTCTCCAAGTAGGCCTCAGCCTACTCCATGATTGATCCTGGGCTTCAACACAGCCAGTTGTCGCTCGGAAGTTCCGCCTGCACAGAGAAAAACACATGCTCCAGTGTTAGTGGGGTGCAGTAATGCCAGCTGCTCCCCTGCTGTGTGGACGGCAATATCTCCTGATGCATCTGTGGGGCCCCTGAGGCTTCAGTCGCCACAGAGGTACTGCACCTTCTCCTAAGGTGTAGTGCCCCACCATCCAGGTAGGGTGGGAACTCCTGACCACGCTCCACACCTGCATTCCACACACAAGATAGTTCAGTGGGGCCACCTAACAGCTTCATGCTGGGGGTTAGCAGAGCACCCCTCGTGGAACCCTACTTCGTAACACGAGATGTGCTGGGAGGCGGGTGGAGAGTGATGATACAAAAGAGAGGGAAAGTGTAGGATTTCAGTTCAGTCTGGAGTTAGTCTGAGGTGAGTCCCAGGGAAGAAGGTCAGCCAGACGAGGGTCTGAGGAAGAGAGCAGGCTGACAGCAGGTCAGCCTGAGAGGGGCTCAAGGCGGAGGAAGGCAGTCAGTCAGGAGAGGCAGAGGACTGGTCTTAGTGGAACGAGCTCCTCAGGGAAGGAAGAAAAGGAGAAAGAGACGTAGACTGAAGACTACAGATTCCATAAGAGAGATAGAACAGATCGGAACGAAGGAGAATAGAAGGACGGTGGGAAGCTGGTTGAGAAAGAGAGAGAACCCTTCCAGTCCAGAAAGCGCAAAGGCCGGGGCCCGGTCCCCGAGGTTGATTGGATCTTTATGTCCGGCAACAGACACCGGAGGAGTAGTGAGCCGCTAACGCCTTACTCCCACCATAGACTTGGGACACAACAGCAACCGATTTGCGAGCCAGGACTCTGAGAGGAATCCCCGATAGAGGCTACAGCTATCTGTCATACAAGTAAAGACTAGGAACACCTAGAGAGAGGCATTCCAGGGTAACTAAGTACTGGAGTGCTTCGCACCTAAAGGCGCATTGGAGGAGTCGTTCAGTAAGGTACATGTTGGCAGAGTGTGGAAGGGAGAATCCTATCCTGCCTGGAGGTTGGCTGGAGCCCTGACCTGGAAAACACAGTACGGAGGCAGGCAATTGTGTGAACTGCAAACAGTGAGTAAAGCTTTGGAACCGCATACTCTGGTGTCCTCCAGTCATTCCCACACCGTTACACCTGGGTACCAGCATCCATACCATACTGCACCTCTCCTCATCCATTGCACCTACACTGCCCTGGGACTACAGCTCCACCTGTGGGGAGCTACATCATCTCTGCTGCACTACACCATCAGTCCCAATGGATCTGTATGCAGCGTTGGCCTAACACCATACTTGCCAAATACCACGGGTGGCATCACAAACTATTCTAATAAACTCTAAACACCTTTAACATCACCACCATTGACATTGGGTGCCCAGGGCCACGGACTGGGTCGCAGCTGCCGTGACACCAGCCCGGTACCGAGTACCCTCGCTGCCTGGGCGAAGAGCGCGGGGGCGACCCACATCCACATTCACACTACAACTGATTTTTAACTGTGCTCCAATTAGGCCTGTGGCTCCACTGTCTCTAGTATTTCCACTGGCCTCCAACCCTGCCAGTTACTGCTCTGAAGTGGCGTCTGCACAATCAACACTTGTTCCTGTGTAACTGTGGTTCAGTAATGTCAGTTGGTCCCCTGATGTGTGTCCGGCAATGTCTCCTACTCTGTCCACATTCCCATTACTAGTAGTGGGAATGTGGACAGAGTAGGAGACATTGCCGGACACACATCAGGGGATCAGCTGACGTTACTGAACCACAGTTACACAGGAACAAGTGTTGATTGTGCAGATGCCACTTCAGAGCAGCAACTGCTGGCGTTGGATGCCAGGGGAAATACTAGAGACAGTGGAGCCAGAGGCCTAATTGGAGCACGGATAAAATCAGTAGTAGTCTACAACCGATAGTAAACTTGATGAAATTAGGCCTCAGCCTACACCATGATTGATACTGGGCTTCAACACAGCCAATTGTTGCTCAGAAGTGTCTTTGGCACGGGTACTCCCTCCTGCCCAGCCTGGTTCCAGCACGCCTGCTGTTTCCAGGAAGTGTCAAATTCACTTTGCCACGAAAACGTTGTCCTGTCGTGTTGCGGTCGGGTTAGCCGAGTCTATGGTGCCTGCAGTTTAGGTGCTTCCTATGTGGGCTGTGAGTTCTGGTAATAAAGGCTGGTTCCGCAGTGCCAATAGGAGAAGCACCCCCTGTAGGACTGTGTGTTTCGGTAACTGCGGCTGGCTCGCGGCCTTGCAACTTTGTTTTTCATGGGTAGCTTCTGCTACCACTCCGGGTTCCAGCATCGTCAGCTGGTTCCAGGCAGAGCCTTTGGCCTAGGTGCCTCCTTCTCGGTATCCGAGTTCCAGCAACGTCTGCTGGTCCTTGGTAGTGCTTTGTAGCACAGGTACCTCCTGCTTAGTAACCGTGTTCAAGCACCGTCAGCTGGTCCTCGGTTGTGCCATTGGCTCTTGTTCCTTCTGCTGCCCCTCCGGGTTCCAGCACCGTCAGCTGGTTCTCGGCAGTTCCTCAGCCTTCTTTTACCTTCTGCTACTTTTCCAAGTTCAAGCTTGTGGAAATGGTTTTTGGTTCTCACTCTGGATCTCCCTGATGACGACCCTGAAGATGACGACCCTGAATACCACACCGAAGAAGACCAAAAAGATAACCCTGAAGAAGATGACCAAGAGGACAAAGAACATGAAGACAACCACCAAGATGCAGAACAACAAGAGACAGAAGACCAAGAAGCAGAAGAGCAAAAAGCAGAAGGACTAAAAGCAGAAGAACATTAAGCATAAGACTAAAAATCAGAGCAAAAGATATTATCTAAATTATAAGCAGAAGAAGACTAAGCAGTGTATGGGGGTGAGTCCGTTCCTCCTCGTGGTGCCCCTAGAAAATGCCTGCTGCAGGCCAAACTGAAAGCGGACAAATCTTGTTGTAAATCTTTTGTGACAGGCAGAATGGAAGGTGTAATCTTCAAACTTTTATAGATAACAACTACTGGAATTCCTATGACAAATAAGAATATGATGAAGAAGAAGAATAGGAAGATGAAGAAGAATAATAGCTGAATAAGAAGAACATGAAGAATGTAAAAAAAAAGAATAATAGGAAGAAGGTGAAGAAGAAGATGAATAAGGTGAAGAAGAAGTTGATGAAAAAGATGCTGCTGCTGCTGAGGATTATGAAGGAGAAAGTGTGGGAGAAGTAAAAAAAGAAGGTGAAGAGCATGGACGTAGTGAAACAAACATATCTGACAAAATATAAAAAAAGTTTACATAGTCAATATCTTTGTAACTCCAAACGTCTTTAAAAAAAAAAAATTAATTCCTGCTATTCCATTTGATTGGGCTAAACCTCTATGCCTTTAGTGTCTCCTCCACCTCCCACACTACATTCTACATTATTCTTAGTTGTTTTTCTTCATGTAGAATTAATCTACAAGGAAAGAAAGGGGTTTTTTTAATTCCGATATTTCTGTCCCATTGACTTGAATGGGACTTCCGGGATTGGAATCTGCGATACCCGATACTTTTTGGGTATCAGGCCGATCCGATATTTCTATATATCGGATGGTATCGCTCAACACTAGACACCAGTTTACTGAAAAAAAAACAGTTGCCTACAGGCCAGATATTGTAAACTGGGGTTTGTCTGTCACAGGGATCACATATCAGTGCGCTCAAAATTGTGCAATTTCAGGCCTCCAATAAAATTTTCTTGCAGTGTCGTAGCCAAATTATTGACACCAGTTTGCTGAAAAAAAATAGTTACCTACAGGCTAGATATTTTAAACTGTGGTTTTGTGTAACAAGTATCACATATAATTTTGCTCCAAATTCAGCCATTTGTAGTGAAAATGGAAAATATTGTCCTCCACTTAAAATGGGCAAGACATGTGGCAAGGGATGGGGAACAGGACGTGATGGTGATGATGCATGCAGAGGCCGAGGCCCTGGGCAAGCTGAAATTGTGCCACAACAAACACCCACATATTCTCTCCCATCCTTTCTGTCCCAATTACTAGTGTACCGCAGAAGCACACCACTATTGAACCCAGAGTAGTGTCAAAATGTTGTTGGTTGGATAGCGGATAATGCTTCCTGTCACTTTGCCACCACCACCCCAACCCTGTCTTCCACCAGTCAAGTCTCAGTAGCCATGAGTCTGGACCGCATATTCCTTACCCTGATCTTCCTTCCTCCCACCATGCTGAGTCCCTGGAGACAACTGATCCCACACTTGGACACTCCGAAGAGCTGTTCACTTTTCCATTTATCGATTTGGGCCTCTCACCCGGTCCACTTCAAGTGGGGCAAGAGGAGATCGCATGTTGAGATGCCCAAATATTTGAACAGCCACGGTCACACAAAGGTGACGGTGGGAAAGTGTCACAAGAGGTGGATGACCAGGGTCTGGAAGTGGAATCCGAAGTGGTGGATGATATAGTAACTGACCCAAGCTGGCAGGAGGACATGCACAGCAAAGACAGCAGCACACAGGGGGAGAGAGAAGTAGCATCCGAACAGGCCGGAAGAAGCAGTGTGCGGCTGCAGACAGTAGCCGGGGAACCTTTCCCCGTAACACCAACATGACGGAGGTTGCCAGTTCAACTGTTAGGTCTTTCTGAGTCTGGTTATTTTTTTAAGACTCTGCCAATAACACCAAAAGACCATTTACACCACCTGTCAGGTCAGCATCAGCAGGGGTAGCAAAACTACTAGCCTTACCACCACCAGCATGATCAGGCACATGGCAGCAAAGCAGCCGACTTTGTGGGTCAAATCCCAGGGTCCAGGAACAGTGGCTGCAAGTGACACCACTGCTTCTTCCGCTGTTGTGCATGCAAGCCAATCCCCTGTCCATGGTGCATGTGAAGATGCCTCCTGCCCTGTACCTGTCATTGCAGACTCTCAACTATCACCATCATCAAGCACATCCATGTCCTTGTCCCAGCACAGCTTTTAGTTGTCCATACTCCAATCCTTGGAAGGCAAGAGCAAATACGCAGCCAATGCCCCACAGGCCACATTACTAGATTCACATATTTTGTGACTGCTTGCGATCGAAATGTTGCTTTTTAGACTCATGGAGAGGAAGCTTTCCGCAACCTGATGGCAGCAGCCGTTCCTTGGTACTTGGTCCCCAGCTGTCACTATTTCTCCCAGTGTGCCATCCCCACATTACACAAGCACGTGTCAGACGACATTAGCCATGCCCTCAACAATGCAGTTACTGGGAAAGTCCACCTAACCATGGACACGTGGACAAGAGGTGTGGGCAGGGATGGTACATCTCGCTGATGGCACACTGGGTTAACAGTGGAAGCTGGGACCAAGTCAGACCTTGGGATGGAACACGTCCTTCCGATGCTGAGGATTGCTGGCCCTAGATCAATCAGGGTTGACCCCACAGTTTACAGCTCCTGTACCTCCTCTTCAGCCTCCGTCTCTGAAATGACCACATCAGTTGCAAGCTGTAAGCCCTGCAGCACTGCCTCAGCCAAGTGGCAACAGGCTGTGCTGAAGCTAATATGCTTAGGTTACAAACCGCTCAATGCTTAAGAGTTGTGGACAATTCTGAAAGAGCAGGCAGATCTGTGGCTGACACCGCTGAATCTACAGCCAGGCATGGTCATGTGTGACAATGGCTAGAGCCTGGTGGCAGCTCCGAGATGAGGCGAGCTCCAGGGCTGCCTCTAGAAATTCCGGGGCCCGCTTCATACTCTGCCCAGGCTTCACCCCAGCTCCGCCTCCACCCCTCAAACCTTCCACAGTCCCTTTGCCCTTTCTTAGAAAAAGTCCACTTCTGTTCCACGTCCTCATTAATCACATATCACCAGTTCCCATCACCAGATAATATAAATAATAATAAATAATAAACCAGATCACATACATAGCCAGCAACTTTTGAACACTCTTTTGGCCGGGCTCTACTCTACTGTAACTTATTAAACATTTGTTAAAATATCCAATGCAGCTTTAAATATATATATATTTTATTTATCAATTTTTAAAATGACCAATAATATCACATACAGGGGACAAATACCACCGCACCATGACCAGATCACATATTACCACAACATACTGACCGAATACTACAATACTGATCATCAATAAAAAAACAAAATACTAATATCACCATAAGTGCCATTATACACAGGAGATCTGTACTTAGTAAACAGTGTTTGTGTACAGGTAATACAGTGATCACCAGTGACATTATACATACGAGCACTTTATATAGTATACAGGCAATACATTGATCAGCAGTGACATTATTCACAGTACCACTGTATATAGTGTCAGTATACAGGTAACACAGTGATCACCGGTGACATTATACACAGGAGCTCTGTATATAGTGTCAGTGTACAAGTAATATAGTGATCCCTGGTGACATTATACACAGGAGCTCTGTATATAGTGTCAGTATGCAGGTAACACAGTGATTGCCGTGACTTTATATACAGGAGCTCTTTATATAGTGTCAGTGTACAGGTAACACAGTGATCACCAGTGACATTATACACAGGAGCTCTGTATATAGTGTCAGTGTACAGGTAATATAGTGATCCCTGGTGACATTATACACAGGAGTTCTGTATAGAGTGTCAGTTTACAGGTAACACAGTGATCATCAGTGACATTATACTCAGGAGCTCTGTATATAGCGTCAGTGAACAGGTAATACAGGGATCACCAATGACATTATACACAGGAGCTCTGTATATAGTATACAGGTAATAATACAGTGATCTCCAGTGACATTATACACAGGAGCTCTGTATATAGTGTCAGTGAACATGTAATATGGGGACCACCAGTGACATTATGCACAGGAGCTGTGTATACAGTGTCAGTGTACAGGTAATACAGTGATCACTGGCAACATTGTACAAAGGAGTTCTTTATAAAATATACATTGTATACTGTGAGTGTAATTGTAATACACTGACTCACCAGTGATGTCTGGAGGTGAAGTCCTCCATCTTCACTTTTCAGTTTCAACGAGCATAGACCGCCAGCACTTCTTTCAGAGAAGACTCATCTCTACAGGAAATAACACAGTTATCTAGAGCGCCGCTTTCAGAGCACATTACTTAATTTTTTTCCAACTTCTACACTACACCAGATGAAAGAAAAAAGGCGACATAGTGTTACCCTGTACAGTAACAGGACCCCCCCCCATTGAAAACAGTATCCTCCAAATATAAAATATATCACTGCAGCAATAATATCCCTTAATTAGTCTCTACAGTAAAAATATTCCCCATCCTGCCCCTATATGAGCTCCCATCCTGCCCGCATATTAGCTCCCATCCTGCCCCCATATGAGCTCCCATCCTGCCCGCATATTAGCTCCCATCCTGCCCCCATATGAGCTCCCATCCTGGCCAGATATGAGCTCCCATCCTGGCCAGATATGAGCTCCCATCCTGCCCCCATATGAGCTCCCACCCTGGCCAGATATGAGCTCCCATCCTGCCCCCATATGAGCTCCCATCCTGCCCCCATATAAGCTCCCATCTTGCCCTATATGAGCTCCCATCCTGCCCGATATGAGCTCCCATCCTGCTCCATATGTGCTCCCATCCTGTGGCTTTCAGCACAAAAAGAAAGTACAAAAAAAAAAATTCTCATTACCTGGCCATGGTCCAGCGGTGCCCTCTCCTGTAATGTCATACGCCCGCGAAGTGTGCGCTGATGTCAGCTGCTGGCTTACGATTGGCTGGCAGCTGGTTACTATTGCTGTGCAGACAGCCAATGGCTTTCTGTGCCGCAATATATTGCAACTGAATGTGCGTCCTCATTTAGTTGAAAACTGCGGGCCAGGAAACCGGATTGTGGCATCGCTTCTTGATAGACCAGCAACCGCCTGCTGTTTTTTTACAAACAGTGTCACCGAACAGGTGAGAGCCCCGAGTCCCACCAGTGCAGCCAGTGTCTTATATATAACCTCACCTGTGTCTTCTTGCCTCTCTCGTGTTTTCTGTCTCTCTCTTCTCACATCTTACATCTTTTTCTCTCTCCCCCTCTGATTTTTATCTTTCCCTCTGCCTCCTTCTCCCTGGTTTTCTGTGACTCCACCCCACAATTGAGCTCCACCCCTCCATGTCTCTCCACAGTCTGAGAGCTGTGAGGCGGATGGAAAGAAGGAGGGATCCGATTTTCATGTCCTGGCTGTGCTGCTGAGTCCAGGCGGGGGGGTGAGTATAGTGACAGCGTATGTGACTGTGTGTCCCTACTATACTGCAGCCAGCAACTCTCTGCATGGCCGTGTGCACCACCCATGCTCTGCTCCTCACTATGTAGAGTGTGAAGAAGCAAAGAACGAGTGCACGTGGCTGTGCTGAACCCCAGCATTCCAGCACGCCAACTCAGTACCAGGTGAGCAGAAGCAAAAAGTGAGGGGCCTGCTCCAGGCCCCTCTCTGCTCACCTGACCCCATACACCAGTAAGGGCAGTAATGCACCGATGGAGGCGAGCTTACACAAGTACCATGCTGGGCTCATGTGCTTAGCCTAGTGGTTCAGCGGTTTCTAAAAACCTTCCTGGACCTGCCAGATCTGCTTGTCAAAGTACGTCGCCTGTGTCCCCAAAGAAAGTCAGCTACAGCTTCTGCCGCCCTTGCCGTACTTCAAAAGAGTTTGCAGCTTCCGGCTCGCTAACTGGTGTGTTATGTCCCCATGCATTGGAACTCTAAACTGCAGATGTTGGAAAGGGTTTGTGAGCAGAAGAGGGCAGCATCAAGAAGACCATCGGTATTCAGTTCAGACTCCACACATAAGACCTCACGAGTGGACATGGATGTCAGACATATGTACCATCCTACGAAACTTTGAGGACTCCACCAAGATGGTGAGCTTCGATGCCGCTCTAATTAGCATCACCATCCCACTTCTCTGTATTCTGAAATGTTCTCTGCTCACAATCAAAGTGGATGCATTGCAGGCGGAGCACAATGAGATGGGGCAAGAACCATACAGGGTGATTACACACAGTTGAGCCTCATCTCATCCCAACGTTGATTGCGTGACAATGAGCAGAAGGAGGAAGAACAGGAGCTAGTTTCATGCGTTATAAACGGTACACCCTGCCCAACTGTCATACCATCTTTTCAGCATGGATGGCCTGAGGACAGCGAGGAGGAGGAGTGGGAGGAGGAGAAGGAGGAGAGCATGGTTAGTCATCCTCTTGGAAGTCTTGCCTGTTAACAGTCTGGTATGCATGGCTGAGTTTATGTTACACTGCCCTTCCCGTGACCCTGGCATTCTCAAAGTTTTGGAAGACAGTCATTACTGGTTGGTGACACTTCTAGACCCATGCTACAAGGAGAACTTTCTATCTCTTATTCCTGAGGCAGACAGGTCTACTAAAATGGGGTAGCACTAGAGGACCCTTGTTGCGTAATTATTAAAATTCCCATCTGAAAACGCTGGCAGTAGAGGTCACAGTTCGTTGGACAACCATGGACTACAGGTGAGAGAGATACAACTCCAATCCAGCAGAGGTAGGGGGACACTGTCAAAGTTTTGGGAGAGTTCTCTCAGACCCTCCCATTGCACAGGCCCTGAGGTGTGGGATACTCTCACAAGGAGTGCTAAGTTTTGAAAGGTGCCGAGGGAGTACCTTGCTGACCATACCAATGTCCTCCGTGATTCCCCTGTGCCTTATATTTATTGGGTATCAAAGCTGGACATGTGGCATGTACTGGCTCTCTATGCCTTGGAGGTCCTGGCCTGCCCTGAAGCTAGCATTTTGTCAGAGCAGGTTTTTAGTATCGCTGGTGGAATTAAAAACTGATAAGCGCATCCGCCTGTCAACTGAAAATGCTGACAGGCTAATTCTTATAAAAATGAACAAGGGCTGGATTGGGCAAGACTTCTCAACACCACCGAATGACAGTAGCGTAACATAAACTCATATCCAGTGTCTTTTTTTGGAAGGTCTAATTCCATGCACGTCTTCAGACCCACACATGGGTATACACTTCCTGATTTTGGCTATTTGCTGTTGTCCTCCTCCTTCTCCTCATCGTCATACTCCACCACCATTTCACCAGGGTGACTGTGGTCCATGATGCAACACTCACATATTTTTTGAAAGGCTGTTTATGATGCCCTTACAAAAAAAATGGTTATACAGTATGTTCAAGTATAACTCCCAGGGGTAAATGATTGTCAGCTCAAACATTTAGTGCATGGGTGTTACAAGTATAGGAGACCCGCTCCTTTCTAATGGGAACATTTTTTATGAGGCCCTCCTCCACATCTCTTCCAACGGGTATTGGAGTGCCTTCAAATTTTTGCCAGCCCTTGCATTCACTGCCTAGGCAAACACAATGGGAGACCCACTTCCTAATAATGGGAACATTGTTTTCAGGATGACCTCCTGTACATCTTTTCAAAGGGGTATTGGGGTTCGTCTAAATTTTGGCCAGGCCTTGCATTCAGTGCACAGGCAAACAGTATGGGAGAACCACTTCCTAATAAAGAGAACATTGTTTTCAGGAGGTCCTCTTGTACGTCTCTTCAAAGGGTTAGGCTAGGTTCACATTGCGTTAATGGCCCTGCGTTCAACGGGATCTGTTACGTAGCGGCACTAACGCTATGTAACGGATGGGTTAACGCACCCATTGCCCGCAATGATACATCTCGTTAAAGGGGCATTGGGGTGCGCCCTAATTTTTTCCAGCCCTGACACACATTGCATACACAGTAACAGTATACGAGACCCACAGTTTAATAATGGGAAAAACAAAGCATAGCTGGCTGATAGCTCTCCAAGAATAGTGAGGGCCGACGGCAGGCCCTTTTAGAATAGTAAAGGATGCCGGATGGCCCTATAAAAATAGGATTTGTGACTTTCAGAGTCCCTCCTTCATAAATGAAACAAGATGTGTCTGTTGATGTGTCACACACCACATGGCCAGATAAGGTTGTAAAATGTTAAAATGACATTTCCCAGTGAATGCATTTGTCTTGGTTGAAAGCAATGCTAAAGTTCAAAAACGCATCAAAAACACTACGTGTGAACATAGCCCAAGGTGTGGAGGATCATTTTTGGTTTTGGTTATTTATTTTGCCTTATATACAAGTCATTACCCTGGTAAAGATGTTCCTTAACATATTTCCCAGGAAAATCCAATTTGGTTTTGTTTTTGTATGTTTTATTGTGAGTCTGTAAACGTGGTGTAAAGGTACTGTCACACTTAGCGATGCACCAGCGATCCCGACCAGCGATATGACGCGGTCAGGATCGCTGGTGCATCGCTAAGTGGTCGCTAGTGAGCTGCCACACAAGCAGATCTCACCAGCAACATCGCTGGGGACGGGGATCGCTACTTACCTGTCACACCAGGCGATCCTGCATCCTCCCGCCTGGCTCCACGCTCGTAGCTCGTCTCTCCACAGGACGCGCCACAGGAAGCTGACAACGGGAAACAGTCCTGGACGTTCTCACGTGATCAGCGATAAGCAGCGGGGGAGCGGGTTGTAGGTAAGTATCACACACAGCGATATCGCTAGCAATATCGCTATAACGTCACAAGTTATAGCGATATTGCTAGCGATATCTCTTAGTGTGATATGCCCTTTAGACATCATTGTTTACAGCAGTGACCTGGGAGTCAGAAATGATTCCAGGGGTCTTCCTCATGCTGTTCCCATGTCATTTGAGCACTTTTCCCATCTACTTCCACAATTTCTAGTCTCTCTGCCGACCGCCAGGGGGGCTGCCAGAAAAATGCTCAAGTTTCCTTTAGACTTACATTGGGCTCATTGCTCGGGTTGAGTACCCGAGCATTCCAATTTGCTTGACCCGAGAAATGAGCACCCGAGCATTTTAGTGCTCGTCCATCACTGTAGAGTAGTAATGCAGCTCAAATTTCATATATTTCATGTTTGCATGCTATAGTGCTACTTTGTTTGTTAGCTAATAGATTTTGACTGACATAATATGAAATGAGGCATGAAATAGATTTTTCTATACAGTAGATTGAGTCAATACAACCTATATTAAGAATGATGCATAGAAAATGTAGGCAAATTGGAGTCATAGAATCATAGAATTGTAGAGTTGGAAGGGACCTCCTGGGCCATCTGGTCCAACCCCCTGCTCAAAGCAGGATTCGCTAAATCATCCCAGTCATATGTTTGTCCAGCCTCTGTTTGAAGACTTCCATTGAAGCAGAACTCACCACTTCTCGTGGCAGCTTGTTCCACTCATTGATCACTCTGTCAAAAAGTTTTTTCTAGTATCTAATCTGTGTCTCCTCCCATTCAGTTTCATCCCATTGCTTCTAGTCTTTCCTTGTGCAAATGAGAATAAAGTTGATCCTTCTACAATGTGACAGCCCTTGAGATATTTGTAGACAGCATACTGTTACTCTAAAATAGTAGATTAAAATAGCAGTCAAGCAACCAGAATTCTATAACAAATAACAGGATATATTTTCATCCTCACTTTAATGCACTTCGTTTCAGCTAATATGACGTACCTTGACAAATGAGTGGTGGACCCCAGCCATAATTAAAACACTGCACAAGATCTGATTTCGGCCTTTGACCACGAGGACATGTATAGGCAATAACCTCCTTATCTTTGAATGTGGAATACCTAAGTGTACATGTAATATCTGTAAAAAAATAGACACATAAATTGCTCATTATTTCGTGTATGAACTAATCTTAGTTATAAAAAGATGCAATTAAAAAACGGACAAGTTTTCAAATGACCATTTCTGAGTGATAAGCCTCCTTCACATGTCCGTGCTTCCATTATGTCTAACATCCTGTACCCATTATAAACTATGGGGATCTTCACATGTCTGTTTTCATTCCAACCGTGTGTCCATGTGAACTATATGGAAACATGTCAGTTTTTTCCCGAGAACACGTATGACAAGGGCAAATAAAAGTCTATGAATCTGTGAAAAATGCGTACAGCACAAGTATGAGATCAGTGTGCCGCCCATGTGCTGCTAGTGTTTAACCCCTTAGAGATCTTGCCCTTTTTCATTTTTGCTTTTCAGTTTTTTGCTTCCCTTCTTCCCAGAGCCATAACTTTTTTTTTTTCCTTCAATATGGCCATATGAGGGCTTGTTGTTTGTGGGATGAGTTGTACTTTTTAACAACATTATTGGGCAGCACAGTGGCTCAGTGGTTATGCAGCGCTGGAGTCTTGGGATCAAATCCCACCAAGGACAACATCTGCAAGGAGTTTGTATGTTCTCCCCGTGTTTGCGTGGGTTTCCTCCGGGTATTCCGGTTTCCTCCCACATTCCAAAGACATACTGCTAGGGAATTTAGATTGTGAGCCCCATTGGGGACAGTGATGATAATGTGTGCAAACGGTAAAGCGCTGCGTAATATGTTAGCGCTATATAAAAATAAAGATTATTATTATTGGCTTTATCATATTCTGTACTCAAAAATGGGAAAAAAAATTCCAAGTGCAGTGAAATTACAAAAAATGTGCAATTCCACAAGGTCTTTTGGGATTTTTTTATCATGTTTACCAAATGCTAAAACTGACCTGCTGTTATGGTTCTCCAGGTCATTACAAGTCCATAGACACCAAACATGTCTAAGTTCTTTTTTTATTTAAGTGGTAAAAAAAAATCCAAAGTTTGTTAAAAAAAAATTGTGCCACTATCGGATATCCGTAACATCTCCATTGTTCGTGATCTCGGGTTGGTTGAGGGCTTATTTTTTCGGTGTCGAGCTGCCATTTTTATTTATGCCATTTTGATGCAGATACGATTGCCCGTTAATGCATTTTAATGCAATGTCACAGCGATAAAAAAACGTAATTCTGGCGTTTTGACTTTTTTTCTCGCTGCGCTGTTTACCGAACAGGTTAATCCTTTTATTTATTTATATACTGCAGGATTCTGTATGCAGCGATCCCAAATAAGTGTATGTTTGTTTTTGTGTTTTTTTAATTGTTTTATTTTGAATGGGGTGAAAGGGGAGTAATTAAACTGTTTTTTCTTTTTTTTAATATTTTTTAAACTTTTTTTTTACTTTTGGCATGCTTCAATAGTCTCCATGGGAGACTAGAAGCTGCCATAATCCGATCGCCACTGCTACATTCAGGCATTTGTCAGATCACCTTTATGTAGCAGAATTACTCACTTGCTGTGAGCGCCGACCACTGGGAGGTGCTCATAGCAATCCGGCACTGACAACCATAGAAGACTCCAAGAGACCTCTGGTTGTCATGCCAGGGGTCACCGGTCGGCGGGTTTTTGGCCCAATTGCAGGAACAGTGCATTAAATGCCGCTGTCAGAGATTGACAGCGGCAATTAACGAGTCAATAGCCGCGGGTGGATCACGATTCCAACCGATTAAACGATTACACCTAGCGATATGACGCGGTCAGGATCGCTGGTGAATCGCTAGGTGGTCGCTAGTGAGCTGCCACTCAGGCAGATCTCACCAGCGACATCGCTGGGGATGGGGATCGCTACTTACCTGTCAGACGCGGCGATCCTGACGTCCTCCCGCCTGGCTCCACGCGTCACTCGTCGTCACAGCAGGAAGCGCCGCAGGAAGTGACCGACGAGGTTCTCGCGCGACCAGCGATAACCAGCGGGGGAGCCGGTCGGAGGTAAGTATCACATGCAGCGATATCGCTAGCAATATCACTATAACGTCACAAAATCGGTGACTTTACAGCGATATTGCTAGCGATATCGCAGTGTGTAACGGGGGCTTAACAGGCCTCTTATCTGGCCCAGATAACAGCGTTTTGCATTTGAACAGCGCTGCAGAGAGCTCAATAAACTCCACAATAGCTGCTCTCCCCTAACAGAGGATATATTCGGCACTGGTCATTGCTGGAGGCTGTGAGTACAGGCCAGCATCTTCAAGATACACTGTAAGGGGCGCTTTACATGCAGCCCCTTGCTGCTTTGCTAAGCTCAATCTCTTTGAACAATCGCTCACTCTTTCTGTTTTTTCCCTGATTTAAAGGAGCAGACACTGTGCCCACCGGGGAGGTATATATTTTAAAGTTCCATGGAGGATGTGAGAAACAGAGCTCCCATGAGTCCTAGGGAGGCTGCTTCCTCTCTTATAAATTAATTACTGCTGAATAAAGAGCCAAATAGCGGTTAATCCTTTTTTTTCTCATAACTAAAAACACACCATTGGCTGAGTATCGAGAAATCTGTGAGTAACACAGCACGTGATCTCCATCTAGTTGTGCATTTGGGAATATACCAGCTGAGGGATCTTTCTGCACTCTCGTTCTAATTCTGCCACAAGATATCATAGTTAACAGACCTGATACCTGCCCACGTTCTCCAGTGGCGAAACGCACTACGTCACCTGTACCTATCGACAGAGTCGGATCATGGTCAAGATTGGCAGACCAACAGACACCAACGCTAATAGGAGGCCGCAAACAACCAAAAAAATGGAAAATTTATCACGAAGCAAATTGGACCTAAACAAGGACCACCACTTTACAAGGACTCAGGTGGCGACCTAGAGTTGGATGAGTCACGGGAAGATTCTTCTGACCCTGGAGACTCAGATAAGCCTATTTCTAGAAGCTTCATTAAAAGTATTTTGTCTTCAGCCTTGGCCCGTCTAGCAAAGGATTTATCAACAATTAAAAAAGACATCCAGCAGATAGGCAGCAGGGTGGAGGAGTTAGAAGAAGCGCAGTCAAAGTTGTCTGCCTTCGCTGGGGAACTAAAATCTGGCCTCCAACAACAGGAGGACCATATCAATTCCCTCTATACAGCAATGGAAGATATTGAAAACAGGAACAGAAGAAACAATCTAAGAGTCCGGGAGGTGCCTGAGGCTGCTGACCGAGAAGACGTACCAGCCATTCTTCATGAACTCTTCTCGCCTATGTTAATCCTTAAGAGAGCACATAGGGCATTAAAACCCAAGCCCAAACATTCAGAATTCCCAAGAGATATAATTTGCAGAATTCTGGACTTCCACATGAAAGAGAAAATTCTCAAAAAAGACAAGGATGCTAAGTGCTCTGGAATATAAAGGCTCTAAAATCCGGGTTTTCCAAGATCTGGCACCATCAACCTTGTCTAAGAGATATTTGTTGAAGCCTTTTACAGATGCCCTCAAGCAGAGACAATTTCCATTTCGCTGGCTTTTCCCATTTGGCCTTTTCATCACAGCAGACGGCAGGAGATTCACAGTTAAGTCATCTTCCGACATCGCCAAAGTGTGTACAGAGCTGGACATTCAACTTGACTCACTGCCTGATCTTCGCCTCGCCCGTACTAACTACAGTCTCCCAGACCTGTCATTACAAGAACCCTGGAGAAGAGCGGGCAATGCCAAAGAACAGAGAAACAGAAGAAGGCACGCAGGAAAGCAGCATCCCTCCGGCGATTGAATCGGGGTCACTTTTCCCTTTAATATCATTGCATAATCTTTTTGAGTTGATCCACAATGACTGCCTAGCCACCAAGTGGAACAAAATGAAAAATTGTCATGTTTTCTCCTGTTACACTCCCCGATGGGTATTATAGGAATAATCGCAATCTTGCTTATCACTAAGAAAGTTATTAGTTTAGGGCAACAAGCCCTTATTGTTGAATACTTGTTAATGTTTATGTCTTTTGCCTTTCTCTTTCCCTCCCCCCAACCTTTCATGCGTCCATCGGCGAATCATCAACTATCTCTTTCTGAGCCCCAGTGCCCACTGACCCGACATGGCTGACCGAATACAAGAAACGACATTTGCATCATACAATGTAAGAGGACTGAACGCGCCAATTAAAAGAGCTCAGGTACTGGCACATATCAAGAAATTGGGGGCAGACATTGCAATCCTGCAAGAGACCCACTTTATATGGGAAAGAACCCCGAGTTTTGAGAAACATTACTATAACACGTGGTTCCACTCATTTTCCTCTTCTAGAAAGGGGAGGGGAGTGGCAATTGCTATTGCAAAAAACATGCCATTTCAGTATCTCGACAAACTCCACGATAGGGATGGCAGATATATTTTTATAAAAGGAAGGTTAGCATATAAGTTGGTCACGATTGGGAGTATATATGCCCCCAACACAAAACAAGACACCTGATTTGCCAGAATCATGAGAGAGGCAGGCCAATTTGTAGTGGACACTTTAATACTAGGGGGGACCTGAATGTTCCTCTTGAACCACCAATTGATTCCTCTTCTGGTAAATCAAGTATTTCTAAGAATGCACTGACACGCATCCGAACAACCCTACATCTAAACCAATTGATTGACACCTGGAGATTTCTTCACCCTACAGTACGAGACTTCTCACATTTCTCACAAGCGCAATCGTCCTATAGTAGAATCGACTACCTTTTCATCCCATTCCAAACGGCCTCACATTTGAAAGACTCACAAATATTCCCGAGCGTTCACTCCGACCACTCCATCTTAATAAATAAACTTGTGATAGGCCATAGACCATGCAACAACCATTGGAGGTTAAATGAAATTTTAATAACGGATGAACATTCGAGAAATAAAAAAGAAAATTCAGGAGTTCTTTGAGTTTAACTTGAGTGAAAATATTCAATTTTCAACTATCTGGGAGACTCACAAGGCCGTAATAAGGGGCGAGTTGATATCTATGGCCTCGCATAGGAATAAAAGCAGAAAAGAAAAAATTGAAACTCTATATAAGGAGATCCAGACACTAGAACAAGATCATAGAACGACACTTGACCCCAATACCTTGACCCTGCTCTCTCGTAAGAGACAATCTCTTAGAGACTTACTAAACAAAGATTCGATAAAAATTTACACGAGATGGAAACACAGGGTATTTGCTCATGGGGATAAAATGTCGAAATTCATGACATCCATGATCAAAAAACGTAAGGCTAGATCTCTTATCTATACGGTTAAGGGTTCGGATGGAGCTAAAATTACAAACCCAGACGGGATAGCCTCTGCTTTCAGGGAGTACTACTCCAATCTGTATGATTTACGACCGGGAAAGAGTGTAGAACAGCTAGAAAAAAGAAGAATCAATATAAAAAAATTTCTACAAAATTTAAATCTCCCTACCTTATCCGAAACACAACAGCAGGAGCTGTCAGCTCCTTTCATGATCCGGGAACTCCAGTCCACACTGTCGGACTGCCCTATGGGCAAGAGGCCGGGTCCAGATTGTCTCCCGGCTTCCTACTACAAGACTTTTTGTGACACGTTGGGCCCGTATTTATTAAAGCTGTGCAATGATGTATTAGGTGGGGGAACTTTTGTGAGACAAACAATGGAAGCACACATCTCTTTAATACACAAAGAGGGCAGAGATCCCGAACTATGTAGTAATTATAGACCGATCTCACTATTAAATAATGATCTAAAATTATTTGGAAAGATGATGGCCACAAGGATTAGTATGATTCTAGACACACTTATCTCTGCAGAGCAGGTGGGTTTTGTGAGGGGTAGGGAGGGGAGAGACAACTCCCTGAGAGTATTGTACCTGATGCAACATGCGCACAGCCACCATAAACCTTTATTTTTAATGGGTACCGACGCAGAGAAAGCGTTCGATAGGGTGGACTGGATATTCATGCGTGAAGTTCTCGGGAGGTTCGGTTTTCCCCTCACGGTTATTGAGGCCATCTTCGAAATGTACAAGTCACCATCTGCAAAAGTGAGGGTAAATGGAGATTTCTCACCTCCCTTTGAAATCAAAAGCGGCACGCGTCAGGGCTGCCCCCTCTCGCCAGCTTTGTTTGTCCTAACCATCGAGACGTTAATCCAGAGTATTAGACAACACTCAGCAATAGAGGGCATTAAGATCTCGGACTCCTCACATGTTGTAGCGGTGTTCGCAGACGAACTTCTCTCCTATCGGACCCGGAGAAAGAAATACCGGCGGTATCGGAGAGGTTTGAGGCATTTGGAGAGTTATCGAACTTTAAAATCAACCTAGAGAAATCTGAGGCGATGGGGATAAATATACGACCTGCAACAATCCAACATCTGAAGGCAATATTTCCGATAAGGTGGAACTCTAAATATATTAAATATCTAGGCATTAAACTGAGCCCGCATTGGAACTCCCTTTTTACACTCAACTTTGTTCCCCTTCTCGATAGTACTCTAGAAGCCATTAAGTCGTGGAGGGCACCCTATGTTTCTTGAATAGGCAGGAAAAATCTCATCAAGGGGTTCATTTTACCCAAGTACAGTTATATATCCAGAATGTTACCAATTAAAGTCCCAGACACGTTCATCCAGAAGGTCCGGTCTCTTTTTGGGAGATATATATGGGGGGGCTTAAAACCTAGAATAAGCTATAATACACTTTCCCTACCTAAACATAAAGGGGGTATGGGGCTACCGGACCCACAAAAATATCACGCAGTGGCAATTTTATCACTTCTAATCGATTGGACGAGAGACAGTACCAACAAACTCTGGACAGAGATTGCGAACGAGTCATTATCAGTACCGATTTCCACTGTCCTTCACTCGTCTACGGCTTTCATAAAGAAAGTTCTTTCCCCAAATGCAATAACAAAAAATCTGGTCAAGACCTGGGCCACATTTTCATCCTCGCTAATGCCGCTCCCATCGCCTCTGATAAAAGTAAAGGACCGACCTGGCCTTTATTTAGACCGCCCTTTTATTAGGGACACAGACTCTTTACATAAGATAAATGAAAGTCTAGATGCTTTCATAGAAGATGGCGCGATCCTCCCACTGCAGGATTTACAAGCGAAATTCCCACTTTATCACATTAACTTCCTTCATTACAACAGGCTCAAAAATTCGATCAGATCGTATTTACAGTCTGGACACATAGAGAGTTGACTGATTTTGAGGAGTTACTGTCTCAGAGAAATAAACCAAAGGGCGTGTTGGGTAAGCTTTACCAGATGCTCCTGGCCCACTCAACTTCGGTTAAACGAGCATTTATATTGAAATGGGAAAGAGACCTCGAGGTTAAATTGCAAGAATGGGAAGTTGAAAAGATATATAAAAACTCGCATGGTCCTTCTGGTTGTGTAAGGGTCCAAGAAAACTCTTACAAGGTCCTTACTAGATGGTACACCACCCCTGACACAAGAAAGATGTGACAACCTGAGACATCCTCCAATTGCAGGAGATGTCTTGGTGAGGGAGGATCATACCTCCACATTTGGTGGCAGTGTGATAAAATTCAACCTTTCTGGGAAAAACTGCTTAAAATTTCTGCGAGACTCTGTCAGCTTCCAAACCCTCCATCCCTTAAGTTGATCTTTCTAAACTGGTCTGGTGACACTGCACAATATAAACACAAAAATCTTCTTATGTACTTGTTGGCAGCAGCTAAAATGCTTATCCCCTTACATTGGCTATCACAGATCTGCCCTACTCTGACAGAATGGTTGCACAAAGTAAACCAAATATATCACATAGAAGAAATAATTGCCAGTACGACCTTTAAGATGAATAAATTCAGTTCGACTTGGGCGCCATGGACACTCTTTAGAGAAACAGATGAATACTTAAACTTACTAAACCCTCAGTAAATCAGATCAATCTGCCCCAAGAGCAGCTAAACTTGATGCAACACTGATTGACTAACCAGACAAACAGGGCAAAATAACTACCGACTGGACTCTACTCCTGTTGAAATTCCTACCCCACCCTGCCCCCAAATACTTTCCTTTTCTATATTTTTTCCCCTTCTCTCTAACTACTATCTTTATATTTAATTGTAAGTTTATTCTCTGATGCGACTATTGTCTTGGACTTACGAGTATAAGTTTTTTATAACCTAGCTATTGTCTGATCTGCCATATAGCAAAATGCCACAAATAGCAACAGAAGAGATGCTAACAGTTGTTCGAAACGTCCGGACAGAAATCTATGAAGCCAATGATGCTTGTTCGTACTTGTTGCATTTATTGTTTTTCTTGTCTATGTTAAAACAATAAAAAGATGCTTAAAACAAACAAAATCGAACAATTTGCGATTCAAATTGTGAGAACTCCTCTACCCCTACATAAACTATATATTTTTTTTACAAGAAAATATTGTCCATGATGATTTTCTGATAAGGAATCCAAGCATTTTTTTAAAACTGACAAAATCTGAAAAGCTATGCCCGTATGTGTGTATACAGCTCAGCCAAAAATTAAGAGACCACTGCACAGTTTTATAAAAATCAGCTTCTCTCCATGTCTGACAGCATTCCATTCCAGTGGCAGTTGAATTCCAACCAGAGTACACCTCATTCTACTTAACCCTTAGTGATGGGGCCAATTTTTTAAATTCTAACCAATGTCACTTTATGTGGTGATAACTCTGGAACTCTTCAACAAATCCCATTGATTTTTTTCGTGGCATATTATAATTTATGATAATAGTAAATTTAGGTTAACATTTTTTGTGTTTATTCATAAAAAATATCAGAAACTTGACAAAAATGTAAAAAAATTGCAATTTTCAAACTTTGATTATCTCTTTAATCCAGAGAGTCATACCAAACAAAAACATTAATACCGTAAATAACATTTACCTCATATCTGCTTTACATCAGCACTATTTTTAAAGTGCTAATTTGTTTTGCTAGCTTTTAGGAGGTTTACAAATGTATCAACAATATTTCATTTTTCAAGGAAATTTACAAAATTTATTTTTTGAGGGACCAATCCAGGTATGAAGTGACTTTGGGGGTCCTATATATTGGAAAACCCGAAATGTGATACCATTTTAAAAACAGCCCCCCCCTGACATACTGAAAACTTCTGTCAGATAGTTTATTAACCCTTCAGGTGATTTTCAGGAATTAATGCAAAGTGGTATAGCAGGAATTAAAAAGTTTTTGTTTACTACTTAAATGTCGCTAATGGCTATAGTAGGGAGACTCTAAGGGTGCTATTTGGCCATAAACTGCTATGGCAAACATCAGGACTACAAAATCATGCTCTCGGTGTGTCAATTAGAGTAAAGCGGAAGCCCCCACAATCTATTAATTATTTATTTGATGTAGTCACTTGACAGCAGTCACTAATGGGTTAAACAGATATGGACAGTGACAATACTGATCATTTGTGATACAGCAGTTGTCAGCTATAGTGTACAGTTGACAGCTGCTGGATTGTCACCTATATGGGGATGATATTCTCTTATATCTCAGGTAAGTAAAAATACGTATTGGCTGTCATTAAGGAGTTAATGTACTTCTGACTAGATGATCACCTGAACCAAATCTTATATAACGAAGGAAAGTATAAAAAACACTTCTGTGGTGTTCACAATCCTCTTGCAATAGGACAAGCTGGATGGCAAAACAAATGTTAGTAATATCCCAAAACTAATAGGAATGAAAAATTAAATTTTAACCATGCCAAAGGAGTTGAAAAGAAAAGTCTTGAGGAAAATAAAGGCTCAATTCTGGCTTTACTAGCAGAGGGATACCTTGAGCATCATGTTGCCTCAATCCTTAAAATTTCTAAGACGCCAGTCCATTACAACAGAGTCAAGCAACAGACATTGGGTACAGCAAAGCTACAGTCCAACAGAGGGCGTAAATGACTCTCCACTGACCTGAATGTCACTCAGCAACCGCCAGATGACGTCAAGTTACCTAGAAAAGGAATGGCAAATGGCAGCTGGGGTAAAGTGCATGACAAGAACAGTTCGTAACAGGCTCCTAGAGGCAGCACTCAAGACATGTAAAGTTAGAAAAAGCCTTTCATCAATGAGAAGCAATGGAGAGCCAGGCTGAAGTTTGCCAAAGACCATAAGGATTGGACCATAGAGGACTGGAGTTAGGTAAGCTTATCTGATGAGTCTAATTTTCAGCTTTTCCCAACACCTGGTCGTCTAATAGTTAGACGGAGACCTGGAAAGGCGTACAAGCCACAGTGTCTTGCACCCATTGTCAAATTTGGTGGATGATCGGTGATGATCTGTGATTTTTAAGCAAGGCTGGAATTGGGCAGATTAATCTTTGTGAAGGACATATAAATCAAGCCGCATACAAGGTTAACCTGGAAAAAACAGTTGATTCCTTCTGCTCAGGCAATGTTCCCCAACTCTGAGGACTGGTTTTTCCAGCAGGACAATGCACCATGCCGCACAGCTAGGTCAATCAACGTGTAGATGAAGGACCACCACATCGAATGGCAAGCCCAATCTCCAGACCTGAACCCCATTGAAATCCTCTGGAACGTAATCAAGAGGAAGATGGATAGTCACAAGCCATCAAACGAAAAAGAACTGCTTAAATTTTTGTACCAGAAGTGGCATAAGGTCACCCAAAAGTAGTGTGAAAGACTGGTGGAAAGCATGCCAAGACGCATGAAAGCTGTGATTAATAATCATGGTTAGTCCACAAAATATTGATTTCTGATCTCTTCCAAAGTTAAAACATTAGTATTGTTGTTTCTAAATGATTATGAATTTGTTTTCTTAGCATTATTTGAGGTCTGTAAGCACTGCATTTTTTGTTATTTTGACCATTTCTCATTTTCTGAAAAAAAAATACAAAATTTATTGCTTGGAAATTCGGAGACATGTTTCAGTAGTTTATAGAATAAAAGAGCAATTTGCATTTTACTCAAAAAATATACCTTTTGCAGTGGTCTCTTAATTTTTTCCAGAGCTGTGTGTGTATATATATATATATATATATATATATATATATGTAACATGTGAAGAAAGAGAAAAACACGGACGGCACCGCTGTTACCATATAACTTCTGGTGGTGTGCGGTATCCAGAGCACTTAATGCTGGCAGTTTTGGGTGCTGGTCTGGAGATCCGCAATGCTGAATATATCCAAAAGGAAAGAGAGACCGCACTCCATAAGCTGGTGAAGATATCGCTTGATTTATTGGCACATGCTGTACATGTCGGCCGGGGGAGTGATATCAGGAGAGGAAAAACAGCGGACAACGGCCGTTTCGCGCTATCAAAGCGCTTCGACGGGTCATTTTGTGGAAGGAAGTGACGGATTTATGAAGAAATCGAATCATTCAAAACCTCCTCCTTCCACAGCTGTTGTTTAAACAGTGTGAATACATATATCAGTTAAAATCAATAAGCAATAAATCATTTGAGTACAAGATAATGAACTTGGCGGAAAGAGAGAAGAGAGATCATACTGTTCTGGACAAATAACTCGCTTAAATCATACAGTGAGTGTGGGAGAGTCCCATATGGTTTGCGAGTATGGAAGGACATTTCCAACTTTGGTGATAATGTATTGTTCAGGAATGAATGGGAGAAGATCTTACTAAAAAGTTCACAAGATTTATTGCAGTTGGTCTTAAAAACTAATTTACAAAATTATGACACTTAGTAAAAGCTCAAGAGGAACTAAAAACCAGATTAAGGCTACTTTCACACATCAGGTTTTCGGCGTCAGGCGCGATCCGGCGTCGTGCCGGAATGCCGGATCCGGCAAATGTTTTGTAAAACCTGATGTGCCGGATCCGGTTTTCTGCCGGATCCGTCTTGTTCTTGACAGACAAAACCGGATCCGTCTCATCCGGTTCATCCGTTTTTCTATCCGTTTTTCGACGGATTACGCCGGATCCGGTTTTTAAAATTGACCCTTGTGGCCTTCCGAACGGGATTGGCTACTGCAAAACTATATATAGCATGTTCCTACAGCCCTTCTTTGACAGGTTGTAGAGAAGAAAGTGCAGGTTGGAGAGAAGAGCAAGTTACTGGCGAAGATGGATGTTGTCATTGGAAATATTACCACTAGAAGTTCTGTGACGGTTTCAGGGACAATTTTCCACTATACTTTATGTCACCTCAAGGCAGAGTACACTGGGATGACAGAGTGTGAAAGATTTGTGCCCTAACCAAACTTGTGTACCTTCTGGACCAACAGGATATACCTTTGCCAACCAAAGTTGGCTATCTTGTCATGGTCTCTATTTTTAGCTTTAGGCCACAGGTGTGTACCTGGTTGTGTTTTATGCAAAGTATTTCACCTTTTAACAAAAGTTGTGTACATTGTTAGGAAATCACCAACAATAAACACAACTTTTTAGGTGAAATACTTTGCTTCAAACACAACCAGGAACACAACTGTGGCAAAAAGCTAAAATTTACCCACAGTTATATACCTGGTTTTGAATACCTTTTTACCTTTGAAATACCCTGTATTTAACCTTTTTTTTAAACATAGTTCGCCGCAGAAAGAAATGACAGACAACCATTGTGAAACGATAATTTAACTTTTATTTAAAAATTTATTTTTTTTTGTAAAATGTTTTTAAAGTGCAAAAAACTTTTTTAATAAAGGTTTTAAACCCAATGGGCATTTTTATTACAAAAAACACACATTACAAATCTGTGTACTGTGGGGTGGAAATACTGCTGGAGGGGCTGCGGGACACTTCGACACTGGGTGTGTGGAGAGAGGACTGGGATCGTGGTGGGGAAGGAACAGTTAGAGGTGAAGGTGTGGAAAAAGCTACAGAATGGGTGGACATGTGGGAGGCAGAAGAGGTGGTGGGCGGTGGAGTGGAGGGTTGGGCAGGGACTGTAGGAGCAGATGATGTTGATGGAAAGTTGTATGGGGAAGGAGTTTGGTACGGGGAAGGAGTTTGGTACGGGGCAGGTTGCTGGAAGTGGGGAGATGTCTGGTACTGGGGAGGTTGCTGGTACTGGTGAGGTTGCTGGTATGTAATAGGAGGGGGAGGATGGAAAGTGGCTGGAGGGGGTGCAGATGTAATAGGAGGGGGAGGATGGAAAGTGGCTGGAGGGGGTGCAGATGTAATAGGAGGGGGAGGATGGAAAGTGGCTGGAGGGGGTGCAGGTGGAGGAACTACAGTGGTGGGAGGTGGAGGTTGGGAGGTAACCTGCTGTAGAGCACCGTGGCACGAATGCATTACATGCATCTGCAGGGTAGGAGATAGTGTTGCCATGCGCTCCACAACAGACCTGAAAAAGGTGTGGTTTGGCGAAGATCTTGCTTCTGAATGCATGGTTTGCAGAAGTGTCTTCACCTCCAGAATGCTGGAGTTGATCTGCTGAAAGCCTGCGGAGATTTACTCTGACAAGACTTTTAGACAGTTCTGGAAAGATGCATTCAGATGCAAGAACTCTTGCGCATAACTCTTTTCCTGACCCCTCTGCCGCTGCCGCCCAGTACCCGCAGGTTTACTAGAGGTGGCAGGGGCAGAAGGGTGGGGTAAAGGGAAAGCGATCTCCTCACCAGCAGCTTCATGTAATGTAGGCGGCCACGATGCTCCTGTGCTGGTGGATGGGACAGATGGGTCGAATGTGTGGGAAGGCTGGGAAGGTGCAGATGTACCGGGGCGGTCGAAGTGTCCCTCGGTGCCGGTCTCCTCAGGGATCGCCTCAGAAGGGTCCAATCGTGCAGGCTCCCGAGTGCTGCTCACCGTGCTGTGGAATAAAGAGAAAAAAAAACAATTAAAATACTGACATGGTATGGCCCTGGCTGAAAAAAAAAAGTTACATCTAACATTTTTTTCACATGTGGTGTGTAATATTTACCTTCTGGTGAGCATTGTTTCCCGGAGGAACGACAGGGCTTGTGCGTACTTGTACTTGCTCCTGCGTCCTCCAGATCCACTCGGGGCCCGCATCTCTTTATTGAACTCCTTCTTGAAACGATCCCTCACAGACCGCCACCGATTCACAATTCTGTTCCCTGAAACGAGAAAGGAGTGGTTAGTATACAACATCAGTGTTTCACAAACTCCAGTCCTCATGGTCCCCAGGGGTCATGTTTTCAGGATTTCCATAGTAAATAGAAATCCTGAACACATGATCCGTGGGGACCACGAGGACTGGAGTTCGGGAAACACTGGTTTACATCAAGCAACCGGTACTGTATATACTTACGCTCTTTAATCTGGGCCCGAACATCGAGGTCCTCCCAGCGGCCCACAAGGAGCGAACAGATTTCCTCCCAGAGTCGTCGGGTAACGATCAGGTCAGCGTGGCGGCGGTCAGCCATATTCCAGAGCGGCTCCCTTTCTCTGACGAGATCGATGAGGCGGTCCACATCAATCCCTCCATCCTCACCGTCAGAGTCGGGAGCATGCTGTGAAGGCTGTTAAAGAAAAAGACAAAAATAACATAATTAGCCTCCACAAAAGAAATGAAATAAAAAGTGCAAAAAAACAAAGCAAAAATATTTATACTTACACGCTGGTGACCGCCGCGTTGCTGTCGCCGACGACCCTGGGAGGCACTGCGAGGATCTCTTGGCCGAGCACCAGATTGGGAAGACTAGAGAAGAAAACAAAAAATGTTATGTCTTTGGATGTAGGCATTTGTTTGCTGTGTGTGGTCTGCAGAACATTGTTTTCTATGTGTTGTGTGTAGTGTGATGTTGTGTTTCTGCGTTTGATGCAAAAAACTTACCAATTGTGAGCCCACTCCAGGTGTCTGTCCACCCTTTCCTTCTTCTTCTGGGAGCTCCTCTTCATCTTGTGATTCCTGTTTTGAAATAAAAGGCAATGAATAGACATATATTACAGAGATGATGGATTTTGGAAATAAAAACTTACCGTCAAACGCTGACGATGTGAGGGAGGGCTCCCAGAAGAAGATGTGCTGTCCTGTTGATGGCCAGACTCCATGGCTGTGGGTATTGCTGCTGCTGTTGCTTCTGCCAGTGATGCCATTTCTGCTGCTGCTGCTGCATCTCTTTGGCGGCTGTTGAATAAAGAGAAACAAAGGGCCAATGAATATCTTGATATTCCATGGCCCTAGTTTGGAGGAATGGGGGATTTGATAATTACCGTCTCTCATCTGCTGCTGGACTCCCCTCCTCAGCATGTTCCATTTGCTGCTCCATTTTGGGTGGTGCTGATGGTGCTGCTGCTGCAGATGTCTGCTGCCTTCTCCTGCTCCTGGTTCTTGGCTTGGGTGGCATGTTGGGTGTGGCTGAGGGTCCCATCGTCTTGCTTTTATATATCTCCTGTGGGCAGAGCTACTGAGCATGCTCAGACCAAAAAACCGGATCCGGCCGCCGGATCCGGCTTTCGCCGGATCCGGCGCATTGCGGCGCTCATAGGCTTTCATTGTGTGAAAAAGCCGGACGCGCCGGATCCGGCGTGTCCGGCTTTTTCGCCGGAGACAAAAAACGTTACAGTAGCCGTTTTTTCCAGACGCCGGATCGCGACACATTGCCGGATCCGTTGAAAACCGGATGAAATGCATGGCCATCCGGCGCGATCCGGCGCAAATGCAAGTCAATGGGGGGGAAACCGGATCCGGCATTGCATTTCGCCGGATCCGGTTTCTGTCAAAAGCGCCGGATCACGCCTGACGCCGAAAACCTGATGTGTGAAAGAGGCCTAACAGAGAATCAATGGGCACAGTTTAATGAAAAGATGGACAGCAAATTAATACCAATATAAGCCGAGATAAAATCAAGGAAATGCGACAAATTCTTACGTGACAGAAATGACTTTGCTAATGGACAGATTTTTACTTGGAACAAACAGTGGTCTGTTAATAATTCTGGACAGTCTGGCAAAAATAAATTTAAGCGCTCTTTTAAAAAGCATCAGCAGACCTCACAGAAAAGAGACTATTTAACTACGGATTCTGACTCTAGTTTAAGTGAGGGAGCTACCAATATGGTTACCTCACCTGTTTCGCCATCTTTACCTGATGATGTTACAGCTTGATCTAGTGCCCCTTTAGGCGGAGAATTAGGAGAGGAGGGAGGAAGAAGCACAGGTCGATACCGCAAGAGGAAGCAGGTCTCGTGGAGACAGAGACATTGACTGACTCACCGGTTTTTGCAGTAATAAATCAAACAGATCATAAGTTTAATGACACGCACCTTTCATTGTTATCTAGGGGCTTAAATTTTTGTATACCACAATTATTTGATATGACTGATTTTAAAATCGATTTGTTTAAATCTATCAGGAAGATTCATTTACATAAAAATTATATGTCCAAATCTTCAACTAGTGCCACGTTGACAGGCGAAATACAATGCAGGGTTGGTCCATTGGGGTTTATGGCAGGCACTGGAGCGTTGGCTGATATGCATACAGATGCAGATGTCTTGCTCAGCATTACGCATTCGGATGTACAAAATGGTAGTTTGACGCAGTCAGAACATACACCTTTTACAGGAAGAGTTCCCTCACAGTATATGCCACCTTCATCTCCAGGCAATCTCATAGATCTTTTTGAGACACAAGTCATAAATGATATAGAGGCTGTTATATACCCCACAGCGCCCCCTAATCTAACAATGTCAGAAAATAAAGCTCTTGAAGAAATTAAAGAATGGTCAGACACCATTGTGAGACCTTCTGATAAAGGAGGTAACACAGTGTTGTTACCGAAAAATATGTATTTTTCTGAGGCGAACCGACTGTTGTCGGATACTGTCACATATGCTAAATTAAAAGCTGATCCTACGCCAAGATATATTAGAGACTTAAGGTCTTTTCTCTGAAAGTATGTCATGATGAATATCATCACTCAGACTAAAGCAGAAAAGTTGCTGCCGGAGTCCCCACGCGACCCCACTGGTACCATGTACCAAAAATTCACAAATCATTAACTTACCCCCCAGGGCGTCTGATTGTATCTGGGATAGGATCCATCACGGAACCCCTGTCCCAGTACATTGATTGGTTATTGCGTCCCATGTTAAAGGACATTCCTTCTTACATAAAGGATACTAACAATTTTTTGTGTGCAGTACAGAATTTCATTTGGCAACCCGGGTTTGTGTTAACGTCAATAGACGTAGAAAGCTTGTACATGAGAATTCCCCAACAATTAGGGGTAGACACCATCAGAGAAATTTTGAGTACTACAGACAAGGAGCAAGGTTTCATTGATTTCATACTCACACATAATGCTTTTACGTTTGATGCAACTTGGTACCTACAGAATATGGGGACCGCGATGGGGACTCCGGCAGCATGCACATTCGCTAATTTATTTCTTGGTGCCTTTGAGGAAAAATATATTTATAACAACAATAATTTCCTCCAGCATATCAAACTTTATCTGAGATATGTGGACGATATTTTTATCGTCTGGGACAGCTCTAGGGAACTTTTTGACATGTTCGTTAATCAGCTCAATGATTCTAACAAGATGAACATGCTATTCACGCATGTATATGGTGGTTCACGTTTGGAGTTTCTAGACGTACTTGTTGAGACTATGGATGGCAATATACGTACCTCAGTCTTTAGAAAATCCACTGCAACCAACTCTGTGTTACATTATAACAGTTTTCATCCTTTCCATACCATCAAATCGTTGCCATACAGACAATTTTTGAGAGTGCGCCGCATCAATAATACCACAGAAGGATTCATGATGTAATCCAGAGAATTGTATAGCAGGTTTAAACAAAGAGGGTATCCTAATGCCATACTTGACGCAGCGCTTAATAAAGTGGAACAGGAGCACATCTTGAGAGAGAAATCCAATATTAGCAAGAAAATTAAAAATAAAAAACGATTTACGTTTTGCTTTCACTATAGCCCTATGGATCGACAGATCCGGGCAGCAATAAGAAAACTGGCACATCTTGGAGAGGGACAAAGATTTAAATGATATAGTCTCTAGAGGACCCCTCATTTCATGCAAACGTAGTACTAGAATAAGGAATGTTCTAGTGAGGAATCGAATTGTCACAGAACATGATAATTGGTTGAGTAAAGGAATCCCCAAGGGTAATTTCAAGTGTGGTCATTGCTCTTACTGCAGGTTTCATCGCACTGATCACACCATACATATGGGTGCGATTAACCATGTAGTTTCTGAATTTATTTAATGTAAGACAGATTATGTGGTATATGTTATTTTGTGCCCGTGTCGATTTTATTATATTGGTTAAACTATACGCCCCTTATATGTTCGTTTTAGGGAACATTATAAGTCCATTACCACAGGGAAAGGGGTACCACGATTAATAATTCATGTTAGAGAAACACATGGAGGTGACCCTAATGTTCTTTCTTTTGCTGGCATTGAAAAAGTCTCCCTACCCCCTCAAGGAGGGAATTTACATAGAATCTTGTTAAGATGTGAATCCAGGTGGATTATGGACACTGGTGCCATGGGGCTCACCGGATTCAACGACAGAATAGATATGGCTGTTTTTCTGTGAGAAAATGTTAGGGCTGGCGGAACGCACCAAATTATAAAATAATAGTTGGTGCATTCGCAGCCCAGGGTCCACCGTGCAGAGGTGGTACACCGCTGCTAAGTAATGGCGGAAGAATTAAGCGGTGTGAAACCAGTCACACGTGGGTTACGTCACCCAATGTGAATGGGGCGAACTCTGTTACTGAACAGAGCCGCACCACCGCTGAAAGTAGATGCCGGTGCCTGTTAACTCCCAGAGCTCGGCCAAAAGAGCGCACAGTGTACGGCCACAGAACTCTACCCCAAGGACACGGGGTTAGAGTCCTTATAGGCCCACTGAACGCGTGGCATCACTGCCGCGAGTGCTGCTTTAGATGCTGGCTATGGAGCACGTGCACTGAGGCGTGCCGAATCCCTGGTGAGGCCAGATGCCTGACTCAACCTCAGCCCTATCTACGCCTAAGCCTGGGTGCTAGCAGGCTAGGCTGCACAACACATGCGTACCAAGGGTAGGGGTTTCTTAATGAGTCATTCACCAGAGACATTCATACGTGCATACATCACTCACTCCACATAGTCTGTAAATACAGTCTATACTAGCGCATGGGCGAGCGGCCATGCGAACCTTTTATAGGCACGGGCGTCCGGGACCTTCCTGGCTTCTCGGATGGGCCAATCTGAACACGAGCAGGACCTGAGTACGTGACCCTCGATCTCCAATGGGAGATCACTCCACGGGCATGCTCAGTGGCCCGACATGAGGACTTAGTCCCTGGCGAATCTCGCTGCTGAGCAGCATGCATTGTCATAGCTGTGCCAGAGGTGGCAGCAGCAAGCAAACCCACGGAGTTGGCCTGGGCAGAGCGCCGGGACCGACGAATCTGCTGAGCAGGCTCCACTGTGGCTGAAGAAGAATGGGAGACCGCTGGGTGCAAGGCTCTGGATTCCTGCTGTGCAGTGGCAGGAACCTGACGCCTAACATTACCCCCACTCCTAGGGCCCCCTCCCCTCTGAGCCTCGCTAAGCTCAAATGCCGCAATGAGGAGCGGAGCGTGGATGTTCTCCACTGGCTCCCAGGTCCAAGCCTCTGGACCATGACCCCTCCAATCCACCAAATAAAACTTTTTGCCCAGCATCACCTTGCATCCCACAATGGCATTGACCTCAAACTTGTCCGAAGACAAGTCTGATGTCCCGGCAGACGAGTTGGAGAACCAGGACAAGTGAACAGGCTTAAGGAGGGACACGTGGAATGTATCAGAGATAGCCAAGTGTGGTGGAAGGGCCAGACGGTAGACCACAGAGCTGATCTGCTCGAGGACCTTGAAGGGGCCAATGTAGCACGGTGCAAACTTAGCAGACTCTACCCGCAGCCTGATGTTTCAGGCGGAGAGCCACACCAAGTCGCCAGGGGCAAAAGTCGTAGCAGGGCGCCGGTGTGCATCAGCGGAGGTCCTCATTCTCTCCTTGGAAGCCCGGATAGCATCCTGGGTGCGATCCCAAATGTCGCATGCCTCCACCGCCCAGTCTGTCACCCTGGAGTCAGTGGATGACACGGGCATGGGCACAGGGACGCGCGGATGCTGGCCGTAATTTAGGAGAAATGGGGTCTGACCGGTGGAGTCGGCCACAGCATTATTCAAAGCGAACTCTGCCCACGGCAGCAAGGATGCCCAGTCATCCTGCCTGGCCGAGACAAAATGTTGAAGATATGTGATCAGGGTCTGGTTGTCTCTCTCTACCAACCCGTTCGTCTCGGGATGAGAGACCGAGGAGAGATTCAGCTCAATGGTAAGCAGTGAACAAAGCTCTCTCCAAAACCGGGACGCAAACTGAGGACCACGGTCACTGACAATCTTGTTCGGCATGCCATGCAGGCGGAAAACATGCTTAATGAACAACACTGCCAGGCTCCGCGCAGAAGGTAACCGGGAGAGAGGTACCAGGTGCACCATCTTAGAGAAATGGTCGGTGACAACCCAAATGACCGTGCTGCCACTGGACTTGGGTAGCCCCACCACAAAATCCATACCGACCATCTCCCAGGGCCTGTCCGCTACTGGCAGAGGAAAAAGAAGCCCAGCGGGCCGCTGCCGAGAGGACCTTTTCTGGGCGCAAGAGACGCACGCCTGAATATATTCCCTGACGTCTCGGGCCATATGCGGCCCCCAGTACGTCCTCGCCAAATGCTCAGAGGTCCGTTTTATCCCAAAATGTCCACCCACCCTGGACGAATGAGCCCAAGAGAGGACCTCCGGTCGCAGACGGGCAGGGACAAATGTCTTGCCCGGAGGTACTGACTCAAGGGCAACCGGAGCCACAGTCCTCAGGCTCTCGGATGGGACGATCAGCCGAGGCTCCTCCTCCTCTTCCTCCGATGACACCACGGAGCGGGAAAGAGTATCGGCCCGGACGTTCTTCCCCCCACAGAGAGAAAATGGAGGGTGAAGTGGAACCGGGAAAAGAACAAAGACCATCTGGCCTGGTGAGAATTTAGCCGCTGGGCTGTTTGTAAATACACCAAGTTTTTGTGGTCGGTGAACACCTGGAAAGGATGGTGAGCCCCCTCTAGGAGGTGTCTCCACTCTAAGAAGGCCAACTTCATTGCTAGCAACTTCCTTTCCCCGATGGCATAATTCCTCTCTGCCGGTGTGAAGGTCTTGGAGAAAAAGAAGCATGGGTGCTTCCGACCTTGCGTGTCCTTCTGAAACAGGACCGCTCCAGCATCGACGGAAGAGGCATCCATTTCCAGAATGAAGGGCAATGTAGAATGGGAGTGCTAGCGAAATGGGACTTAATGGAGGAGAAGGCCTTGGAGACCGGTTCCGTCCACAACTTGGGGTTTGCACCCATCTTGGTGAGGGCTACCAAGGGTGCTACCAAAGTCGAGAAGTGGGGGATGAATTGGCGATAGTAATTTATGAACCTCATAAAGCGCTGCACCTCTTTGAATGAATGAGGTTCCTGCCAATCCATCACCGCCTGTAGCTTGGCAGGATCCATGGCCAACCCCTGGGCAGAGATGATATAGCCCAGGAAAGGCAAGGACTCCTGCTGAAACACACTTCTCCAACTTGGCATAGAGGGAGTTTGCCCGCAGGCGATCGAAAACTTTGCAAACATCTCCGGTGGGAGTCAATATCTGGTGAGTAGATGAGAATATCATCCAGATAGACTACAACCGAGCAGGTAAGCATATCCTGGAAGATATCGTTTACAAAGTCTTGGAAGACGGCCGGGGCATTACAGAGGCCGAAGGCCATCACCAGGTATTCATAGTGCCTATCCCTGGTGTTAAATGCTGTCTTCCATTCGTCCCCATCACAGATGCGAATCAGGTTGTACGCCCCCCGCAGATCAAGTTTGGTAAACACTCTCGCTCCCCATAGCCTATCAAACAGCTCTGATTTCGGGGGCAGAGGATACTTATTCTTACAGCCTCAAACTCCTCTGGTGTCTGCTGCAGGACCAATAGTATCCGTACAACCGTGGAGACCAGGCTCCAGGTCATGCGCTCTCGCTGTGAGGGAGCTCTCTTTCCTCAGCTCAACCTCCAGCTTCTCTCCACACGTCTACACACGTGCTCCTCCTCACACTAACTGACCACGTCTTCCTTTTGGCCCTCAGAGAGCACTCCTCCCTTCAATTCCGGTTCAGAGTCCCCCCTGCTGGCCTGGAGTGGAACTGTGTTGCATGTATAGATTAACTGCGAGAGAGACCCTTCACTGCTTCCAAGCCTGGCATTACCCTCGCTGGAGGAAGGCAAAGCCACTGTGGCTGCCATACTCCTGGGGGTGCCACAGATGTACTGCAGCAGTCGCTGTTCATCCGCCATTACTAGCCAGACCCTGGCGCTAGTGTAATGTTAGGGCTGGTGGAACTCACCAAATTATAAAATAATAGTAGGTGCTTTCGCAGCCCAGGGTCCACCGTGCAGAGGTGGTACACTGCTGCTAAGTAATGGAGGAAGAATTAAGCAGTGTGAAACCAGTCACACGTGGGTTACGTCACCCAATGTGAACGGGGCGAACTCTGTTACTGCACAGAGCCGCACCACCGCTGAAAGTAGATGCCGGAGCCTGTTAACTCCCAGAGCTCAGCCAAAAGAGCGCACAGTGTACGGCCACAGAACTCTACCCCAAGGACACGGGGTTAGAGTCCTTCTAGGCCCACTGAACGCGCAGCGTCGCTGCCGCAAGTGCCGCTATAGATGCTGGCTATGGAGCATGTGCACTGAGGCATGCCGAATCCCTGGTGAGGCCAGATGCCTGACTCAACCTCAGCCCTACCTATGCCTAAGCCTGGGCACTAGCAGGCTAGGCTGCACAACACATGCGTACCAAGGGTAGGGGTTTCTTAATGAGTCATTCACTAGAGACATTCATACGTGCATACATCACTCACTCCACATAGTCTGTAAATACAGTCTATACTAGCGCATGGGCGAGCGGCCATGGGAACCTTTTATAGCCACGGGCGTCCGGGACCTTCCTGGCTTCTCGGATGGGCCAATCTGAACATGAGCAGGACCTGAGCACGTGACCCTCGATCTCCAATGGAAGATCACTCCATGGGCATGCTCAGTGGCCCGACATGAGGAGTTAGTCCCTGGAGAAGCTCGCTGCTGAGCAGCATGCATTGTCATAGCTGTGCCAGAGGTGGCAACAGCAAGCAAACTCATGGAGTTACCCTGAGCAGAGCGCCGGGACCGACGAATCTGCTGAGCAGGCTCTGCTGCGGCTGAAGAAGAATGGGAGACCGCTGGGTGCAGGGCTCTGTATTCCTGCTGTGCAGTGGCAGGAACCCGATGCCTAATGCAATATAACGCCTTTTATTATGAGAATATATTTTGCTAGTTTCTTTCACTGAACTTGACCGCATTGAGATTTGGTACTTTTATTACCGGTCTATATATAACAGTCTCCTTTAGGGATATTTAGATATGGCATATGATGTATCTGTTTTTGAATCGCATTTTATATCAGGCTGTATAGGGATTTTTCATATAGATAAGCGGCGTTAATACAGTAGGTGGATACTTTCCACACATATACTGTATATATATACAGTAAATGTATGTTTCCTTCTCTTTCCTCTTTTCCTGTGTTTCAGGTTTTGCTGCTATATACGTCATTTACCATTCCTTTTGTTTGATGTCCCCTTGAGTTTTTTATAGTACATACTTACACCTGCTTTTGACGGTAACGTAGGATGAAATGGAACACAGAATTTATTTACTACGATATCTGATCATATGGGTAAATGTTACCAGTCTAGGTACATAATCTAATGAGACATAGGTAGCTGGTTGTCACATATTTTAGCAGGTGTATTGTGTAATATTTGATTCATTTCTGCTCAAAGGATCAGAAATGATAATAGCAATGAGATCCATTCATTGATCGTATTTGTCATTCACTGTTATGGTCTATATGACAGTTAAAAAATTATGCTATGATGATCTAAAAAATTATGTTATGATGACCAAATGATTGTAATATTTTTTCTGCAGGTCTCTCTATTTATTTTCGTTAGATGTTCATTTGTTTTTCTTGGATTTATGCTTGTCTGTATATTTTGATGTAATGACAATTGTTTTTAACTGATATATGTATTCACACTGTTTAAACAACAACTGTGGAAGAAGGAGGTTTTGAATGACGTGATTTCTTCATAAATCCGTCACTTCCTTCCACAAAATGACCCGTCGAAGCGCTTTGATAGCGTGAAATGGCCGTTGTCAGCTGTTTTTCCTCTCCTGATATCACTCCCCTGGCCGACATGTACCGCATGTGCCAATAAATCAAGCGATATCTTCACCAGCTTATGGAGTGCGGTCTCTCTTTCCTTTTGGATATGTGTATATATATATATATATATATATATATATATATACACACATATATATATATATGTATATTATTCAATCCCCCATGACAGCACCATGAGAGAGGGGATCTGCCCTTCAAAGACAGGAAACCTACAGCTATAAAAGGGTGGCATCTCTCAGTTGGTTTCTTGTCCTTGACGGACAGACCTCCACAGACATACCTGTCAACGAAGTAATAATTCTCAGGCCCCGCCTGTCAGTTCAGGCAGTGGGGTTTCCTGGCCTTCGGCCGTTGTGGGGTCCATGGAAGCACCACAGTGGGTCACAGTAGTGAACAGAGCAGGAGAGCGGTATCCACATTGGATTACCAGCTCAGCCGTGGTCTGCAGAAAGATGGTGCAGTTAAGTATAACCTGGACAGTGCCTGACTGCTAACAGCTTTGACAGAATCTCCCTTTGAGCCCATCGATTCAGTCCCAATAAACGTTCTTTCCCATAAAACAGCCCTTCTTGTAGCATTAAACTCTGCCTGAAGGGTTAGTGATATTCATGCTCTTTCCAGACTCCCACCATACATCCAGTTCCTGTAAGATAAGGTTATCATAAATCCAGATCCCTCTTACCTACCTAAAGAAGCCTCTAAATTTCATAGGCTACAAGAGATAGTAGCCCACACTTAGAATCAGAAAGAAGAGAGACTCCATTCACTGGACATCAGGAGATGCCTATTCAGATAAATATCAGTTACTAAACCATGGAAAAGGGAAAATTCTTTATTCATGGAAGGGACTTAAGGTTTCAAAATGCACTTTAGCTAGGTGGATCAGGCAAGCCATTTCATTAACTTGTACATCAAGTGGTATGGCAGCACAAGAAGGTCTGAGGGCTCCCTCCACACGGGCTGTGGCAGCCTCCTAGGCAGAGAGAGCGGAGGTTTCGATTAAGCAGATATGTAAGGCAGCTACATGGTCTTCTTCTTCCATTTTTGATAAGCATTATAGATTTGATTTGAGTTCCGCTTTCAACCTCACATTTGGAAGAAGGATGCTTCAGGCTGTTGTCCCTCCCTGAATTCATACTTCTCTGTAATTTTGTCGTGGTTCTGTCATGGGGGATCGAATAAAATCATCGTTACTTACCAGTAATGGGATATTTCGTCTCCAATGACATCACCCTTATATTCCCTCCCTTCACGTGTGGGTGAGCACTTCTTTCACTTGTACATAATCACATTTCAGAAATTATTTGGGGTTCGGATTAACGTACAGTGAAGGAAATAAATATTTGATCCCTTGCTGATTTTGTAAGTTTGCCCACTGACACAGATATGAACAGTCTATAATTTTAAGGGTAGGTTAATTTTAACATTGAGAGATAGAATATCAAAATAAAATCCAGAAAATCAAGTTGTATAAATTAGATAAATTTATTTTCATTTTGCAGTGAGAAATAAGTATTTGATCCCCTACCAACCATAAAGAGTTCTAGCTCCTACAGACCAGTTAGACTCTCCTAATAAACTCATTACCTGCATTGAAGTCAGCTGTCTTACATAGTCACCTTTATAAAAGACTCCTGTCCACAGACTCAACAGTCATTCTCTAACCTCTACTACATGTGCAAGAGCAAAGAGCTTTCTAAGGATGTCAGGGACAAGATCATAGACCTGCACAAAACAAGAATGGGCCACAAAACCATACATAAGCTGCTGGGTGAGAAGGAGACAACTGTTGATGCAAAAGTAAGAAAATGGAAGAGGTACAAAATGATTGTCAATCGACATTGATCTGGGGCACCAAGCAAAATTAAACTTGTGGGCTATACTTGATAATGAAGAAGGTGAGGGATCAGCCTAAAATTACACGGGAGAACTTGATAATGATCTGCTCCCTGCTGCACTCTCGAGTTTATGATTGGCTATGTGAGTCGAGTTCACTTTGATGTAATTTTAGTGAATCTAGCTTGCTGAGATCTAATTAGTTACCTGTTATCCAATCAAATGAGACCGGGCTTCACATCACTGAGTTGGCGGAGCAGAGATTTTAAATGACCTGGTGGCATCATTTGACATATGACGATTCACAAGCAGGACACAGCTTTAGCATCCTGCTGTTACCTGTGCACATTCTAATGCACATAGGGTTATATTTACTTGAGGATGACTAGGGCATGATAAGCACGCGTTGTGATTTAAGAGCTATGTGACATGGGCAATGGTACAATACTTGTACAATTGAAATCTGGACTACTGATTGATTTAGGTGCAGAGTGAAACTGAAATTTTCTAGCCAGCAGCACTCGTTTAATCAAAACTTATTATTCTGAACACACTAATAAATGCAATATAGATGTCATACGACATTTGAAGATTTCACTGATTTTTAATAACTTAAAATGCCAACTATATACAGCTTAGGGTATGATATACCTATCATATTAGATGGTGAATGTCCCCTGTGAATGTGTGGGACACACCTATAAGGCTATTTGTGCATGAATATGGTTTTCATGAGCTATAGTCTCTCTTCTAATGGGAATATCTTGTGTCTCCTGATGAGGCGCTAAGTAGAGAGCGACAGAACAAGTTAAGACAAGAAACATAGATTATATGTGATTGGAAGATTTATCACATTGGTGATACATAGCATTTATGTTTTTGTGTTGTTAGCCCAGTCATTTCCTGAACTTTCAGGATCTGAGTTACTTGAGGGCACTTTTGTAGCTTGTTTTATGGGTTATCGAATTTATCGTTAAAATGTTTGGTTTATGATCCCTTCTCAGTGAGAATGCACATTTTAGAGTGTCCTTTTTTGTGGCCAGCCTAAGACACATATGTGCAATAATCATGCTGTCTAATCATTAACTTGATATGACACATGTGAGGTGGATGGATTTTCTTGGCAAAGGAGAAGTGCTCATAATGGCTCTTTCAGATGTCAGGGCTAAGAGTTCTTTCAGTGTGTCTGATACATGTGGTCAGTGTCAGACTGTGGTGCCAGGGGCCCACCAGTAACCAACTCCAGGGAACCCTTTTCAGCTAAATGCAAATGTGAACTTATCCTCAATCACAAATTTATATAATAATGAACTGGGTAGATTGGTAAATGAATAAGATGCTCCCATTGTTTGTACATAATTATTCAAGTATGTAGTGCCAAGTACTGTTCAAATTAGAGGGTGGGTGGCAGCCAACTCTTGTGCAGGGCCCACCAGAGGATTCTCTTGTTCTCCTGTGGGCCAGTAAAAGCCTGCGTGTGGTGACAGTTTTCAGATGTACCGGAGACACTTCACATGTAGACCCATTCAAATAAATGGGTCTATGCACATGTCAGTGTGTTTCCATGGACCATGTGTCCTTGGTCAAAATACGCCAGCATGTCCATTGTTTAACAGCCACACGGGCCGCAAAATAGTCCACACACGTGTACACTGATGACACACAGATGACATCCATGTGTCATCAGTGTGACACATACCCATGCCTGGGAAGCAGTGGCACTGTTAGCGCTGTACTGGCTGCCAAAAATGAAGGGAACTCCACGCTTTTTTAATAAAATTATTTATTTTTAGAAAACAGCGTGGAGACCCCTCTGTTTTTGATAACCAGCCTAGCTGAAACTAAAAGCCCGCAGTTGTCAGTTTTGCCTGGCTGGTTATCAAAAATACAGGGGCACCCATGCCGTTTTTGTCACTTATTTATATATAGCGTAGGCAGCGACTGATGAACACTGACATCAGCTGGAGCCTGCTCTCACTGTTATTATCGGCAGCAGCTGTAGCTTCATGAGAGTAGTAGTCCCATCAGCCATCGCCTGCTTTTGCTGTTATCAGTTGAATACAACTCTCAATATCCTCCTCATCTTCTGCTGATGGCCAGCATAGCAGGAGAGAATGATGAAAGCCGACTTCAGCACCTTGCGCCAGGGAACAGTGCTAACAATACCGCTGATTCCCATGTGCTGGTACGTGTAGTACTGATGTTGCACAGGGGCGGCACACAATTGCCACACATATGCCACAAGTATTACACACACGTACAGACGGATAAACAGATATTGATATCTCCGGTTCTGTTATATCTGGTGCAGGAAATATCAGGACATGTGAAACAGTCCTAACATAGATTTAGATAAATTTATGAACAATACTTGAGAGAAAAATGCCCTTTATTAACAAAGAAAAAGTCTTCGATCTTTGAGTTCAGCTCATGAAAAATGGGAGCAAACAAAAAAGTGTTGCATTTATATTTTTGTTCAGTATATTTTATATGTATGTGCTTAATCATTGTTTTACCACTATCAATTTTCTTACCTATACACTTCGGATATTCAGACCATTCTCCATCAAGACACTGGGCAGTGGCAAAAAGATTGTGTTTTTCTGTCATATAACCTTTATCACATTCATACTGTACATATGCTCCATTTGCAAGTTCTTCTTCAATCAAGGTGTATTTTCCATGTAGAAGTTGAGGAGCTTTGCATGTTACTAAGAACAAAAAAATAAGCATTGATTCAAATAAAAATGTCTATTTGGAAAATGAAGAAAACGAAGAAAACAAAGTTTCCTATGACTTTATAGAATTGATATAGAAATAATACCATAATTTGTAATACTAGCAAACAAATAATAAAATAACAAGGCATAATATCTTAAAAAAAGCACCACTTTGAGTCAAAACATGAATCATTTTAAAAGGGAAAATATTGGAAATTATGCAGAAATATCATTTATATTTACTATTGAAGGGGGCAACATTTTTAAAATTGCATAAAAGAAAAAAGTGTTTTTGTTAAACCATAGTAATCAATCACAGTGCAGTTTTAATTTTTCAGTGTCTTATTAAACATAGTTAATTCGAAAAGTTTTTCTTTAGATTTTTAAATTTGCCCACAATATTCTCCATAGTATACCATATATTTGTCAGCTGCAGTTTCAACAGAATACATAAGCAGATGTGTAAGGAGGTGACCGAGGTTGTCACGTGCCTCCCCTTCTTCCTTTTTATGCATGCAGATCCAGAACGTCTATAAGTATTAATGGGTTTATGTACTGCAATGTGAATGTATTTGATATGTGTTATGTACAAAATTAGGGATAGAATAGAAGGTAGTATAGGACTATAGTGGGATTAGAATAGAGAGGGCATACTAGAGATAGTGAATAAGAGTATTAGCTTAGGTATAGCCAGCATAGAGGTTTTCCAGACTGGGAGGAGTTACAGAGTAGTGTAATGCAGAGCAATAGGGTATAGTGAAGACACTACCTGGCTAGTGAGTAGAGCCTGGGCAGCCTTGCGCAGGGCAAGAAGCAGTGCAGAGGTAAGGGGGTGAAGAGGAAGAAGAGCTCAAAAGGGGTTACCTCTCCTGCTCCTTGTCCGGAACCACCTAGCCAAACAGCAGGGTTGCCGGGGAGAAGACTTTCTGACCTGGACCAACCGGACCAAGTGACCGTGGTGGGCAGTGACTGGGAAGAGGAGGCTGTGGACAGGAAACGGTGTGAGTCGGGGCAGGAAAGCAGAGCTCGCAGGACAGAGAGCAGGCTGCTACACCGCGCTCCCGGAGAGAGTTCTCCGTCTGAGGACAGAGACTGAAGGACAAAGCTTTGTGTGTATGGGGACCCGGTAGCCTCTGTGATCAGAGGAGACTTCCCCCCTGACAGTACAGAGACAGTGATACGATCGCACAGTGAAAAGCTGGAGCCTCCGAGTGTGGTAAAGAGACTTAACAGAGTGTTCAGCATCACTCCTGCGCTGATACAGGCGGGGTAATATGAGAAACTGGGTCTGAGCAGAAAAAGTAAATTAATGTGCATGCAAAATGTAATTGCATATGAACACATGACCTTTACACAGAGAAAACCAAAAACAAAACACAAAACAAATATCCTGGAATAAAAAAGTAAAAAATTTTTGCAAAAATTGCATGAACGTAGTAATAATAGTAATAATAAGGGTATTTAGTTAACATAATTTTGATCAAAATAATGTAGAACTGTCCCACAAGGGTTGCCGTGACGTGGCGGGATGGCTTCTACATTATTTTGATCAAAATTATGTTAACAAAATACCCTTACTATTACTATTATTACTACCTTCATGCAATTTTTGCAAAAATTTTTTTACTTTTTTATTCCAGGATATTTGTTTTGTGTTTTGTTTTTGGTTCTTTTTTAGGCGGGGTAATATGCAGAGACTCAAGAGCAGGGAGACCATTGTTCTGCTTCTGCTCCCAGCTCCCTGCTTTAACCCCTGGAGGTCCTAACTTCATCTTGAGCAGAGACTTTAGAGACTGCACGCGCCACTGTTGCAGGTGCCGATGTGGTAGAAGTAGACTGTTCAATCAAGCTTTCCCCCAGACTGATAAATTATAATTACCTGAGTTTAACCGTTTAAATGCTGCATTACCATTTTATTGCTTCCTTCACCTCCATTGTTCTGCTTGCTGTTTTACTCTTTCTCATTTAACCCCCTACTGCTCCTCCCTGCGTGGAGTGAAAATTCCCTGTAAATAAACCTTTAACTCTTGGTCTGTCTTGGATCCGTGGCAACATCCTCCATACCTGCAGGTTATTACAAGTGGTGTAGTCGGCAGGATGTCGCATAATGGCATGGAGGCGGCAGACCAAGCAGTTGGGGGAGGCTCCAGTTCTAGCATCTCCGTGGGAGCCATGTAAAATAATTTGCCAAAATTTCCTGGGAACAATATTATGTTGTGGAGTTGGACAGAGCGCATATGAGGGATGATGCGGATGCGTCCCATGATGCCGGCCCTTGAGGCAGAAATAGCATTGATGGCCCTAGAGGGGGAGGCATGGGACTCTGTTATGCTTAGATATCCCCAGGCGAGAGATACCCTAGATAAAGTTCTACTTTTACTTGAGGAGACGCATGGGGACCCCACTGACGTAGGGGAGCTGCGCATGCCCTGTTCCACCGGGTTCAAAGAGAGGGGGAGACATTGACACAGTTTATGAATGCCCTGCAAGAACTCCATACAGCCATTGTTCGGAAGGATGGCATAGGCGTAGGGCCGATTGACAGTATGCTGCGGCTGGTGACAGGCTTGAGTGACGTGATAATGAAGCAGGCCCTGCGAGAGCACATGCAGGTAAAGCCAGGCATGACTTTCTCTGAGGTCGGGAGTGAGGCACGCACGTACGAACAGAAGCAGGGAGTGATAGTGCTGGTGGGGAAGGTATGGAGCGGGGAGGTAGCCACCACAACGGCTGCTGCCCCCAATGGGTGGAAGACTTGAGGAAGGAGATTAAACAGATCCTTGAAGAATTGGCTGAATCCAAAGGAACCCCTGCCGTAGAGTCCAGTCTGCCAGTGCGCGACAGAGAGACCACCCCCCAATGTGAGACTAGTGTCACCCAGTGAAGAGGATCACCCACATGTTACAACTTTAGAGAATTCGGTCATATTGCTCAGCGCTGCACTTGGCGGAGTCAACCTTTCCAGCATCATCCATTAAACTAGACGGCTCCGAGCTCGGGGGGCGCTGCCCGGAGCCTGAAAATTTGAGGAGTATTAAAAGTCCCACCAGCCTCGTTTCCACGTGTCCTTTGGTCTGGGCCAAGATGAATTGATGAGTAGTACGTTGCCTAGTAGACACTGGCTCTCAGGTTACCACCATGCCTCAGGGGTATTTCCGCCTACACTTCGCGGAGGAGATGCGGCCAGAATGGCAGCTAACCACTTACCCATCCCAGTCACAGGGGTGGTATGGATGAACATAGTGGTCTGCGGTAAGGATGTAGGGAGAAGAGGAGTAGTGCTGGTGGATGGAGAAGCGGCCAAAGACCATACCATAACCTTGGCCATGAACGTGCTTAAAGACTTCGGGAGCCTTCTCATCAATGAGTCCCCAGACCAGTTCCTGCAAAAGTGGAGCATCCATACCCTCCAAAGGAGGGTCTTCCAGCAACTGATATGGACAGCTCAGGCCCAGGAAATATACAGCGATGGGAAGTCGCTCGGCAAAATAATTGCGCCCTCCTCTGTCAACCGAGTGTTGCCTCCTGGACAGGCCGTGCTTTCCTTGCCCATCTGCACTGGTATCCCTCTGGAGGTGGTTGAAGTGCAAGTTGAACCTAGTAAGGCCGATCAGCTACCATCAGGAATATTAGTTGCACGTACACTGGCTACAGTGCGGAATGGAACTGTCCTTGTGCAATGTGTAAATTTGGGAGAGAATGACGTGACCTTGCACCCCAGGAGTGAAGTGGCCCACATCCTAGGCATGCCTGATAAATTAGTTCCATCTGAAGCAGAACAGCTGACTTTGAAGCCAGAAGATCCGTGGATGGTGACTGTAGATGCTGAAGTAACCCCGGACCCCCGATTGTTCGATTGTTGAAGGAGGGACGACGGATACTGGAACACATGCGGGCAGAACTCTCGGAGCTGACCCCCCAACAGGTTCCCCAAGTGGAGTCCCTGCTAGGAAAATACCAGGGCATGTTTGCAAAATATGAGAACGATTTTGGGCGCCCCACCGCAATAACACACAAGATACCCACCTGGGATGTGGCGCCTATCAGAGAACAATACCGTCAGATACCCCCACAAATGTACCAGAAAGTGAAGGAGATGCTGTCACAAATGTTAAAGAAGGGGGTAATACGAGAGAGCCAGAGTCCGTGGGCCGCCCCCATTGTCCTGGTGAGGAAGAAGGACGGACTTTACGCTTCTGTGTGGACTACCGTCGGCTCAACGCTTGCACAGTACGGGATTCATATCCATTGCCAAGAATAGAGGAGTCCCTGTCCATGTTAGGAAATGCCAGATACTTTTCTACACTAGACCTGGCCAGTGGTTATTGGCAGGTACCAATGTCCGAACAAGACCGAGCCAAGACCGCTTTCATTATTTCGATGGGATTATATGAGTTCGACCGCATGCCATTCGTTCTGGCTCATGGAAAGATGTTTAGGGGACTTGAACTTTGAAGCTACCCTGAACTATCTGAATGACATCATCGTCTTTGCCCCCACATTCGAGGAACAGCAACGGAGGCTGGAGCAGGTTCTGAATCGACTACAAAAACATGGGCTTAAAGTAAAGCCTCAAAAGTGTCATCTCTTCCATACTCAGATCGAGTATTTGAGGCACATTGTCTCAGCCTAAGGAGTGAGGTCCTCTCAAGAGAAGATTGCTGCGTTACAGGAGTGGCCTACCCCAAAAACCACTCACCTTGAAAAAGACACCCTGAGTGTCGCTACGCGTGGGTCATCATTCACCACTCTGGCTGCGCTGTTGCACTTACATGACGGGTTCGACCGATTCCTTTTTCTGACAGGACTGGTCTGTGGTGACATATGGTTTTTTCCACCTCATTGATTTCAGGCTATTTCCCTGTTCACTATACTCTGAATCCTGGTTTCTTTCTGCTGGGATATTATATGACTCCAGCTTCATTATATCACTCACCCTTATGGTGTATAGGAATATAGGATAGAACAGGAATGTTGGGGAATCAAACCCCCCCCTGTGGAAATGGTATATATCTGCCTGTTTCAGTAAGGGCTATATTAGCAGCATCTCCATATTTACTGCGTTTATTGTTTCTTTAATCGAGTATTAGCAGTCAATGGGTGCATTTGTATTGATCAACTTTCATTGATCTACAGGGGCTGTGTCTGTCCCTTTTTAAGTGTTTTTACTTTTGTGTAGTGTATCCTATTTCTGTTTTGTGAACAATAAAATATTTATTTGCATTATATTTTGTGATATATTTATTATTTATTTTTCTCTGGTGATCCTCACTATATGCATGGTCTTTCTCTGCTTTATTCTCTACCCCAAAAACCGTGAAGGATGTATGCGCACTCCTGGGACTCACAGGATACTTCTGACACTTCGTAAAAGACTTTACAAGCATCGCAAATCCCCTTCTCGAGCTGCTGAAAGGGGTGCCCTCCTGTGCTAAAAACATGAACATGCAGTGGGGAGAACTCCAGGAAGAAGCATTCCTAGACTTGAAGAAAGCTTTGACGGAAGCCCCCATACTAACCTATGCTGACTTCACTCAACCGTACATCTTGCACACTGATGGGAGTTCGCATAGGCTTGGAGCAGTACTGTCGCAGATACAGGATGGGAAAGAACGCGTCATAGCGTACGCGAGTCGGTCTTGGCATGACTCTGAGAGAACCCAGATAACTACAGTTCCTTCAAGCTGGAGTTGTTGGCGTTAGTATTGGCAATGACAAAGAAATATGCGGTGTACCTGGCAGTCTCTGAAGTTCACGTGCGGACAGATAACAATCCGTTAGCCCATCTGGTGAAAGCGAAGCTCAGGGAGCTAGAGCAACGCTGGGTAGCTCGGATGGTAAAATTTCGGTACAAGATCACCTATAAAAGAGGAGCAGAGAATACCCATGCTGATGCCCTTTCCCGAGTAAACTATCGTAGGCCAGCACCTAATCGGGATGAAGAGCTGGAGGCTCTGGAAGTCCCAGAATTTGGAGGAACTGCCAGGACGGTGGCAGCTACACGGGAGACACAACAGGAGGAAACTCGTGCAAGTTTAATGGAACAGCCCCACGACGAGTGGGTCCAAGTGTAGCAGGAGGATCAGGAAATAGCCCGGTTAAGACAGTGGGTCATGCCTAAACAGATGCCCAGCCATCTTGAGAGGAGCACTGCATCACCTGCAATGCTGCGAATGTTACGGCAATAGGAAAGGCTTCAGCATCCTTTATCGGAAGACATTTCTACAGTCAGAACTCAGCGTCATCTGGCAGACAGTGATTCTCTCATCCTTGGTGTTCTGGGTGGCTACAGAGTCTCATGAGAAAGGAGCCCACTTTGGCCCTGAAAAGACCTTCCAATGGCTGCAGTGCCTGTTTTATCATCCAAGTCTGACAACTGTGGTGGTGAAAGTCTATCAGCAGTGTCGGAGCTGTGAACTGGCCAAACCACATGAACAGCGGGCTCCCACGCAGATGGTAATGTCATCCGGCCCTCTAGATCTGCTGACGATAGACTATCTGATGATCAGGCCAGCGCATCAAGGCTACAAACACTGCTTGGTGATGGTGGACCACTTTACAAAGTTTGCCGTCGTGACTCCAAGACGGGATCAGATTGCTGAGTCCGCTGCTCATGCCATCTGCAAGTACTTCATCCAGGTGTATGGGTGTCCTAAGCGTATCCACTCCGATCAGGGAGCCTGTTTTCTTGGAAGAGTGATGGAGGAATTGCACCAGTTGTATAAGATCGGGAAAACTGAGACAACTCCTTATCATCCACAGGGGAACGGAGCTTGCGAGAGATTTAACCGTACCCTGATCCAAATGCTAAGAACCCTGGAGGAGGAGAAGAAGGCATGATGGCCTGAATACGTCCCTGAGTTGGTATGGGTGCATAACAACTGTAAGCACAGCACCACCGGCTTTACACCCTCCTCTCTGCTCTTCGGACGGCCCAGAAAAGGGATGACTGAATTGGAGTTAGAGCCCGAGGAGGACTACCCACAGACGGGGGTGTACTCCTGGGTTTGAGAATATCGTCATCGGCTACAGACTCTCCATCGACTGGTATGGACCAGGCTACAGGAGCTGGAACATCCCCAAGTCACTCCTCTATGAGGGACAGCTCTAGTGGCCAGGGACCGAGTTTTAGTGAGAGAAAAGCGCCCTCATAATAAGTTAGAGTACCATTAAGAGGGCCCATACAGGGTGAAATGTCAAATCAATGCCAAAAGCCCCGTCTATGAGGTCCAGCCAGAAACAAAAGAGGGTGCCCCCAATCGTACGCTGCACCAAAATATGTTATGACCATGTTTGTCTCAGGATCCTGACCGAGAGCAAGAAGTACCTGCTGCCCCACAGGCAGCCCCATTGACTGACGTTGATTTTGAAGATGAGGAAGACCCCCAATTTCCCCCAAGGGACATGTAGGAGAGGCTGGTGCCTGAAACTGCCAACCCAGCGGGAGAGACTCAAGTCACCATTCCTCCCTTAACAGCTGACACGACTGCTCCTCCTGATTTGTGATGCTCTGACCATTCAATGGTCGGTGTACCCCCCATTCGCTATAACCAAGACCAATTCGTCTGGGAACAAATTGTTCAGGGATTGGAAGACTGTCAACGGGAACAACAGAAAATCTCGCCCGTGGGATGGCGAGCAAAAAGAGTGGAGGAATGTAAGGGGGTGAAGAGGAAGAAGAAGAGCTCAAAAGGGGTTATCTCTCCTGCTCTATGTCTGGAACCACCTAGCCAAACAGCAAGGTTGCCGGGGGGAAGACTTTCTGACCTGGACTGACCGGAACATGTGACCGTGGGGGCGGTGACCGGGAATAGGAAGCTGTGGACAGGAAACAGTGTGACGTCGGGCGGGAAAGCAGAGTGCGCAGGACAGAGAGCAGGTTGCTACACCGCTGCTCCTGGAGAGAGTTCTCTGTCTGAGGACTAAGACTGAAGGACAAAGCGTTGTGAGTACCGTATGAGAGCACGGGGACCCGGAAGCCTCCGTGACCAGAGGGTCTTCCCCCTGACAGTACAGAGACACTGACATGAACACGCAGTCCCGGGGACCGCAGTGACGAGCCGGAGACCCTGAGTGTGGTAAAGAGACTTAAGCAGAGTGCGCAGCATCGCTCCTGCGGTGAGACAGGCGGGGTATTATACAGAGACTCAGAGCAGTGAGACCCATGTTCCTCTTCAGCTCCCAGCTCCCTGCTTTAACCCCTGGAGGTCCCAACTTCATCTTGAGCAGAGACTTTAGAGACTGCACGCGCCGCTGTTGCAGGTGCCGACGTGGGAGAAGCAGACTCTTCAATCAAGCTTTCCCCTGGACTGATAAGTTATAGCTACCTGAGTTTAACCGTTTAAATGCTGCATTAACGTTTTATTGCTTCTTTCACCTCCATTGTTCTGCTTGCTGTTTTACTCTGTCTCATTTAACCCCCTACTGCTTCTCCCTGTGAGGAGTGAAAATTCCCTGTAAATAAACATTGAACTCTTGGTCTGTCTCAGATCCGTGGCGACATCCTCCGTAACTGCAGTTTATTACACAGAGCAGATGCAGCAGTGAGAAGAGACAGTCTGACAGCTGTGGGGGTAAATCTGCTAAGGCATGAAGGGACCCCAGGATGAGTGTTGTGCAGGCGGTCACCAGCTTAGACAGAACCGCACTCAGGAGGATCCAAAGCTTGCGGCAGGGACTAGGGGGCAGCTGAGAAGGCGAGCCCATTACCCTATAATGCAAAGCTAGACCAGGGGAATGGCAGAAAGCTAGTGGGCCTAAAGGCTTAAAATGGACAGGGATTGTCTGGAAAAGGCAGTGATTGCTTGAAGCGAGGCAGTGATTGCCAGAAGTATGGCAAATATTACCCGAAGGAACAGAAGGTGCCAGGAAGGCAGGAAAGAGCAGAGATTGCTAAGACAGGACAGACATTGTTCAGGAAGAGCAGAGATTGCTAGGAAGATAGGGAAAGCTGGAGAAATGCCACTGTGTGTACACTGTGCTACATATGTGATGGATACCCTCCTGCTTATAAAAGTTGACTGTTGAAAAAGGATATTGTTTCTGAAATGGTTTGTAGAGCTCGTGGATATGGAGCCGGAGTGACAGAAGCCGAGGGGACTGTAACAACTAATGAAAGTGTCTTGTTTACAGATGGGCGGACACCTGGATACTCAGGTCTGACAGGTTCGGCCGAACAGTTACAAAAAGTTGGGTTCGGGTACCAGAATAGTACCCAGACCCAAACCTGGACCCCATTCACTTGAATGGGCGGCCCAAACATCCAGTGTTGGCTGCGCAGTTATGTTCATGACAGCATGGCAAGCAAAGCTTCTGCTTAGCGGGGAAATCATCCCCGCTGGTCAGAGAGGTCAAAAGACAGCATGAGCGCACAGCTGTGTTCAGAAGTATAAACTTTACCTCCAGTCACTTGTGTCAGCTGATGGGACTACTGATCCCATTATCTGACACCTGCTACCACTAATTACAGTGAGAGCAGGAACAGCTGATGGGAGTATTCATCAACCGCTCATGCGCTGTAAATAAATAATTGCAAAAAAACTGCGTGAGTTCCTTGGCATTTTTGCCAGACAAAACTCACAGCTGGGGGCTGAAATCCTCGACTGTCAGCTTCAGCAAGTCTACTTATGAGGAACAGAGGGGTCCCAACGCTGTTTTTTAAAATTATTTAAATAAATAATTTAAAAAACGGCGTGGGTCCCCTACATTTTTGAAAACCAACCTTGCTAAAGCAGCCAGCTTGGGGCTGGTATTCTCAGGCTGCTAAGGGGCCATGGATTTTGCCCCCCCAGCCTAACAACAGCAGCACACAGCTGCCCAGAAAAGGAACATCTAATATATGCGCCAATTCTGGTGCTTTGCCCGGCTCTTCTCACTTGTCTTGTGGCGGTGGCAAGTGGGGTTCATATTTGTGGGGTAGATGTCACCTTTGTATTGTCAGGTGATATGAAGCCCATAGCTTAGTAATGGAGAGGCATCTAAAAAACACCCATCCATTACTAATGCTATAGTTACATGGTAAATAAAGACAAAGCAAGAATAAAGTCCTTCATTTTTCTCACGGTGCTAGCGGGGATCTCACCAAGGGAAGAGTGGGAAGGGAAAGTTGGAAGATCCAGGCAAAGTGCCAGAATTGGCGCATCAAATAGATGTGCCTTTTCTGGGCTGCTGCGAGCTGCTATTTTTAGCCTGGGGGGGGCAAAATCCATGGCCCCTTACCAGCCTGAGAATACCAGCTGTCAGCTTAAGCAAGGTTGGTTGTTAAAAATGGGGGACCCCATGCCGTTTTTTAAAATGATTTATTTAAATAATTTTAAAAAACAGCGTGGGGACCCCTCTATTCTTAATAACTAGCCTTGTTGAAGCTGACAGCTGAGGGTTGCAGTCCCCAGCTGTGAGTTTTGTCTGGCTGGTTAGCACAAACACAGGGGTACCCACAACGTTTGTTTTTTTTTTTAATCTATTTATTTACAGCACAGGAGCAGCTAATGAATATGCCCATCCACCGCTACTGCTCTCACTGTAAATAACGGCAGCAGGTGTCGGATGATGGGATCAGTAGTCGCATCAGCTGACACCAGTGACCAGAGGTAAAATTTATACCTCCGATCACAGCTGAGCGCTCACACTGTCTTTTGACAGCGTGGGAACCGTGGGTCTCTGACCAGTGGGGATGATTTCACGGCCGATCAGAAGCAGTGTTTGCTGTGTTGTCATGTACATAACAGTGCGACAAACACCCGATTTTCGGGCGGCCGAACCTGAACAGTAACATGGACTTCCTGGTGAGGTCTGTGTTCAGTATGCGTGCCTGAACAGTAGGTGTTCAGTACGGACGCCGACCTGTACTGTTTGGGTTCCCCCATCTCTAGTCTTGTTGCGCGCATTATATACATTGCAGAAGGGACATTATATTTCATCTGTGGGGCGCCAGGGTGTGGGAACACTACCACTCATTGACATGACTACCACCCTGGCTGCCTTACAGAATTGGCGTAGTCGGCAGGATTGTGATGCCTTATATGCAGAGAGGGGAGGAGCCTTGAAAACGGCAAAGATGGCGGCGGTTAGAGTCTTAAAGATGGCGCCGAACAGTGACATGAAGATGGCCGTCAGTGGCACGAAAGATGAGAGCGGTGCTTCCCACCCTGGGCATCCTTAGCAGAAAAGGGTGCGAATATATAAGTCATTACCTGCCATCATGATGTAAGGGGGGTGCTGCCTGTCCAAAGACACCTCAGGTAATGACTTATATATTTCATAGGCGTCTGATGGCATATGAGTGAGGGACAATTTGGATGTTTCTATTCAGCATTGGTGGAGCTCAGTTGGATACTTGCTGCACGTTATGGGTATTTCTATTTATATACTGAATGGCCACACAATTGATTGCTATTGATGATTTTGTTCCCTTTTGCATATTCATTAAGCTATTATAGGAATATATGTGCTTTGTATATTACAGCGCATATCCTATATATATATATATATATATATACTTTAGCCTTGGGGGTTGCACCTGTAGGCTTCATTGTATCTTTTTGACCCTGCTCTTTGGTAATCTAATTATTGTAATGTTATATGTTGTGTTTTTAATATATATATATATATAATACATTTTGTATTTTTAATATAATCTCGATCTTGCTCCTTCATTTGCTCTTTTGGTATCTTGGCAGATGCAGTGGTCTAAGCCAAAGGCCACGTCCCCTAGTGACTGGTGCCCGCCCGAGATGGGTAAAACGAAAGAAGAAGAAGCCCAGACCACTGCAGCAGAAACCCTGAGGGGAGCCTGAAACTGAACAGGTGGAGCAGCTGGAAGTAGCTCCACCCACGAATGGGTGGAGTCCAGAAGGGAAGGATGACATGCCATGAAGAGAGATGCCATTACTGAACAAGTTACCTGCCCCTATGCTATGAAGGAGTATGTCTTTCCAAGGAGGAATGGGGAGGCAAAACTGGGAGCGGTCCGTGGCCCAGTCGAAGACAGACTTGCATCCTGGGGGCTGCTGGACGGTGGAGCTGGAGGACTGGTTTCCATTTGGCCAGGCGAGAGGGAAGCTTGTCGGGAGCTGGAACACTGCAAGTGCGGAGAAGTCGGAGCCAGAGGAAGTGATTGAGAAACCGGAAGTCGTGGAGAAAGGGACCATCGCGGCTGCAGTGGAGTACCTTTGCAGCCGGCTGCAGTCCCGGTGAGTGCGACACCTACCCTCACCTCCCGCACCGACTCCTACCCCGTCACCTTCCTCAGCCTCTGCATCTCCGCATGGCACTTATGTGGATGAACCCCGAGCTCCCATGGCAGAAGGGGCCCGGTGGGTGGCAGGTATAATTGCAGAGAAGAAACAGTGGGAGCGCCGAATTTTAAAAGAGCTGCGGAACCCCAGTGGAGGATTCATGTCTGGCCGTATGACACACAGCCTAATCAAATATTTCAAACCTACCAGTGGGTACGGGTTCATCCATGAGGCCGAGAGCCCGGGAGCAAGGTTTATGTTAATGCTGGGTCCATTACATTTGACGGTCCTTTACAGGAATGGGACTGACTAAGTTACTTTTATTAAAGAAGAGGGGGCCCCAGGGATTGTATGCTGTGGTGCTGAAAGTGGTCTCCAGCATCCAGGAGATACAGGCGCGGGAGGCGCAGTATTGTGTGCGACGGCCTGCAACGGTCTCTACCCCCCACAGTAGGCCAGAGGGCAGAGGCGCCCTTAAAGGATGTGGTGGCCACAGTCAGGCCTCTGGAATGGGAGGCTCCAGGTTCTATGGATCAGCCACTGTTGGAGGAAAGGAGCAGGAGAAACAGTGGAGAGTCTTCCTCCAGCGGGTCTTCAGGCAACACTTTTATTATAATCCAGGGCCAGAATGTGGCCCACTATTCTGTTCGCAAGGACAGAAATGAGTAAAAGCGACCCCTTTAAGTTGGATTGTGCTAGTTGCACTGGTGAAAAAAACTATATGAGAGACTGTTCCGCATCTCCGGAAGGGCAAGGAGCCCTGGGCTGCACCAGAACTGGGTGTCAGTGGTGACCACTATGGTTACAGTTGAAGGACTTTTGTTTGTTTCGTACTCCTCCAAGTTTTTCTTTTGCGCACGGTTGTGCATCCCCAGCTGGATTACGGGACTAAAACCCTGAAAGGGTTAATCACCCTCAGTAAAATGAATGGACTGTGTGTGTGGCTGCTTTCAGCATTGTGCTGTTTTACCCTTGAACTATTGTTGTTTCAAACCTGAACTGCCCCTGTGAACGTACAAGCAGCAGTGAGAAGAGACAGTCTGACAGCCGTGGGGGTAAAGAAGGAATAAACCCCAGGCTGAGTGTCGTGCAGGTGGTCACCAGCTTAGACAAAACCATTCCAAGGAGGATGCAAAGTTTATGGCAGGGATTAGGGGGCAGCTTCGATGGCAAGCCTGTTACCCTATAACTCTAAACCGGACCAGGGGAATAACAGAAAGCTGGTGGGCCTAAAGGTACAAACATACTTGTCTTCTCTCATATCCTCCCTGTCTCACAACCCTGAACAGTTATTCAACACTTTCAACTCTCGTCCATCTCCCAGCATCCACTCATCTCAGCTGAAGACTTTGCCTCATTTTTCAAGCAGAAGATTGATAACATCTGAGACAGTTTTGGTCGACAACCCCCAGAGCCCTTTCTCCTAACTGCTCAGCCATCCTCTTCCAAAAGCAACTTCTCCACCATTACAGAGAAGTAATGGTGGGGGCTGCCTATTGCTTTGGGGTCTGCTCTGGGGCAGTTTAGATTTCCCCTTTCTTTCTTTAGGCCTATTTAATTCTCCGGCTGTGATCGAGGGGTATAGGGCATCGTAGGAACCCCCCACGGCTACTGCTAGTTGTGTTGATAGGTTCAGGGGTCTGCAATCTGATAGTTGCCAACTTCTCTGGTTTTCTGGACTTAGCTTGTATTTCTGTTTTTACCTCCTACGGTGACTCATTCATAACAATTGACTCTCCACTCTCAAGATCACATCTCACCACCTGTGCACTTGACCCGATCCCATCCCACTTCATCCCAAACCTCACCACAGTCTTCATCCCAACCCTAACCATCTCTTCAACCTATCACTATCTGGTATTTTCCCTTTAAGCTTTAAACATGTCTCAATCACACCTATCTTCAAAAAGCCCTCTCTTGACCCATCCTCTGTATCTAGCTATCTCCCCATATCACTTGTTCCCTATGCCTCAAAACTACTGGAACAACACGGCCATCTTGAACTGTCCTCCCACCTCTCTGTGCTGTTCCATCTAAAGTTATGATTATATGGTTTCATAGATTGTATTATATTACCATTCTTTGTATAAGTCTTGCATTTGATCTGCTGCCACCTGCTGTCCTTTTTCTGTATGGCAGCCTGCAGCTGGTTAATTCTGGTACATGCCTTCCACTTCCGGGTCAGTCACTCCTTCTCTTCCTGCTTGCAGCCATTCTTATTTTCACTTTCACCTGGGAGAGACACGCCTGTACCGAGCTGTGAAAGGCATCAGTTTTTTTTACCACACTTTGTTGCTGTACCACCTTGGTTGTTACACCTGCATTTCTGGAGAAGTACTGCATTACCAATCATATGCTGTATGTCCAGATTAACAAATAAACAAGTCTGGACTTCACAATCCCTGGGGAGTATCATCTCTCCGGATGCTGGAGCAACATGGTCCTGTCTGCCCTGCATTAAGGAAACGAAGGTAGGAATCTCTCCCAGCCCCTATTCACCAGCCACATCTCCATTCGCCTTATGCGGGGACAGAACACTCTCTTCTTGCTCCCTCCTTGACTGCTTACAATCTGGCTTATGGCCGCATCACTCCACAGAAACTGCCCTAACTAAAGTTACCAATGACCTATTAACTGCCAAAGCCAAGCGACACTATTCTGTTTTCCTCCTTCTGGACCTGTCCCCTGCCTTTGACACAGTGGACCACTCCCTATTACTACAGACCCTCTCATCTCTTTGCATCACTGACTTGACTCTATCTTGGATCTCGTCATACCTAACAGACCGGACATTCAGCGTCTCTTACTCACATACAACCCCTTAACATTGCCCCCTATCTGTTGGAGTCCTGAAAGGTCCAGTACTAGGGCCCCTGCTCGTCTCCATTTACACCTTTGGCCTCAGACAGCTCATAGAATCTCACGGATTTCAGTATCACCTCTATGCTGATGACCCACAGATCTACATCTCTGGACCAGATATCACCTCCCTACTAACCAGAATCCCACAATGTCTGTCTGCTATTTCATCCATTTTCTCCACTAGATTTCTAAAACTTAAAATGGACAAAACAGTTTTCTCCCATGCATCACCCCTACTCTGGAACTCTACCACAACACATCAGACTCCAGCCTACCATGGAAACCTTCAAAAAGAACCTGAAGACCTACATGTTCAAACTGCCCCCTAGCAGCAGAACCAATGGACTGCGGGTATATGCGCTGTGTGTCTATGTTTGCCCAGTCAGTCTGCACTGACACTACAGGCCCTGCTGGTACCGAACCTCAGCTGTGCCAGGTACTCGTTAATGGGTACCAGACGGACGCTCTCTTGGACTCGGGGAGCTTGGTGACTCTGGTACATGGGACCCTGGTTGCTGGGGACAATCCTAATGGATGGAAGATGAGGGTGGTGTGCATACATTGGGAGATCCGTGAGTAGCCGACCGCGGACAACCCGCAGTAACCACTGATCGACCAAACCACTGCACGACCAGCTCTATCCTCGCGCCTACTGCATTCTAACTAGTAATGAGTGAGCACTAAAATGCTCGGGTGCTCGTTGCTCAGGTCAAGCAAATTGGAATATCTGGTACTCGACCCGAGCAATGAGTCCAATGTTATCCAAGCTTTTTTGCTGCCACCCCCCTGGAGGTCTTTCTAGGGTATTAAAACATCAGAAATGTATGGGAACAGTGCACAAACGACATGGGAACATCATGGGGATCGCCCCTGGAAGAATTTCTGATGGTATGTATATATATAAAAGTAAAAAAAATAGGCAGCACTCAAATTAAATGTGAAAAAAAAGTGGATACTTCACTGATCCTCAAGTGGCAACGTTTCAACGGTGACCCGTCTTTTTTTTTTTTATATATATATATATATTTCTTACGGAAGGTACCCTCCTCTTTAAACTTAGTGTTTCATGAGCATCCATCAGTTTGGCTTTCCTCCAACACTGATCTGCTTTCTCTAATTCAGCATCTCACAAACATGTTGCACTTTGCCCTTTATACAGACGCGTGCGTCTTTGGCAACATATTTTGGACGGGCATTTTTTACGCCAAGTCTCACACGCGCATCTGTTACACCGATCTTCTGATGGGCATGAAACCCATTCTGGTAATTGGTGGTGGCTAAACATCTAATCATTGTAGGCTGTATCCTGGATCCATCACTGTGTAATATGGGTGAGATCCTCCCTTGTTATATGCCATGTGTGCAGACTATAATTTAGAAGGAGGTATTAATGTATCCTGTATATCCCTGAATGGGAAGGTGTTTTATACATAGGTAGTGTACCTCAATTTACAAGATGTGCCACTCTTAAGTATTTAAGCTACTGTCTTTGCTGCTAGAGTGTCTGTGGAATCTAGTGTCCTTTTTGAATAAGGAAATGCATTGTGTTTTGTGCTCTGATTGAGCCATCGCTATACTATAGACTACGAAGCATTCACTCCTATTGACTATGAGGTAGGATATGTATGGCTCCAATGGCCTGTTGAATTGTGAAAGCATACTTTAGAGGGATGGGTGAGTGTGGTCCCCTAATACCTGATAAATGCCCTCACATTAACAACACTACGGGAGAATAGATCTTTGCGGTCACTTTCTGACTATTTGAAAAGTGGAATCTGATAGTCTGTATATGGTTGTTTGTCTTTTGTTATGTGAACTTTTATTAGGATACTATCTGTTTCCAGCCAGCTAACGCTCGGCATGCTCATTGCTATCTAATTAAGGCTGCTGGTGATTAAACTAAAGTAAATAATGACAACATTCAATAGCGCTTACGCAGGTGGTAAATTAAATTAAAATGAAGTTAATAACAATAATAATCATTCAAAATCTGAATAATACTAATGATACATTTTTTTCACAGTGTAAAATCAAAAACAAACTGGATTCAGTAAGACGTGTGTTTTTTATTCATTCCAGCATCTAAACAAATTTCATAACGAAACATAAATTAAGTTAAAATTTCTCTGTAAACACAATTAAATGTATAGTCATTTTCGTCATTTTCAAAGATCTTTCCTTGACTTCTACCAGGTACAATTTGAACTGAAAGACCTTTACAACTTGTTAATCTAGAGAATGCAGTGTATAATTGACCATGTGTGAATACAGGATCAGGTAGGAGAACGCCAATCTTATCGAATGTTTGTCCTTGCGATTTTATAATTGTCATGGAATAAGCCAGACGAAGTGGGAATTGTTTTCTTGTTAACTTAAATGGGATATCGCAATTTTCGCTAGTGTCCAATGGTATTCTGGTAATGTGGTGGGGGGCGGGATTAGGTGTGGTAATGTGATGGGCGGGCGGGATTATGTGTGGTGATGTGGTGAGGGGCGGGATTATGTGTGGTGATGTGGTGCAGGGGCGGGATTATGTGTGGTGATGTGGTGGGGGCGGGATTATGTGTGGTGATGTGGTGGGGGCAGGATTATGTGTAGTGATGTGGTGGGGGGGCAGGATTATGTGTGGTGATGTGGGGGGGCGGGATTATGTGTGGTGATGTGGGGGGCGGGATTATGTGTGGTGATGTGGTGGGGGGCCAGGATTATGTGTGGTGGGGGGCGGGATTATGTGTGGTGATGTGGTGGGGGGGCGTGATTCTGTGTGGTGATGTGGTGGGGGGCGGGATTATGTGTGGTAATGTGGTGGGGGGCAGGATTATGTGTGGTGATGTGGTGGGGGCAGGATTATGTGTGGTCATGTGGTGGGGGGACGGGATTATGTGTGGTAATGTGGTGGGGGGCAGGATTATGTGTGGTGATGTGGTGGGGAGCAGGATTATGTGTGGTGATGTGGTGGGGGGGCGGGATTGTGTGTGGTGATGTGGTGTGGGGGCCGGATTGTAAGTAGTAATGTGGTGGGGGTGGGATTGTGTGTGGTAATGTGGTGGGGGGTGGGATTTTGTGTGGTAATGTGTTGGGGCGGGATTGTGTGTGGTAATGGGGTGGGGGCGGGATTATGTGTGGTGATGTGGGGGCGGAGCTACTGTGCAGGGGCCGGATTAGCGAGTAATCACGATGCCTCTATGTAATGGGGGGCGGGATTATGTGTGGTGATGTGGTGGGGGCGGAGCTACTGTGCAGGGGGCGGGATTAGCGAGTTATCACGATGCCTCTTATATATAGATATTTCCTTTTTAAGAAATTGAAATAAAGTAGATTAATTTTATCTTTATTTTTTCCAATTTGGGTACTAGCCTGCTGCTCATCTGTATCCTGGATCACAAGCCTCCCATAGCCACTGCTGTGATTAATCATGTACGTTCCCATTCCTGTCATCACTTCATCCAATTATTCATTCGCCATATTTTTACTAAAAGCCTGCACCTTCCCAGCAGCAACTGTGTAGGAAACCACATTACAGTTTTGCAAGGTGTTTATGATGCCCCTAAAAAAAAAAAATTACACACTGTGTTGATATGTACCCCCAGGGGGAAATGTTTGTCAACCCATACACTTAGTGCATGGGCATTTCAAGTAGAGATGAAACGTTCCTCTGTAATGTGACTTTTTTATGAAACACTTCCCCATGTTTCTTCCAAGGGGGATTGCAGTGCGTGCAAATTAGGGCCATGCCTTGCATTCACTTCATTGACAAACTTTATGGTAATAAAAAATAAAATAATAATGGAAACTTTTGTTTCATGTTGCCATCCAGTACATGGTTTCAAAGGCTTATTGGGGTGCATATGACTTGGCAGCATGACAGGCCTTGCAGTCAATGCATAAGAAAAGAGTATGGAAGTACAAAATGAAAAATGTGAAGTGGATTTTCCTGTGTCCATCCAGTACCTGGGTTCAAAGGCTTATTGGGGTACATATGACTTGGCAGTATGACAGGCCTTGCTGGCAATGCATAAGAAAAAAGTATGGGAGTACAAAATGAATGATGTGAAGTGGATTTTCCTGTGCCCTTCCATTACGTGGCTTCAAAATCTTATTGGGGTGCATGTAACATTGGGGCAGGCCAGGACTTGCATTCAATGCAACATTTTTTCAGGAAGCCCTCCTGTACCTCTCGTGAAAAGGGGTATTGGGGTGCTTCTTAATTCTTGGCAGCCCATCCACTCACTGCATAGGCAATAACAGCATAGGAGACCCACTGTTTAATGGCCCTTTAAGAAGATTAATGCTGCCTGATGCCCCTGTAAAAATAGGCTCTGTGACTTTAAGAGTCCCTCCTGCATAAATGAAACAAGATGTGTCTACTTATGGGTCACACACCACATGGCCCGCTGGGGTTGTTAATTGTTACAATGACATTTCCCAATGATTTGTATTGTTTGAAAGCAATGTTAAAGTTGCAAAACGCCTCAAAAACGCTGTGTTTGAACATAGCCTAAGTGGTGGACGAACATTTTTGTTTTGGGTTAATTATTTTGGCTTAGATAAAAGTCATTAGCCTGGAAAAGATATCCGTTAACATATTTCCCAGCAAAATCCATTTTGGTTTCGTTTTTGTAGGTTTTTTGCTGCGCCTCTAAAAAGGGCATGAAACTCTGACAACATTGTTTAGAGCTTTGACCTAGGAGTGAGAAATGCTTCCAGGGAAATTATCATGATTTTCCCGTGTCATTTGAGCAGTGTTTCCATCATTTTCTGATGATTTTAGACCTTGAAAGGACCCCCGGGGGGATCGCAGTAAATATGCTCGGGTCTCCCATAGACTTACATTGGGCTCGCTGTTCTGTCCGTTGGGCTCGCTGTATTGCAATTTGCTCGACCTGAGCAACGAGCACCTGAGCATTTTAGTGCTCGCTCATCACTAGTAACAACCATTCACCCCTTGTTTGGATGAAAAATTCAAAAAAGAGGAATGCTCAAGTCACCACATGGTTGCTGTCCCTGCAAAACTTCAGTTTCTCGGTGAAACATCAGGCAGGAAAGTCACAGGAAAATGCGGATGCCCTATCAAGGGTCGTCTGAATGGTTACAAATGTTCAACCCCACAAGTTTGAACAGAGGGAGTATGTGAGGCAGCGACTCGTGTGATTTGCGAGGGTCACTATGTGTCCCCCAGGATGCTCTCAAAAGCGCATTAGATCTGCTGGAGTGCCTTGAGGTTACAGCCTGTGAGTCTCAAGGCAGAATAAAAGTAAGCTTGACCTGGTTAAGTTATTTGGCCAAGGAATTGTTCAGAAAAACCCGCTATGGGCTTTTATTTTTTAAACGGACTGCAAGAAGGTAGTGGAGCCGGTCCATTTCCTCCAGCCCGGATCTTGCAAGTGGCCCATCCCCACAGAGTCGAGTTGAGGGGAAAAAAAACCTGCAGGACAGGGTTTGGGTGTGTCTGTCTGGAGTTTGGATGGTGTAGAGCAAACAGCTCTGCAAAAGCTCTACCTGTGTGAAGGAACACAGAGCCCAGTGGAGCGAACTCCTGGCATCCCGCAGCATAATGTGGTGGTGCGGTCGCCCTCGGCAACCGGACACATTTATGGACTGTTTTGCTTCCCGGCTGTGATCCAGAGGACACTGTTTCTTTTGTTTGTAAGCTTTTTTTTACATTAAATCCTTCGTTTACTTTGAACTTTCCTGGGTCACTGCCTCATCACTGCACAGCGTGGACACCGCTGCACTACAGCACATTATACACATTGCATTATATTTCATCTTTGGGGCGCCAGGGTGTGGGAACACTATGGTTTGTTGCCACGACTACCACCCTGGCCGCCTTACAGATGCTTTACTCATGTAAGGTGGCATGGATACATTTTTTTCGATTCTTATGATTTTTCAGCATCTCAGATTAGATATGCATCAAAGATTTGCATTTATGAGACCCTAGTCCAGCTACTGTCTAAGCTTTTGCTAGGAACCACATCAAGCTGATGCTCCACTAATAAGCTGATTGAGCCTATTTCTCTGTGATTCTTAAAGAAACCCACAAAGAAACTCTTCTCTGTGGTGAGCAAAATGACTTCAGCTACAGCCAAATATGTCAATTTTTTATTTATCAATCCAAAGAACGGGCTGCCATTTTTCAGTATAAATGTTCCTATGTTTAGTTCATAGTTGAATCACTTGGCATTGGTCCATGAAGGTGTGGATTTTTAGTCAACGCTAACTATCGACTATTGACATTTCAATGAAATTAAACGCTATGGCAGGAGACTCAGGAGGACTCTGACACGAAGAAATAGAAAAACTAGACTGTTGTTTTCCAAAATGTATGAGACAAAGTCAAAATCCTTCAGGGAAAACAACTTGTGGACAGATGAGACCAAGATAAAGCATTTTAGTAAACCTCATCATTCTACTGTTTACTGAAAACAAAATGAGTTTTTACAATACAGACAAAAAAATAATTGTGTGTAACAAAACATGTGTAAATGCAATAATTTTCCAGAAGAAATAGATCATGTTCTGGAACAATTTAAGGGGTGCCAATATGTTCAGCCATGAGTGTACATGCTGATGACTCCCAAATATACATATCATCTCTTTACATTATCCCTGCATTACTACAAACAGTGATTGTCTAGCTGCTCTCTAATGCCATGTCTAGAGATGAACGAACTTGTTCGGAAACTTTTGCCAATCTCAAATTCTGCACGAACGTAGAACAATCGGATTTGTGTTCGGTTTCCCAAGCATTTTCACTCAAAGTCGGCAAAATTCGCTCAAAGATTGGTAAATGATAGCGTTTCCACTAATGCTTTTGTTCTAACTTTATCTAGGATTGAGGTGCTGTGTGATGAGCGGGGGTGGGACATGATTTACGAGAGGAGGGGTGTGTCTAAGTCAGAGGAGCTGTGGAGTATAATTTTTTTCTTTTCTTTCTGTAATAACGTAATATGTGTGCGTTATGGCAGCCAGTCAGGGCAAGGAAACTAACCAAACAAGGTCTTCTGTGATTGACTGCTGAAGTCGCATGTCCCTGTCCATATAAAAGCAGACATCTTGCTTTGCTGGCACCATTTTCTCAGTGTAACAGCACATAAAGGCTGCTACTGCTGCTGCTACTGAAAGTGAACTTGTCAGTTAGCTAGATAGGATCCTGTCCTGTGTGAAATCGATCTTCCAGAATTTAAATAGATTGTGCCATAAACTGTGTTGCAATCAGGAAGCGTTAGGGTATGTGCACACGTTGCGGATTCTGCTGCGGATCCGCAGCAGTTCTGCAGGCATGGTACAGTACAATGCTAAGCAATGGGATTTCAAAACCGCAGTGCACATGTTGCGGATTTTTCCACACGGATTTGCTGCGGTTTTAAATCCGCAGCATGTCAATTGTTTCTGCGGATTCCACAGCAGTTTGACACCTGTTCCATTGTCCAGGTGTCAAACCACAGGGCAAAAACCGCAGGCAAATCCACAGATAAACCGCATGTCACTTTACCTGCAAATCCGTGCGGAAAAAGACGCAGCTGAATCTACAATGTGTGCACTCACCCTTATTTGCGAATCTAAATAATTTGTAACAAAACTGTGTTGAAATAAAGAATCAGGAGGCCCCAGTTGCTCATAAAAATCATTAGGAATAAGAGAGTGTCCTGAAAAACAATCTAAGAAAAGAAATAGTGATTGTTCATTTTGAGACAGGTGATTGATATGTGTGGACCTAATGTTTCGAAAAAGCAGGTTAAAAAAGGAGAAGGGTACATGCAATATGACTGGGGAAAAGGGAGGTCATGGTGGAAGGGGGATAGGCTTGGTGTTTGACGTGTACTTGGTAAGGTGATAATGTTAATGAAAACTCAACTGAACAAGCACTGTCTCGTCCTATCCAAAGACCACTAACATCTGTTACTGGTGGGCTACTCCACTCTCTTTCCTTGGCAGCCACACTGTGGTATGCCTTGTAAATGATGGTCATAAAGAGCATTTGCTCCAGTGGATGGCAAGCACTGCAGCAAGTGGCCTCACCTCCTCTTCCTCCACCTTAGCATCACATGTAAGGGTCGACCAGGGTGGTATTCATGGCTGAGGACTTCTGCTCCAGCACACCCTGGCTTCCCCGCACATAAACATAATGTCCCTTAGCCATCATACCTGTGTCCTCAGGTGCAGCATCGTCAGGTTCTCCTCTGCGCCACTGAAGGCTGTCTGCAGACGATTTCGCAAGAGTTGAGACACAGTCCATTTCAACTTGAAACTGAACATCTTTACTGTTTCCATTTCTCAGCCCATCCAAGTATTTCACAGCATTAATCACAGGTTGTACATCACATGTATCTGATTCTTCATCTTTCCATGTGCTACTTGCCACGTCCTCCAGTCCTTTATGGGGTAATAGCGCCTTTGGTGGTACTGCAGCATCCTTCTTGTCCAGACTCACTCTATTCGGGGATCCCCTTGTCCATTTTGCCCGGATCGAAAGGCATCAGCCCACACAATGACCTGCCATAAATTGGACAATCTGCGCCCTGTACTCTTCTCGGACCGCTTTCTTTCTTCTCTTCCAAACTGCTGCAACACTGATACTTAATACTGTAGTTCTGTCCTAAGGATCCCCGGATGGCTGGGCTTCACTGCTTTCTTAACATTAAGGTACTGCAGTGGCATCGTGGGCCTATAACTCATGTGGACGGTTCAGGCGCCCAGGCCCTTCTGACTCTACCTATCATCTCTCCTTCCTTACCACACAGCAGCCCCTCCTACAGTTTAACTATTCACATGCCAGTTTCCTATTCCTACTACGCTATATACAATCCCATGAACTCTGTGCCCCCATCTTGTGGCCAATATTATAACTGCACTGACCCTATACATAGCAGCACAAAGAAACATCTTCTCAAATATACATTTAGTAGGAAATGGTAATACACATAATAGTGTAGCAGTACCATTATACATAAACGGTAAAACAAATAATAGTGTAGCAATACTATTATATAGAAACAACTATATATACACTTATAATATAATATACGGCACCGGGATGAACGAGAAAGGAAAGGTATAGCCGTAATATAGCATAGTCCCTACATTCACACAGTACAATCCCCAGAGGTGGCACCTCAATTACCCTTGTTTCCACCCATGTTACAAATTTCCAAATTCCCAACTGACTTTGGGGAACCACAGATGGGCCATTCTGTAGAGATGTTAACACATTCTGTTTCATGGGAATCAAATGTCTGCTCCAAAAAAATCACAGAATTCAGAGGAGTAAAGCATGCCCAAAACATTTTCCTGTTGAATCTGGGGCTGGACGAAGTAGGATCCTAGTAGAATTCAGTCTCTTGTCAACTGACGTTAATCCCAGGGGGTGGAAGTGATCCTGATGAGATTTAGATATCAGAGGCATACATGAACATTACTGTGGGTCAGGGCAGGAAGAGGAGGAGGGTGACTCCCAGGGTGAGGAGTGGGAGAACAGATAGGATGACTATGAGGTTGTAGATTCCATTTGGTATGAATCCAGAGGTATGCAGCTGAGTAGCTGAGCAGAAGTGGAGGAGGAGGAAGATCAGTAGGTTACATCGCGGCATTCCCATACAGACACAGCAAGCTGTAACCAATGCATCCTCAGTCACAACTCTGGCTGTGGCCATCACTAGTTGCGAGTGCAATTTGTAGGGGTGGAAAGTGTTGATTAGCTTGAGTCTTTTTTTGAGACTACAAAGCTTGACCCAACTTATGATATCTGCCAAATTTGCCAAAAAAATGAAGTAAAGGCAAAAATTACATGCATGAAGTGGCACATGTATGATCAACATGCCTTAGTGTGCGCAGATGGAGATCTCGACACCAAGATCTCGGGAGATGAGATCTCAGCACCGAGATCCCCATCTGCGCATGCACCGCCCCCTGCAGCCATTTCCCCAGAGTCCACTGCACAGGAAATCATGAAACTGGGGGGCTCTGGCCTTTCACAAAATGTCAGCAGAGCCCCTACAGCACCAGAGACACCCGCAGGAGCACCGAGCAGCACCGCTGGACATCCCATAGCACCGCCGGGCATCTGCAGCACCGCCGGACACCCCTTCATCCCAGTCTGTGGCCTGCAGCAATGGTGCCAGTATGGTATATTCGCACTATAAGACGCACACCCAGTTTCCCCCCAAATTTTGGGGAAAAAAGTACGTCTTATGATCCGAAAAATATGGTATGTCTGCCAGGGTTCATTTCACCAGTGATAACTGGACGAGCAAACATGGCCTGGAGCCTTACATCTTGCTTACCGGGCACTGGGTTACTCTGGTGGCAGTGGGGGGGGCGGTCAAGTGGCAGCTCCACAAGTTTTGGAATCCCCAAGTCTTGTGGGACTCTGTTATGAATGAGTCACCGTAGGAGGCAAAAACAGAAATACTAGCTAAGTCCAGAAAACCAGAGAAGTTGGCAGACCCCTGAACCTATCAACAACAACTAGCAGTAGCCATGGGGGGTTCCTACGGTGCCCTAGACCCCTCGATCACAGCCGGAGAACTACATAGTCTAAAGACAGAAAGGGAAATCTAAACTGCCCCAGTTTAGAGCATACCCCAAAGCAATAGGCAGCCCCCAACATATAATGACGGTGAAGCAAGATGAAAAAACACTCACACAAATAGAAAGATAGGCTGAGCAAATGATGGGGCCAAAGCTAACTAAATAGGACAGGATAGGAAAGCTGCTGTCTGCAATCCGCCAAAAACCCTATCAAAACAAGGGCCAACAGGCTGATAGGGAAAAAGGCCCTGAAGACGCTAGGCTTCAAAAAGACTATATCAGCACTCAGGTGTTTTCTGAAGACAGAGCAAAAAGGAATTCAACTCACCCCAGCAGGGAATGGCAGAATTCAGAAAAACAAGGCAAAACAAATCAAAACACAAATGCAAAAAGCAGTGCAGAAAACTTAGCTTTTGAGGAGCAGGAATCAGACTGGTCTCCTAGAATCCCTCAGAGAGATCACCAGCAAGGCAGAAGGGCGTCGGCTGCCTTATATCCAGTCAGCAATTCCAGTCACCCAGTCATCATCATCATACCCAGGTGCTTGGTAATCAGCCTCACTACCTTCCTTCACCAGTAGAGGGAGTTCATCAGACCTCAATGGTGAAGGGGAAAATGAACTCACAACAGGACTCTTTATCTAACACTTTCCCCACTCCTTCTGGCTTCTCCACCTCCTCTAGGGCATCCAACTGTTTCATCAACATCTCCCTTAATGAGACACACATTTCAACAGTGCAGAAGGGATCATTCCACCTCCGTGCTGCACAGCCAGGGCTCATCGCAATCAGGCAGTGTTACAATTAATTTGCCTTGGATATCGCAGTCTCCCAGCTCAAGAGTTGTGGACAGCTATCCAGGCTCTGCTAGAGCAATTGCTGTCTCCTCTAAACCTGGAGCAAGGGAAGGCCATGTGCAATAACTGTGCAAACCTGGTGGAGACCCTATACTAAGGCATCCTCACACATGTGCCTTGCATAGCTGACATCTTTAACCTGGTGTCACAGCAACTTATCAGCCAGTATCACGTCCTGGATGAGTTGCTGCAGAAAGCACGGTCACTGTGTGCTCACTTTCACTGATTGCATCCACAACAGAGGTCTTTAAGCCTACCGGTTAACCATTTAATTTGCGATGTTCCGACGCGGTAACAAGAACGAGCGAGTGATGGGATATGGGAAATTAAGAAAAGATCTGAGTTAAATATTACACCAAATAGATGTGCTGTGTGGCAATAATGGTAGAACCATACACAGAAATTGTAATATTGGGTTTGTGAAGGTTAGTAGGAGAAGGAATCTAGAGATGGGAGAACCTTTCAAGGCTTGGTTCAGTTTGCATTCCACGAAAGGACCGATGTTCATCGAACGTATCTGAACCTCATTAAATTCAATGGTAGGCAAAACCAAACACATAGACCACACCTTCAGGGGGTGGCAAGAAAGCTCAAATTAGGGGCAGACACTATGAAAACTGAAAATTGACCCACAGTAGAAGTTTTATAATGGCACAGCAGTCAGGCATGAGCCATCCATAAGACAGGGTCTAAGTCAGCATTTAAAGCTTGGAATTGAAGTTTCAATGAGGACCTGGTGGTTAAGGGAGCAGTGTAAGCCTTCTTAGCTGGGAGACCTAATACCTCATCCACACTCAGGTGATACAAACATCAGTTTCTTAGACTACTATTGGTAGAAAAAAGTAAGGATAGTAACACAGGTAGGTGACTGATCAATTGACCCACAGTAAACCATTTTATAGTGGCACAGCAGCAGTCAGCAATAGGTCATGTATGTGGTATCAGGGTCTGGATCAGCATTTAGAACTTTGAATTCAAGTTTCAATTAAGACAAGGTAGCTAAGAGAGCAATGTAAGATTTCTTATCTGGGAGCTCAGTTATCTTTTGTAAGGCTGGTTTCACATTTGCGTTTTTTTTCGCGGTATTTTAGCGCTAAATAGCGCATGCGTTTTTTTTCCTATACTTTGCATGGGATGCGCTTATGTGCGCATACACATGCGTTTGTACGCGTTTTTCCGCGCATGCGTTTTTTTGCGGTATGCGCTCGGGCGCACAAAATGCAACCTGTTGCATTTTTTGGGCGTCCGACTTGCCTCAAAAAAACGCATGCGCGCGCAATGCATTTTTTTACAGCAAGACACCCATTATAAGTCTATGGTGAGCATATGTGCGCATTGGCATGCTTATGTATGTGTTTTTTTGCACATGCGTTTTTTTTTTTACCATTAGTTTAGACAATGGAATTTAGGGGTTTGGGTTAGAGTTAGGGTTAGTTAAGGGGGTTTAGGGTTAGGGTCAGGGTCAGGGTTAGGGTTAGGATCAGGGTATGGTTTGGTTAAGGGTTAGGGTCAGGGTTAGGGTTAGGATCAGGGTATGGTTTGGTTAAGGGTTAGGGTTAGGATCAGGGTATGGTTTGGTTAAGGGTTAGGGTTAGGATCAGGGTATGGTTTGGTTAAGGGTTAGGGTCAGGGTTAGGGTTAGGATCAGGGTATGGTTTGGTTAAGGGTTAGGGTTAGGATCAGGGTATGGTTTGTTTAGGGTTAGGGTCAGGGTTAGGGTTAGGATCAGGGTATGGTTTGGTTAAGGGTTAGGGTCAGGGTTAGGATCAGGGTATGGTTTGGTTAAGGGTTAGGGTCAGGGTTAGGGTTAGGGTTAGGATCAGGGTATGGTTTGGTTAAGGGTTAGGGTCAGGGTTAGGGTCAGGGTTAGGGTCAGGGTTAGGGTTAGGGTCAGGGTTAGGGTTAGGGTCAGGGTTAGGGTTAGGATCAGGGTATGGTTTGGTTAAGGGTTAGGGTCAGGGTCAGGGTTAGGGTCAGGGTTAGGGTTAGGGTTAGGATCAGGGTATGGCTTGGTTAAGGGTTAGGGTCAGGGTTAGGGTTAGGATCAGGGAATGGTTTGGTTAAGGGTCAGGGTTAGGGTTAGGATCAGGGTATGGTTTGGTTAAGGGTTAGGGTCAGGGTTAGGGTTAGGGTCAGGGTCAGGGTTAGGGTTAGGATCAGGGTATGGTTTGGTTAAGGGTTAGGGTTAGGTCAGGGTTAGGGTTAGGGTTAGGATCAGGGTATGGTTTGGTTAAGGGTTAGGGTCAGGGTTAGGGTCAGGGTTAGGGTTAGTAAAGTCATGGTTTGGGTTAGTGTGAGGGGCCACCTAATGTTGGAAAAAAACGCAAACGCGGTAAAAACGCACTAAAAACGCATACAAACGCATAAAAACGCTGCATTTTTTTCAAGCATGCTCATAAAAATGCTTGAAAAAAACGCAGCATCTGTATGCGTTTGTATGCGTTTTTTCAATGCGTTTTTTTGCGGGAAAAACGCGCTGCAAAAAAAAGCAAGTGTGAAACTAGCCTAACACCTTGTTTTTCCAGCCACACTCAGATGACACAAACATCAGTTTTATACAGTACTATTGGTACAAAAATGTAAGGAAAGTAGCACAGGTAGTTGACTGAAAGTGAGTGCAGGCCTGCCTGTCTGAGAGCCCAAGTTACACTGGCAACCCACCAGTTGTAGACTCAACTTGGAGTCTCCACATTTCAAAACATAATTGCCACACACCATTAAAGTGGCATCAATTTTCCCAGAGAAGAAACAGTATAGTAGGCCTCTGACACACCTTCTACTACAGACAACCCACCAGACGGAGACCCAACCAGGAATTTCCACATTTCAAAAAATTGTTTGTAACATCAGCAGCAGTAGCAACAGCAGGCACATAAAGCCCCCGTTACACATAACGATGTCCCAGCGATCCCACCAACGGTCCGACATGATGGGATCGCTGGGACATCGTTAGGCTGATCACTGGTGAGCTGTCACAAGACAGACCCTCCAGCGATCAGGACCAGCAACGCTGGTTTCTAATGTAAACACTGGGTATCCAGGAGCTGCGGCTCCTGGATACCCACTATTTACCTTGGAAACCGGCGTACGCGCTGGTTTCCAAGGTAAACAGCGGGTATCTAAGAGCCGCGTGACTCCTGGATACCCGCTGTTTACCTTGGAAACCAGCGTGTATGCCGGTTTCCAAGGTAAACAGCGGGTATCCAGGAGCTGTGGCTCCTGGATACCCGATGTTTACATTAGAAACCAGCGTCCAGTGTCGCTGATCGCTGGTCTCTCGCTGACACATGCAGCGATGTGTGCTGGCCAGCCGGAGACCAGCGATCGAAAAACGGACCAGGCCAATTGAGCACTATTAGTTATAACCGGCAGAGGGGCCGGTCGCTGATCCCCGTCACACACAGCGATCTCACTGGCGAGATTTCGCTGTGGCGTCACAAAATCAGCAATCTCGCAAGCAAGATCGTTGTGTGTGATGGGGCCTTAAGACACCACAAAGATGGCACAGACTGCAATATTGCGAGATCAATGCAAGACAGTATAAACAACACCATCGCCTCGTCATTAAAAAACAAGGCTTAATGACCTCTTGCTGTGACAACCGAAGATCGGCTACCACGTAAGCTGAGTCACTGACAGCGATCGTGCGGGCACAGCTCCTGTGTCCACAAGATCATCATTACAATAGCAGCACATCATATTTCGGCAAGTCATTACTAAATATGACGTACCTGTACATCATATGTCGTGAAGAGGTTAAAATGAATGACTGCATTATCATGAAATATGAGCTTCCTATTGGAAGGGTCACTACTTAGGTAAGCCCTCTTAAACATTAAGGCAGAACCACCCAGTAAGAATGGCTCTGCTCTGGAGGATGTAAGCTCTCCATGTATGAGATGAACGGCTCTTCTTCTGTCCCATATAAATCTACTTGTACTCTGAAGCAGCTATGTATAGCTCTGGGTTATAGATAAAACCTCTCTTAATGGCCTGTACTGTTTACTGGTAATACTGGAAGGATGAATTCACACTATATTTGTTCCTTATATTTATCAAAGAAACAAGAAAAATTTCCAGTGTATGTATAAATATACCTAATCAGTCATGAAGGGGTTAATATGTATTTTTACTGCTTGGGTGTTAGGCCTTTTCATCATTTTATCTTTATGGATTCCTGGCATTACCCCATACTTAGGTATACTATTTATCCATTGACATCAATGGTCTGCTTTGGTTGCATGGTTTTGTCACCATTTATTGGCTAATTTATATATTCACTGCTTGTTTTTAGTCATCACCCTCTATTTTTTTGCACTATGAACAGATAGTTATTTCTTTGTCTATTGATGAGTTATCATGCTTCTCCTCATAGTGTAATTTGTTCGCATTCTCCATTACAGTATAATCCATGGCTAGATTGTTAGGCTATTAGTTTTGCGTGTTTTCAGGAAAATTTATGACTTCCTTCATAATAGCTTCACATTTATAGATGGTTGTACTGTGCAAGTGATTATTATTATGCAGCATACCATAGTTTCTAGGGACCACTTTTGTAATTTGTCAGTCTTTTTACGGTGCGGTGTAGCATCCTTTTAGTTGGCGGCTTCACATATTGCTTTTTAAAAAATCTTTTCTGGATTTTCCATTTTTGTATTTTGTGCAATTTTTTTATTTTCGTATTTAATAAAAATGTTCCTGGTTCATTATGTATTATTTCGTCCTGTTCGTTTCCATGTATTTATATGCTGAACCTCATGTAGTGTTTAGATGGTAAAACTTTATTTTAAAAAGATCACTTTGTGATACAGCATCTCAATATTGCTTATTAATCAAGAGTAAAGAGGCCTAGAATGAATTATGGAATTACATTTAATTTATAGTAAGTGTTTATTTCCTCTGTTAGGATGGGTCATATTTATACCAATCCCCCATCTAGCATATGGTTGTGGGGGCGAAGTGCAGCATGGGTGTGATTGTTTTTTACCTGAATGTAATTAAGGTCATGGAGTTTTTTATTACAAATATGGTTCTGCCTCCCATTAAGAGAAATTTAAATTTTCTCAAGGAAATCTTAAATTTTACATAATGTCGGCAATTTGTATCATGTAATTGTAATATACACTTTGATAAATCCACAAACTGACACTAATTTCATATTCTCTTCATAGCAAGTGGGCCTGTGTGTCTCAAATGCCTGGAGTGAATTTCAGTCCCAGTCCAGACCTGGTAGGAAGCAGCAGCTTGATAAAACAAGGTTTCTCATTTCAATGATTCTGTCCATATCGGTTAGCAATAAGTGGTGATTGTGCAATGCCTCCTATTCATCAATGTGCCAATCATCCAACAAGACTTGGTCTGAATCTTAATGTTTTAAGTGGCAAAAAACAAATCCTATTCTACCTGGCATGTATGCCCCGCTTATATGCCACAGATTGGTGCTTGAAAATGTATTAATTTGCAGATCTTAGCAACACCCGCTAATAACTTGATTTGCACAACCCTATATATCCTAAAAATAATCAAATATACTTACTAGAACATTTTGCTGCAGTGAATTCTCCATTAGGGAGACATGTTCTGATTCCACTGGTCTTTCCATCTGGTGTTCGAAAGGGAGATTTACACCTAAAATTCACTTCTTCTCCTTCCAGATAGGTCCATTGTAAATCTACAAGTTGAGCATTTTCAAAATACGCCTTCGCGTTGGAACATTGACCTATAAGATACAAAGATATTTTATATGAGTTCCTATTTGATTTAGCATTGTTACATGATGGTAATTGCACAATGTTCCTTCCAGCATCTGCGTATTTTCAGGTGTGGAATATTTGCTGCAGAAATTTTTGCAGCTGTCACATCCATCTGATAATTAATTGCAGAAATCCATGCACATTGTGCCTTATCAATCCCAGTAAGATATATGTAAGGAATTTTTTAGTTACATAAATGGCAGCAATAACTTATTTCATTGGTATCCTAAGTTACCGTGTAAAAATTGGGTTGGGGTCGCTAAGGCAATAGCCACCATAAGGACACGATCACACGTTCAGTATTTGGTCAGTATTTTACATCAGTATTTGTAAGTCAAAAAAGGAATGGGAGAAAATCGCAGAAGTGGTGACGTGTTTCTATTATACTTTTCCTCTGATTGTTCCCTTCTAGTTTCGACTTACAAATACTAATGTAAAATACTGACCAAATACTGAACGTTTGAACGTGGCCTAACAGAATAAGTTTTTATTTACCCTTTAGGCTGTGTGCACACGTCCGGAATTCCAGCGGATTTTATGCGATTTTGCCGCATTTGTTCGCCACGAAAACGCAGCAAAAACACTGCAAAAACGCATAAAATAAGCAGCCCGTTGAATTCAATGGCATTCCACACATGCTGTGCTAATGCTGCATGTTTTTCCGCCGCAAAATCGCATCACGGAAAAATACGCAGCAGGCTCATTCTTTGTGCGGAATCGCGGGAATTCCGCAAACATAGGAATGCATTGTTCCGGCTTACTTTCCACATGAGGCTATGGCCACCATGCACAAAGTAAGCGGAAAATACACAGATGGTACCCAGGGTCTGGTGGAGAGGAGATTCTCCTCCAGGCCCTGGGTACCATATCCCTGTTACAAAAAGAATTAAAATAAAAAATGGTGATATTCTCACCTTTCGGCACCCCGCACAGCGTCCCCAGGCCTCAGCGATGCTCACGGCATCTTCCGGTCCCAGTGATGCCTTGCAACAATGACCCGAGATGACGTAGCGGTTTCGTGACACTGTAGCGGTCTCGCGAGACCGCTACATCATCAAAGGTCATTCTCGCAAGGCATCGCTGGGACCGGAAGATGCCAGGAGAGTGGCTGAAGCCTGGGAACACTGCGGGGGATGCCGGAAGGTGAGAATATCACCATTTTTTATTTTTTTTTAATTATTTTTACCATTATATCTTTTTACTACTGATGCTGCATAGGCAGCCTCAATAGTAAAAAGTTGGTCACGCTTGTCAAGCACTATGTTTGACAAGTGTGACCAACCTGTCAATTAGTTTACCAAGCAATGCTACAGATCGCTTGGAAAACGCTAGTATTCTGCAAGCTAATTATGCTTGCTAAACGCTAGATTTTCACGAGAAATACGCAGGAATTACGCATGCAGAATTCTAGCGCGTTTGCCGCAGCAGGGAGTTGCGGAATTCTCAGCGGAAATTTCCGCAGCAATTCCACAAGGTGTGCACATAGCCTTAATAAGCTGTTTATTTGAGGAACTACAGAAATCCTAAACTTCAGGAAGAATAATTGTCACATGCTAAGATGCAAATAGCCTCTTCAGAGAAAAAGAGGACCTAAACTCTAGTGTCACCTAATGAAAGTAACAATCTGAAAAGTCAATATCGACCCTTTAATGAGCCTTGCCACATGATTTAAGACAAAAGACAAACCAAAATCTCAAATTGCAGATTCAATGTTTTGGAGTGTTGCCTCTCCTCAGTGCAGAGCATGAGATCTGATTTAGCACTCCAAGTCAGAGGGAGGGAATCAGTCACCCAACTAGGCTACAGCATGGTCTTGGTTACTGCTGGCTTTTAAAGTGGTTGTCCACTACTAGGACAACCCTATACTTAAACTAAATGTTATGTCCCGATAAAATAATAAAGCCTATACTCACCTAACATGCAGGTGCCGTTCTAACAGTGTTGGCACTCATTGTGCCTCCCTGCTCAGGGCCCTCTCGTATCGCGCCAGGTAGCAGTAACCGCCAGTGCGACACCCTGCACAACTCTAGTGTTTTCCTCCCCACCCTGGGTGGTTAGTGGCGTACGCCGAAGAGGTACTGTGTACACTTGATTGTACATATTTCATCCTTTTGCCAGAACCGCAGCCGCGGTGCTGAGCGATGATGGTCTAGAGGAACTCTAGTCCTATGCCTCTGGGACAGAGTTCTGTGACTTTTAATTAGCACTCACCCAGCCAAGCTCTGTGAGTTCAACAGGCTCCAGCGTTTGTTTTAGTGGATCTGTGGAGCAACAGAGTTCGCTTCCATTCACACTGGGTGAAGTTAACCCACGTGTGAGCAAGCGTTCATTCATCTTGTTCCGCCATTACTCAGCAGCAGGTTCCATCTCTGCACAGTGGACCCCGGGCTGCAAACGCAACTCATATATCCTTTTATATTATTTGGTGCGTTCCGCAGGCCCTAACATTATACTAGCACCAGGGTCAGCAGCTGGAGGGAAGGTTGGCGGCTCTCGAGCACTCAACCTCAGCTTTGGATCTTACCGCAGTCGCTGTTCAGGCAGAGATTGTCTCCCATGTGCCCACTGCCATTCCTGCCCCGACTTTGTCCTGCCTCCCAGTGCCCGAGAAGTTCTCAGGCGCTAGTGCCTCTTGTAGGGGTTTCGTGAGCCAGTGCACAATACTGCTGGAGCTGCTGGCTGCACAATTCCCCTCCGAGCAGGCTAAGGTGGGATTTATTATTTCCCTCTTGTTGGGCAGGGCTTTGGAGTGGGCCACACTGCTGTGGGAGTGTGGTGATCATGTGGCACAGAGTGCCTCGCAGTTCTTTGGCACTCTGAAGCAGGTCTTTCTGGGACCGTGAGTCACCCATGACACCGCGCTCCAGCTACTGGCATTTTCACAGGGCTCGTCCATGGTCTGCCACTTTGCCATCCACTTCCGGACGCTGGCCTCTGAGTTGGAGTGGCCAGATAAAGTCCTCATTCCGGCATTCTTGAGAGGTTTGGCTGACAATGTGAAGGATGCCACGGCCACCAGGGAGATTCTCGCCACACTGGAGGAGCTTATCACCGTCTCCACCCGTATATATCTTCACTTTGCCGAGCAAAGGTTGGAGCAGTCCCAGTGTAGGCCTAGGTTTAGGTTGGCACCCAGTTTTGCTAAACCTCTGAAATCTCCCGATCGGGCATCCGAGCATCACGGGGCTTCCCGTGAGGGATCCAGGCCCTGGTCCGCTTGAGCTCCTGTGATCTGTCATGCTTGCTGGCAGTCCGGTCACCTTGCCAACTGGTACCCACAGCAGCTAGGAAAATGCTCGTGCCTAGTGGCGGTAGGAGGCGGCTCACTAGAATCAGCGGTGTTTTCCTCCAAGCTGTCCTTTAAGGGGACACTTGAGTTTAGTTCTTCCACTATGGCGGTGGAGGTTTGCGTGGATTCCGGAGCGGAGGGCAATTTTATGTCATCTGCCTTCACTCAACGGCATGTAATACCCCTTGTTATGATATCTATACAAGTCACCATCAGAGTGGTGAATGGTGCAACTCTATCCTCACAGATTACCCACCAGACCGCCCCCTTGTTACTCTCAGTGTCTCCAACTCATCAGGAGACAATATCCCTCCTCGTCATGCCCGAGGGTATCGACCAGGTTCTTCTAGGGGTCCCCTGGTTGCGGTATCACTCTCCTCACATAGAGTGGTCCTCGGGGAGGATTCTTGATTGGAGTAAATCATGTGAGGGTAGATGCTTGAGGGAGCGCGTTCAGGTTGCGTCCACCGAGGTCTCCGCAGATCTTTCCTCGCTCCCCAAACACTATCGTCAGTATGCAAACGTGTTCTCCAAAAAGGTGGAGGAGACCCTTCTACCGCACCACCCCTATGACTGTCCTACTGACCACTTGCCGGGTGCTGTGCCTCCCCGGGGTCGAGTCTACCCCATGTCTCTCCCGGAGACAGAGGCCATGTCTCAATATATCAGGGAGAATCTGGCAAGAGGATTCATTAGGAAGTCAGTATCACCAGCGGGGGGCGGGATTCTTCTTCGTCCAGAAGAAGAATGGAGAACTGCATCCCTGCATCGATTACATGGGTCTTAACACCATCACCAATAAGATCAAATATCCTCTTCCCCTGATATCGGAAGTGATCGTTAGATTACGGGGAGCGAGAGTTTTCACCAAATTAGATCTGCGGGGGGCCTATAACCTGATACACATCCGTGAGGGGTATGAATGGAAGATGGCATTTAACACCAGCGATGGCCATTATGAGTATCTGATCATACCCTTCGGTTTTTGTAATGCGCCGGCCGTCTTCCAGGACTTTGTCAATGATATCTTTTGGGATATGCTCTCCACCTCGGTGGTTGTCTATCTGGATGACATCTGTTGTGAATTCGCTTTCTGGCCTCCCTCTGGTTATTACTGAAGGTAGTGGAGCTGGTCAGATTGACAGAGGGATTGCTAGTTCTCTTTCTGGGCTCCCTCTGGTGGTTACTGGAGGTAATTGAGCTGAGCTGTTTAACAGAGGCTTGCCACCTGATAATGAGGACGACGATTGGAGATCTGGGGTTTCAGATGGGGATTTAAGACAGCCGACTCCCTCTATCCCTGCAGGTGATTTCTCCTTGCCTCCTGAGGTCTGATGTTTACAGCTCTGTCCCTGCATGTTCAGCTAAGTGTTCATTTGCTATTCTGTTTGCATTTGATCTGTTTTTTTCTATTTCTGTTTGTGTGGGTCAGCCAGCTCCGGCTGGGGCTGTGCTGAATCACTGTCCATATTTTACTGCTTGTGCCAGTTTGTTTTTGTCCCTTATTAGATTGGCCTCTTTTTGCTCTGCTTTCAGAATATACCAGAGTCCTGATTTAGTGGGCAAAGTCGTGCGACTTCAGTGTTTTTTGCATCAGACGTGTTGGACTTTTTGCAGGGTTTTTTGTGTGATTGCAGACAGCGTCTTTTCTTTCCGGTCCTGTCTAGTCAGTGTTGGCCCCATCATTTGCTCTGTCTATTTTTCTGCCTGCATTTGTGTTTTCACCTTGTCTCACCGACAATATATGTTTGGGGGCTATCTATTCCTTTGGGGTCTGCTCTGGGGTAGTTTAGATTTCCCCTTTCTTGCTTTAGGCTTAGTTAGCTTTCCGGCTGTGCCGAGGCGTCTAGGATCATCGTAGGTACGCTCCACGGCTACTGCTAGTTGTTTGGATAGGATCAGGGGTCTGCAATCCGCTTAGTTACCAACCTCTCTGGTTTTCTGTGGCTTAGCTTGGGCTTGCTCTCCTCCTCGGTGACCCAATCATAAAAGACGTCCTCATCTTGGGAAATTACCTGTTTGAGCAGGAGTCCTTGCCTTTCCTGGGCTATATCATCTCTGCCCAGGGTTTGGCTATGGATCATGCCAAACTGCAGGCTGTAATGGACTGGCAAGAACCCCATTCCCTTAATGCGGTGCACTGCTTTTTGGGTTTCGTAAATTACTATCGCCAGTTCATGCCCCACTTCTCCACCTTGGTGGCTCTCTTGGTCGCCCTCACCAAGAAGGGAGCCAATCCTAAGGTGTGGTCGGAACAGGCCTCCAAGGCCTTCTCCTCCATCAAGGCCCATTTTGCCAGCGCTCCCATTCTACATCGTCCCGATGTGGACAAACCCTTTATTTGGGAGGTGGATGCCTCTTCAATCGGTGCTGGAGCGGTCCTCTTCCAGAAGGACGCTCAAGGTCGGTAGCAACCCTGCTTCTTTTTCTTCAAGACCTTTTCGCCGACGGAGAGGAACTATTCCATCTGGGACAGGGAATTGCTGGCAATGAAGTTGGCCTTCTCGGAGTGGAGACTTCTCCTGGAGGGGGCTCGGTTCCCCTTCCAGGTATATACCGACCACAAAAACTTTGTGTACCTGCAGACGGCCTAGAGGTTAAATTCTCGCCAGGCCAGATGGTCGCTTTTCTTCTCTCGGTGCCACTTCACCCTTCATTTCCTGTCCGGTGAGAAGAATGTCCGGGCCGATGCTCTCTCTCGCTTCGTAGTGTCATCGGAGAAGGAGGAGACAGAGCCTCGGCTGATCGTCCCATCCGAGAGCCTGAGGACTGTGGCTCCAGTTGCCCTAGAGTCGGTGCCTCCGGGCAAGACTTTTATCCCTGCCTGTCTGCAACCGGAGGTTCTATCTTGGGCTCATGCTTCCAGGGTAGGTGGACACTTTGGGATGAAGAGGACAGCTGAGCTCCTGGTGAGAATGTACTGGTGGCCACATATTGCCCGGGACGTCGGAGACTACATTCGGGCTTGCGTCTCCTGTGCCCAGAACACTTCTCTCCGGCAACGACCCGCTGGGCTGCTTCAGCCCCTGCCAGTGGCGGACAGGCCCTGGGAGATGGTCGGCATGGACTTCGTGGTGGGTCTGTCCAAGTCCAGGGGCATAACGGTTATCTGGGTTGTCACCGACCATTTCTCCAAAATGGTGCATCTGGTGCCTCTCGCGAGGTTACCTTCTGCACGTGGTCTGGCAGCGCTGTTTATTAAACATATCTTTCGCCTTCATGGTATGCCGGATAAGGTAGTGACCGGGGCACCCAGTTTGCGTCTCGGTTCTGGAGAGATCTGTAGTCTCCTCAGCATTGAGCTGAATCTCTCCTCGGTCTATCAACCCGAGACGAACGGGTTGGTAGAGAGGGCCAACCAGACCCTAGTCACATACCTGTGACATTTTGTCTCAGCCAGGCAGGATGACTGTCAGAAAGTTGTGGGAAGCAGGGTGTATTGCAGTCCGCGCTGCCGAGATTGACAAATCAACTGGGATACAAGATGTTGTAGCAGTGTGCTCCTTTATTTCCTCCTACGCGTTTCGGCGCCCTTCCTGGCACCTTCCTCAGGGATATCCCTGAGGAAGGTGCCAGGAAGGGCGCCGAAACGCGTAGGAGGAAATAAAGGAGCACACTGCTACAACATCTTGTATCCCAGGTGATTTGTCAATCTCGGCAGCACGGACTGCAATACACCCTGTTTCCCACAATTTTCTGAAGGTTTTTCCAAGTGTGAGTGGTTGGTGGAGGTCCTGCAGCAGCTGATTCTGTGATATGCTCTCAAGCCAGTTGTGGGTGACACAACTGGTATAGGTGAGTGGAACTGTATTATACCGCTCATACTTCAAGTGTCACTAGTGATAGGGCACTATTACGCCTCTTGTTCCCCCCACCATTTTTTGTTTTGAGGCAGGATGACTGGGCATCCTTGCTAACGTGGGTGGAGTTTGCGTTGAATAACGCTGTTGCCGATTCCACCGGTCAGACCCCATTCCTCCTGAATTATGGCCAGTATCCTCGCGTCCCTGTTCCCATGCCCATGTCTTCCACCGATTCTAGGGTGGAAGAGTGGATGGTGGAGGCATGTGACATTTGGGACCGCACTCAGGATGCCATCCGGGCCTCCAAGGGGTGAATGAGGGCCTCCGCCGACGCACACCGGCGCCCTGATGCAACCTTCTCCCCTGGCGACTTAGTGTCGCTCTGTCCGTAACATCAGGCTGCCGGTCTAGTCCACTAAGTTCGCTCCTCGCTACATTGGTCCATGAACAGGTCAACCCTGTAGTCTACCGGCTGGCCCTTCCCCCACGCCTGGGTATCACTGATACCTTCCACATTTCTCTCCTTAAGCCGTTTCACATGTCCCGGTTCTCCGAGTCATCTGCTGGGACAACAAGCTTGTCCTCGGATGAGTTTGAGGTGAACGCCATTGTGGGCTGCAAGGTGGTACATGGGAAAAATTATTATCTGGTGGATTGGAGGGGTCATGGCCCAGAGGATAGGACCTGGGAGCCAGTGGAGAACATCCGAGCTCCACTACTCATTGCGGCCTTTGAGCGTAGCAAGGCTCAGTGGAGAGGAGGGCATGGGGGGATAATGTTAGGCGTCGAATTTCTCCCACTGCACAGGGGGAATCTCAAGCCATGTCCTCTGAGGTCTCCCATTCCTCTGCGGCCGCAGAGATTCCTGCTCAGCAGAGACGTTGGTCCAGACGTCTTGCCCAGGCTAATGCTAGGCATCTGGTTGCTCCTTCATGCTTTGCTGTAACACCATGTTTGAGTCAGCAGCAAGCAGACGCTCCAGAGACTAAGTCCTGTATTTTGCCTACTGAGCATGCTCGTGGGACGACCTCTCATTGGAGGTCGGAGGTCACATGCACAGGTCCTGTTCCTGCTCTAATTGGTCCACTGGGAAGGTCCCGGAAGGAGGCCACTATAAAAGAGTCGCATGGCCCCTCGGCCATGCGCTATTATAGACTCTTCTGGCTTATGGTGTGTATGATGACGGATGTTTGTTACTGAGAATGACTCATTATGAAACCCCTACCCTTGGTTATGTCTGTTGTTAGGGCTTAGAGGTTAGAGTCAGTGCCTGTCAGTGGTCAGGCTATACGCCACAGTGTATCCCAGTCCTCTGCACTTTCTAGCATCCGATTGTGCCTCCCTGCTCAGGGCACTCTCATACCGTGCCAGGTAGCAGTAACCGCCAGTGCGACGCCATGCGCAACTCTAGCGCTTTCCTCCCCACCCTGGGTGGTTAGTGGCGTCCGCCGAAGTGGTACTGTGCGCATTTGGCACGATTGTATATATTCCATCCTTTTGCCGGCACCGCAGCCACGGCGCTGAGTGCTGATGGTCTAGAGGAACTCTAGTCCTGTGCCTCTGGGACAGAGTTCTGTGACCTCTAATTAGTGCTCACCCAGCCGAGCTCTGTGAGTTCAACAGGCTTGGCGTTTGTTTTAGCGGCTCTGTGGAGCAACAGAGTTCGCTTCCATTCACCTTGGGTGAAGTTAACCCACGTGTGAGCAAGTGTTCATCCACCATCGTGTTCCGCCATTACTCAGCAGCAGGTTCCATCTCTGCACAGTGGACCCCGGGCTGCGAATGCACCTCATATATTATTTTATATTATTTGGTGCATTCTGCAGGCCCTAACATAGATGGAGTCACTTTGGACTCTGTCTGGTTTCTGTTCCAGTGGTGCCTACTTCTTTTAGTTGCCTTTTTACCCGCACAAGTGTGAAAGACACAAAAATGCCTAAAAATATGGATATCACCGCAACAGACACAAAAGGCATCCAAAGTATCTTCACCTGCCTCATTCTAGTAGGTGGTACCATGGGAGAGTTTTGTCTGAATTGCATTTTTGTGGGATTTAAATGGAAACACTGGCGTAAGTGCTAAGCGAAGAACACAAGAATGTGATCTCAGCTAGAGATGAGCGAAAATTTTGATGTTCGGTTCTGCTAACGATAGCCGAATTTGCAATATTTGCCGAGTTAATCATCGATTTAATAAATAAAAATAGCCGAACACACACCACACAAAAGCTGGTGTTTCCCACGCTATGTGCCAGCGTGGGAAACACCGGCATAGCGCTTCTGATTGGTGATGAAATCATCCCCGCTGGTCAGAGAGCCACGGTTTCCACACTGTCAAAAAACAGCATGAGTGCTCAGCCGGGATCGTAGGTATAACATTTACCTCTAGTCACTGGTGTTAACTGATGGGACTAAAGCTACCATCAGCTGACACCTGCAGCCACTAATAACAGTGAGAGCAGGAATGGCTGTTGGGATAATTTATCAGTTGCTCCAAATAAGTAATTTAAAAAAAAATCTGGCCTGGGTTCTCCTGCTTTTTTGATAACCAGCCAGGCAATACTCACAGCTGGGGGCTGCAACCCTCAGCTGTCAGCTTCATCAAGGCTGGTTATCAAGAATAGAGGGATCCCCACACCATATTTTTTCATTATTTAAATAAATAATTAAAAAAAGGCGGATGTCCGTGCACAGTCTTCGCACCTTATGGAGCAGGCTTGTTAACTCTGGATAATTACTGAGGAAGCACTGCACCACCAGATTCAAGGTGTGAGCCAGGCAACGTATGTGTCTGAGTTTTGAAAGGGCTATGGCTGCCACAAAATTCCGGCCGTTATCACTAACTACTTTGCCTGCCTCAAGATGTAGACTGCCCAGCCATGGCTCAGTTTGTCACTGCAAGTAGTCGGCCAGTACCCCCGCAGTGTGTCTGTTGTCGCCCAAACACATCATTTTCAACACAGCCTGCTGATGCTTACCACTAGCTCTTCAATAGTGGGACACCTCGTGTGCAACACCTTCAGCTGCGGATGGAGTGCTCGTGCGACTGCGCTCTGTGGGCGAGCTTTCACTTCTGGAGGAGGAGGAGGGGGTCGAACGCCTACAGCCAACTGTTTCCTATACCATGGGCTAGGCAGCACTGTCCCACTGCCACTGTCCCCTGTGGACCCTGCATCCACCACATTAACCCAGTGCGCAGTGATGGACACGTAACGGCCCTGGCCATGCCTACTGGACCATGCATCTGTTGTGAGTTGCACCTTTCCACTCACTGATTGCTTGAGTGCATGGACACTGCGGTCTTTCACATGCACGTGGAGGGCTGGGATGGCTTTTCTTGAAAAGTAGTGCCAACTGGGGAGGTCATAGCGTGGTACTGCGTAGGCCATGAGCTCGCGGAAAGCTTTGCTTTCAACCAACCAGTAGGGCATCATCTCTAACGAGATTAGTTTGGCAATGTGGGCATTCAAACCCAGTGTACGTGGATGAGAGGATGAGCACTTTCTTGTCCTACTCAGAGTCTCTGGTAGGGTGAGCTGGACTTGAGAGCTGCATATGGTGGAACTAGCGGTGGACATGGTGGACTGAGAGAGGGTTGGTGATGGTGATGGTGTTGGTGGTGTTGCTGATGGCCTAGATTCAGTCTTTCACAGCAATAACATTGTGATTCCATGACTGCTTTGCCCTTGCGACGACACCTCGACATTTGCTGCTGGTGGTGTGCTAACCGGTTGGCTTACAGTGGGGGAATCGATGTAGCGTTGCTGACTACCTTCATTCGGAGCAGGTGCACATGTGGTACGTGAGGTTTGGTAGTCCATCCACGCTTGCAAGTGCATGGTGTTTAAATGTCTAAGCATGCAGCTGGTATTCAAATTTCTCAGATTTTTCCCTCGGCTAAAGGTCTTTGCTCACTTCTTACAGATAACTTTTGCCTGATCATTAGGGTTTTGTTAAAAAAAAGTGCCACACTGCACTCTTCCTACTATGGAAGACATTTTGAGACCTTGCACGCTGTGCTAATTTGACCGTCTGGCCAAGCTGTCCTGCAACTCTTTTGGTTTTTGTAACACGTTTTTGGACTGCTACGGTCATGCCAGATAACAGCTGTTGCGATGTCGTTGCCTGCTGCGGATCCTCCTCCTCCTCTTCTGAGCTATTGGCAGCGGCAGCCTCTTTCCCCAATGGATGCCAATCTGGGTCAACAACTGGGTCATCCATCACCTCATCTTCAATTTCATGTGCACCTTCCTCTGTGTCACCGTGTAAGGTGGTATAGTATGTGGGAAGGGGCACCTGAGTTTTATCAGGGTCTGATTCTGCCTCAGTACACTGCAAGGACAATGTAGTGCTCTGAGTGAATGTACCAGCAGAAAAATCTAGCAGTGGCTGTGCATCAGTGCACTCCATGTCAGATTCATCTTGGACTGGGGAATTCATGATTTGACTTGCTAACCCAGGCATGGTATGTGAAAAGAGCTCCATGGAGTAATCGGTAGTGTGGTCTGCCACATCCTTCACTTTTGGTAGGGGTGAAGGACACAAGGAAAGGTGTTGTTCCTGACCAGGAGCCTCCAATGACAACTCAGTGCTTTTATTTTTTGAAACTTCAGAAGAGGAGGCGAGAGAGCTGGAGGCTGTGTCAGCAATGTAAGCCAAAACTTGTTCCTGAAACTCTGGCTTTAAAAGTGGTTTACCTACTCCAAGAAAAGAGAGCCTTCGAGGCCTTGTGGAGCCAGACAATGAAGCAGGCTCAACACCTCCTGCCTTAGGTGCTATTGTGCTTTTGCCACTACCAACAGATGCAACAACACCACTACCAACATCGGGACCAGCTGTCAACCCCCGCCCACTGCCATGGTGTCTTCCACCATACTTGCTCATTTTTGTGAAAATGTACCCAAAATGCCACCAGCTATATGGTACTGTAAAACAAGGTAGAAGGTGTATCTACTATTGGTGAGATTTTGAATCTCACTATAGATTTGAGGACGCTGAACTATTGTCTCAGGCCCAGTATAGATTACACCTCAATGTAACAGGTTGAAATTGGATGGTGTATGACAAGGTGTAGGGTGTCTATAGGATTGGTGAGAATTTGAATCTCACTATAGATTTGAGGATGCTGAACTATTGTCTCAGGCCCAGTAGAGAATACACCTCAATGTAACAGGCTGAAATTGAATGGTGTATGAAAAGGTGGAGGGTGTATGTAGTATTGGTGAGAATTTGAATCTCGCTAGAGATTTGAGGATGCTGAACTATTGTCTCAGGCCCAGTAGAGATTACACCTCAATATAACAGGCTGAAATTGGATGGTGTATGACAAGGTGGAGGGTGTATATAGTATTGGTGAGAATTTGAATCTCACTAGAGATTTGAGGACGCTGAACTATTGTCTCAGGCCCAGTAGAGAATACACCTCAATGTGACAGGCTCAAATTGGATGGTGTATGACAAGGTGGAGGGTGTATGTAGTATTGGTGAGAATTTGAATCTCACTAGAGATTTGAGGACGCTGAACTATTGTCTCAGGCCCAGTAGAGATTACACCTCAATGTAACAGGCTGAAATTGGATGGTGTATGACAAGGTGGAGGGTGTATGTAGTATTGGTGAGAATTTGAATCTCACTAGGGATTTGAGGACGCTGAACTATTGTCTCATGCCCAGGAGAGATTACACCTCAATGTAACAGGCTGAAATTGGATGGTGTATGACAAGGTGGAGGGTGTCTATAGGATTGGTGAGAATTTGGATCTCACTAGAGATTTTAGGACGCTGACAATGATGCTCTCAGTCCAAGTAAGGACGCAGGCAGCCTAATAAGCAGGACTGCTGCACACACAAAAGGGTGGAAAAATGAACGCTTGGTAACTGTGCAGAAAAGAGGAAGAAAAGTATTTTTGCTTTTAAAAAAGCAATTTGCACAGCAGTGTGCAAACAGCAATGCAGCCATAAGGCAGCCTAATAACCAACAGAGCTGATGCACAAAAATAGAGCCTCCATTGTCACTGCACACAAACTGTTGTGTTGTAAGTGGAAATCGCTAACAGCAGAAGCAATTATTTGTTTTTTTTCCCCTGCCTAATGCTCTCCCTACAGAATCATCATCATCAGCAGCTCTCCCTATGCTAAGATCGGCATAAGTTAGATGGCGGTCGGCGTTCACGCCCTTTTATAGCCCCTGTGACGCCACACAAAGCCAGCCAATCACTTGCATGCCCTTCTCAAAGATGGTGGTGACCGTTGCCTATGTCATCGCGTTACCCACAGTGTGCGTCCTCCATCATTGGCTGAAAAAGGGCGCTGGAAGCATCTTTTGAAACGCGACTTTGGCGCTCTGGTCACCGACCTCGTTGCCGACCTCACGCTATGGTCGGGTTTCGTTTCATGAAACCCGACTTCAGCTTAAGTCGCCGACTTTTGAATATGACCGACCCGTTTCGCTCAACTCTAGCACTCATCTCTAAATCCCAGCCATATTATACTGGAAGTAATAAAAAAGTTATATACCCCAAAATATTACCAATTATAGCTCTAACTTATCCCACAGAAAATCATTCCCTATTCGGGTCCATTATCTCTCAATGGAAATATAGGGGTTCCCAGATTACTAGCAGAACAGTCTCTGGTAAAGCGATGGATCCCACCCCATCCAATAAAATCCAGTGAAATTTGTGTTCCAAAGTCCTAATGTCCCCCTACTTCTGAGCAGCAATGTACTTAAACTGCCGTATTTGACCACATGTTTGGCATTATTGTAGTGGAGAGAGCCTAATTAACAATTTACGAGGTGTATGTCTCCAGAAGCAAAATCTAGGCACAACATATGGAGGTGCTACAATATATGGGGACACTACACTGTATGGGGACACAATGTATGGGGACTAAACTAGCATATTTCTTATTCACTAGAATAAAACGTGGCATGGGTGTAACAAAATGGTCACTGCAGTCATAGATGAATTCACTGAGAGATGCAATTTCTACAATGGGGTCATTTTTGGTGTTTCTCTGCTTTTCTGGCATCTCAAGGGCTTCATAAATGTCCTTTGCAAACTATTCTAAGGTTCCAAAAGCCAAATAACACTGCTTGCTTCTCAACCCTGATGTTTGGCCTAAAAATAGTTTACGATGACTTTTGGTACATCATTGCATTTGGCAAAAATTGCGCAGTAAATTGTGCGGACCAGTTTCACCTTTTAGCCCTTGTGTAACTGACTAATTTGCAGCAGATGAAAAAAACCTACATTTTTACCACTAAAATGTTATATTTCCACATCCTATTGTTATAAAATTTTGTGAAGCACTTGTAAGTTCAAAATGCTCACTACACCAGTAGATTAATCCCTTAGGCAGTGAAATTTCTAATATGGTGTAACTTGGAGTTATTGGGGGGTTCTGCTGTTTTAGCACTTCAGGGGCTCTGCTAATGTTAACCACAATCTATTCAATCAGAATATGTGTTCTAGAAGCCAAGTAGTGTTTTTTCCCATCTGATTTCTGCCGTGTGCTCAAACAGCAATGCATTGTTCTGATCTGCTCAAGTGACAACTTGAAAATATCCCTTTAACCTTAAGTTCCAGACACTCATGGGTAAAGTGCTATATTAATAAAAAATGGAATAAGAAACTACACTACACAATTAACATAGGTAAGCTACACTGTAGTGCATCATGGAAGGCATTTATAGTATTTTGAATATTTGACAATGTATTAATATTTAATTTAATTTCTATGGATAACAAAAGGCTGTACAGTTTTCCAATGTACTTTCATATCAGTCAATCAATAAGTCAGTTTTACATTGCTCTTTACTAGGCAACGTTCACATTCTGAGTATTTGGTGAGTATTTTTACCTAAGAATTTGAAAGCCAAAAACAGGAGTGGGATAATCTGAGGAAAAGTATAATAGAAAAACGTCACCACTTCTGCATTTTTCACGCACTCCTGGTTTGGGCTTAATGATAACGATGTAAACGACCATCTGGTTTGGACTCACATTTTCTAGTTCTCTGATAACTAACAGCATTTGAATGATCGCCATCTCATGAGCATGAGTGCTATTAGGTCTGAGAACGGACTGTAAATTGATACCTTATAAAAGATAATGATTTCATAAAGAAAGTGTAAAAGAAATTTGCACAACTTTTAATTCCACCGTGAAGCTTAATTGTTTTAAACCAAAATATCTATTTATGTTCAAAATAATGTTTTAGTTTCAAGAGAGTTAGCAAACTGGACAAATTCTTACGCAAACATTTTGGTTCAGGATTCCATCCAAAGTTAGTACATTCTGTTCTCCCCCAGTAAAGTTTCTGTGGTGATGACAGATAATTTGTATCACACCTATATTCTATTGTACTTCTAGGACTCTTTGGAAAATAGTAATTGTAGTAAAGCTCTCCATTTTTAATATCAGGTTCGTCACATTTTTTACCTGCAGAAACAAAGTAGAAAAAAGAGAACATTTAGGTATAAGACTGAAAAAGGTCTGACAGCACCTGCTATCAACTAATAAAATCTACGAGTTATTCAAGGGACGAAATGGAAATGGCTGACAATGCAAAGATAATGTGATCTTGACTGACCATTCATGATACTTGCACTATTTTATAACCTTAATGGATAAGAACTATAACTATTTTATAATCTTATTGGATAAGAAATGTAAGACTATGAGCACTTTAATCGCTGCCTGTTTCACTTTGTGAACTTATGTGGCATCAAGGCCACAATGGCCAGATGTATAGTGGATGGGATTTCAAGAATTCCCATGACCACTATGCATCCACAGACGCCCACGGGTTACCTGTGAGACTGACATGAGGCGCGTCTCTTCAGACAACAGCATGTCAATTTTTATTGCAGAGTCTCCTCATGAGAAATTTCACCAATAGAATGTATTGAACGTGGTGAATCTGAATGGTTCAATGAACACATGCAGATTCACCTGCAATCAAAAGATGGCAGCGCTTTGGAAAAGATGGCAGCGCTTTGGATGCATTGAACATGCGATGCGTCCAAAGAGCTACCAGTTACAAATCATGTACACCTGGCCTCAAAGGATGGGAATAAATGTTTATATTATGTTATGTTTACAGTTTTTTAAACCACTTAATCACACCAATTCACCATTTTACTGACCTAAGGTGTAAGAGATGATGTAATGACCATGGGCGTACCCAAGATCTCAACTGGGGGGGCAAGCCTTGGTCGTTCAGGTTGTAAAATTTTAGAATGAAAAAGGTGAATGAAACTGCTCCATACAGTATAATGAGCCCCATACCTATATATACATCATCACCAGCCCCAGTCCTCTAAGCCCAGCACCTGTATATACATCATTACCAGGCCCAGCACCTGTATATATGTATATACATCATAACCAACCCCAGCTCACTAAGCCCAGCACCTCTACATACATCATCACCAGCTCCAGCCCACTGAGCCCAGCATCTGTATATACATCATCACCAGCCCCAGCTCACTAAGCCCAGCGTCTGTATATACATCATCACCAGCCCCAGCCCACTAAGCCCAGCACCTTTATATACATCATCACTAGCCCCAGCCCACTAAGCCCAGCACCTGTATATACCATCACCAGCCCCAACCTACTAAGCCCAGCACCTGTATATATCATCACCAGCCCCAGCCCACTGTGCTCAGCACCACTTGTATATATATCATCATCAGCCCCAGCCCACTGAGCCCAGCACCACTTGTATATATATCATCACCAGCCACAGCGCACTGAGCCTAGCACCTGTATATACATCAGCACCAGCCCACTGAGCTCAGCACCAGTTTATTATGCATCACCAGCCCACTGAGCATAGCACCAACTGTATATACATCATCACCAGCCCACTGAGCCCCCCAGCCCCAGTATATACATCAGCCCAGCCAGCCCCCAGCCCCAGTATATACATCAGCCCAGTCAGCCCCCAGCCCCAGGACATACACCAGCCAAGCCAGCCTCCATTCCCAGTATATACACCAGCCCAGCCAGCCCCCAGCCTCAGTATATACACCAGCCCAGCCAGCCCCCAGCCCCAGTATATACACTAGCCCAGCCAGCCCCCCACCTCAGTATATACACCAGCCCAGCCAGCCCCCAGCCCCAGTATATACACCAGACCAGCCAGCCCTCTGCCCCAGTATATACACCAGCCCAGCCAGCTGCAGTATATACACCAGCCCTGCCAGCCCCAGTACTTACACCAGCCCAGCCACCGCTCAGCCCCAGTATATACACATCATCCCAGCCACAGCCAGCCCCTCTATACATCAGCCCAGCCAGCCCCCAGCCCCTGTATACACATCATCCACAGCCAGCCCCTGTATTCACATCAGCCACAGCCAGCCCCCAGCCCCTGTATATACATCAGTTACAGCCAACCCCCAGCCCCTGTATACACATCAGCCACAGCCAGCCCCCAGCCCCTGTATACATCAGTTCCCAGCTCCTGTATACATCAGCCCCCAGCTGCTGTATACATCAGCAACAGCCAGCCCCCAGCCTCTGTATATCAGCCCCCAGCCCCTGTATACATCAGCCCCCAGCCCCTGTATAAATCATCCCCCAGCCCCTGTATACATCAGCCACAGCCAGTCCCCAGCTCCTGTATACCTCAGCCACAGCCAGTCCCCAGCTCCTGTATACCTCAGCCACAGCCAGCCCCCAGCCCCTGTATACCTCAGCCCCAGCAAGCCCCCAGCCCCTGTATACATCAGCCACAGCCAGCCCCCAGCCCCTGTATACCTCAGCCAGAGCCAGCCCCTGTATACCTCAGCCCAGCCCCAGGTCAGTACATGTCCTGTCTGACACTGTAGATTGCCGCAGGAGCGCGTAAGTATGCTCCTTCAGATGCCTTAGTCACTGACCTGATACGTTCAGGTTCAGCGGCGTGCTGCAGCCAGGGGCGGGAGATGGGGAGAGCAGAGCGCTCTCTCTCTCTGACCACAAAGAACGTCCAGACGTTCAACATCAGGACATTCTTATTAACCCCCTATCATGTACACGGCACCTGGGACACTACGCTGACTTGTAAAGCCGCTTGTAATGCCCAAAGATTTAAAGGGCCAGTGGCAGGACAGGTGCGCGGCATGCCACTGCTTCTAGGGGGGAAGCTGCCTCCCCTGCCCCACGGTGGGTATGCCCATGGTAATGACTCCATACTGGCAAAAATGCAGTGGGTTGTTTTTTGCACACATGCAGTTGTGTGAAAAAGTGTATACCCCCTTCCTGATTTCCCATTCTTTTGCATGTTTGTCACACTTAAAAGTTCCAGATCACCAAAAAAATATATTAGACATATATAACACAAGTAAACACATACTGCAGTTTTTAAATTATTAAGGGAAAAAGAAATCCAAACCTACAAGGCCCTGTGTGAAAAAGTGATTGTTCACCCTTAAAACATAAATGAACTGGGGCTTATCACATCTTTGGGAAGCGGAGTTCAAATTCATAGCCACACTGAGGTCTGATTATTGTTACACCGGTTCTCAAAGAAATCACTTAAACCGAACCTGCCTGACAAAATGAAGTAGACTAAAAGATCCTTAAAAGCTAGATATCATGCCACAGTACAAATAAGTTTTGGAACAAATGAGAAACAAAGAAATTGAGATATATCAGTCTGGAAAAGGTGATAAAGCCATATTTAAAGCTTTTGGACTCCAGCGAACCACAGAGAGAGCCTTTATCCACAAATGGCAAAAACATAGGACAGTGATGAACCTTCCCAGGAGTGGCAGACTGACTAAAATTACCCCAAGCAACTAGTCATCCAAGAGGTTGCAAAATACCCCATTACAACATCCAAAGAACTGCATGCCTCACTTGCCTCAGTTAAGTTCAGTATTCATGACTCCACCATAAAAAGACTGTGAAAAATGAGGATGAATGAACTCATTGAGATCAACATCCAATACTGCAGAGACACCATCACATGTTTCTCAACGCAGTGATTCTAGAGCAATGCCCCCATCCCTTATGGGAAATATGCAAAAGCATGCAAAACACAAGCCGCAGAGACACCATCACATGTTTCTCAACGCAAGCAATGACTAGCCAGGTCTTTCCCCGGGAAGGAACAACCACGGGAAGGGCAGTCTCCAATTAAGGAAACCACCTATGCCAAAACATGGTATCCATCCTCTGACAGCTGTTTCGGGGTATTGCCCCTCCACACTGATGAGGGGCAATACCCCGAAACAGCTGTCTTTGGATGGATACCATGTTTTGGCATAGGTGGTTTCCTTCATTGGAGACTGCCCTTCCCGTGGTTGTTCCTTCCCGGGGAAAGACCTGGCTAGTCATTGCTTGCGTTGAGAAACATGTGATGGTGTCTCTGCGGCTTGTGTTTTGCATGCTTTTGCATATTTCCCATAAGGGATGGAGGCATTGCTCTAGAATCACTGCGTTGAGAAACATGTGATGGTGTCTCCGCAGTATTGGATGTTGATCTCAATGAGTTCATTCATCCTCATTTTTCACAGTCTTTTACTAGGCATTGCTCCTACTAGCCAGTTTCCTATTCCAAACTGATGTGGGGCAATACCCCGAAACAGCTGTCTGTGGATGGATACCATGTTTTGGCATAGGTGGTTTCCTTCATTGGAGACTGCCCTTCCCGTGGTTGTTCCTTCCCGGGGAAAGACCTGGCTAGTCATTGCTTGCGTTGAGAAACGTGATGGTGTCTCTGCGGCTTGTGTTTTGCATGCTTTTGCATATTTCCCATAAGGGATGGAGGCATTGCTCTAGAATCACTGCGTTGAGAAACATGTGATGGTGTCTCCGCAGTATTGGATGTTGATCTCAATGAGTTCATTCATCCTCATTTTTCACAGTCTTTTACTAGGCATTGCTCCTACTAGCCAGTTTCCTATTCCAAACTGATGTGGGGCAATACCCCGAAACAGCTGTCTGTGGATGGATACCATGTTTTGGCATAGGTGGTTTCCTTCATTGGAGACTGCCCTTCCCGTGGTTGTTCCTTCCCGGGGAAAGACCTGGCTAGTCATTGCTTGCGTTGAGAAACATGTGATGGTGTCTCCACGGCTTGTGCTTTGCATGCTTCCACCATAAAAAGAGACTGGGCAAAAATGGCCTGCATGGACAAGTTCCAAGATGAAAACCACTACTGAGCAATAAGAACATAAAGGCTCATCCCAGTTTTGCCAGAAAACATCTTGATATTCCCCAACACTTTTGGGAGAATACTTTGTGGACTGACTAAATAAAATTTGAACTTTTTGGAAGGTGTATGTTGTCCCATTGTATCTGGCGTAGAAGTGACACAGAATTTCAGGAATGGAACATACTACCAACAGTATAAAGAAGAGGAGAGTTGAGTTATTATGAGGAGGGGTTGTTGAGACTTTAGACAAAAGCTTTGCCTTCTGTTGTCAATCTTCTGCTTAAAGAATAAGGCAAAGTCATCAGCTGAGATGAGTGGATAGGGATGGGTAGCTGGGGGGGGCAAGGAGAGAATTTAAAGTACTGAATAGCTGTTTAGATTCTGAGACAGCGATTATATGGTAGATGAGAAGTAGGTTTGTTTTGCTGCACTGACAAATTGCGAAGCATTTTGAAAACTTATGTTACTAGATGGGCTACTCAACTCCTGTTCTTTGGCAGCTGCACATGAGTATGCTTTGTAGATGAAGGAAGGTATGTGCTCCAGTGCATGGCGAGCTCTGCATCAAGTCACCTCTCCTCCTTTTCTTCCACCTTAACATCACACACAGTACAGTCCTCATAAGTGGCATCCCAATTACCTTTGACTTCCCCTGTGTCACAACTCTCTAACTGCCCAAATGACTGTGTGGTAACACAGATGAGTGAGTCTCCAGAGCTGTTTGCACCTTCTATTCCATGGCCATCACAGTTCTGCTACAAAGATTCACAGACTCAAGAGGAGGAAACCATCTGCATCAATGAGCAAAATTTTTTGCTGCTGGATCCTGGAGTGGATGAAGTAGGGTCCGAGCAGAATCCAGATCAGCATTCATCAGCAGTTAACCCCCGAGGGTGTAGGTTATCCATTCCTGGTGCGACTGAGATACCTGAGGCATACATGGATTGTACTGTCAAGGCAGGAAGAAAAATATGGTGATTCTCAGGGTGAGGAATAGGAGAACAGAGAGGATGATGATTAGATTGTAGATCCTACTTGCTGTGATCCCAGAGGCTTGCAGCTGAGTAGCTCATCAGATGAGTGGAGGAGGAGGAAGTCGAGCAGATTATGTTGCGGCTCCCCACACAGACAGTGAGTGATGTGAGTGATGCAACCACAACAAGCACTGCATCCCCGTCACAACTCTGGCTGTGGCAAACTGTAGTCATGGGTCTAAAGTTTGCAGTGGTGGCAAGGGTTGGCTAGCCTGGCTCTTTTTTGAGATCGCAGATGAATCAACTCTAGTTAACTGCCAACTTTGTAAAAAAAACTACTGAGTAGAGGCTAAAAATCCAATAATTTGCCTCTTACAAGCATGAACTGGAATATGTGTAAGGAGGCAAGGGTTGTAGTCGTTGCGAGGAGCTGCTGCGTCGCCACACCCTGGTTCCCCACAAAGGAATCATAAAGTAGAAGACTCACTTTAGATGCTACCGCTCCTTCTGCTTCAAATATATCGACTCCAGATTCCCAGTTATCACAAACGACTCCATAATCTATGTCCATGCTTAACAGTTCAAGCTTACTTAGTAATAGGGTTCTTATTACAGATGCAGCACAGTTCTCATGCATTGACATTCCTGGAGCTTTCCCTGGCAATCTATGCTTCTCCCGGCAATCTCTGTCTCCTCCAGCAATCTCTGCCCCGCTGAATAATCTCTGTCTTGCCTGGTAATCTCTGCTTTGCTGGACAATCTCTGACCCTCCTGGAAATCTCTGCCTCACCTGGCAATCTCTGCCTCGCTGGACAATCCCTGTCCTGTCTGCGACGTCTGTGCCTTTAGGTCCACCAGCTTCCTTCGATTCCCATTGTCTGATTTCAACAGGAAAAGGTAAAAGGTTCACCATCTCAGTTCCGCCTAATCCCTGCCGCAGGCCCTGGATCCTCCTTGGAATGGTTACCGTTTAAGATGGTGACCACTTCAATGCTACTCCGCCTGTGGTCCCTTATCGCTTCAGCAACTTCACCCCCATGGCTACCTGACTCTCCTCTTTCACTGCTGCATCACTACTTCTCATTAACCAGGAAGTCTCATCACTATATCCCACTGTTCTGTACTAAACCCATCTGTAACTCCTCCAAGCCTGGAAAACCCCTTATGCTAACTATGCTATTCTAAGGCTACTTTCACACATCAGGTTTTCGGTGTCAGGCGCGTTCCGGCGTCGTGCCGGAGCGCCGGATCCGGCAAATTTTTTGTAAAACCGGATGTGACGGATCAGTTTTTCTGCCAGATCCGTCTTGCGCTTGACAGCCAAAACCGGATCCGTCTCATCCGGTTCATCCGGTTTTCGATCCGGTTTTCGACGGATTACGCCGGATCCGGTTTTTAAAATCGCCCCTTGTGGCCTTCCGAACGGGATTGGCTACTGAAAAACTATATATAGCGTGTTCCTACAGCCCTTCTTTGACAGGTTGTAGAGGAGAAAGTGCAGGTTGAAGAGAAGAGCAAGTTACTGGCGAAGATGGATGTTGTGATTGGAAATATTTTGAAGAATTTGGCGGATTTTACAGCGGAGGCGAATCGTTTGAGGGTGATTGTTCTGGAGAAGGAGAGAGCGAGACAGCAGCACATCAGGCATCGTAGACGACGTTTGTGGATCCACCCCATCACAGCCAAGAGAATGACGCGTGGGGTCTATTCTACACTCTGCATGGACCTTAGACGAAACCCGGATAAATTTTTTGGATATGTTCGGATGAAAATGGAGAATTTTGATTACTTGGTGGAGCGCATTGCACACCTCATAAGAAAATCGGACACCTATTGCCGCTTCTCTGTTTCACCCGCAGAGCATCTGATGGTGACTTTAAGGTAAGCCACATTTATTGGATATGCCTCGCATCAGAGCACACTTTCACTGCAATCTTGTTGGTGGTAGCTGAGTTTTGGTATGTAATGCTGTGATTTTAAACTAATTGATTGTTTTTTAATTCCCCACAGATTTCTTGCAACTGGAGAATCCCTTTCGTCACTGCATTTCCAGTACAGACTCGGGATTTCCACCATATCTGGAATAGTGAAGTACACATGCCGTGCACTGTGGGACTCCTTAGCTGAAGAGTTTTTACCAGAGCCCACAACAGAGAGGTGGCTTGAAATTTCAGAAAAGTTTCAACAGATATGTCAGTTTCCGAACTGCTTGGGCGCTGTGGACGGGAAACATATCCGCATTGTAAAGCCAGCCGGATCGGGATCGGAATATTTCAATTACAAGAAATATTTTTCAATTGTCCTCATGGCCATCGCTGACGCGGAATACAAATTTATTGCTGTTGATATTGGGGCCTATGGCCGCTCCAATGACTCTCAAGTTTTCAAACTGTCTGCCATGGGGCGTAAACTGTGTGGAAACACCTTCCAGTTCCCATCCCCTAGACCGTAGCCGCAAACATCTGGTCCACCTATGCCACTTGTCTGTGTAGGGGATGAAGCCTTTGTGATGTACAATGTCTGCAAGATATGTTTTCTGTTGCAATGTGCTAACAAACCCTCCATTTTCTTTGAGAAGCTGCCTGCCAGTGTCTCAGTTACATTGCACACTACAGCAGCTTCCCTTCCCCCGAGTGCCATAAACCAATTTCCTGTCACCCCATTTGGCTTCTCTCAGCCTCAGCTGAAAGAGAAGAAAAAAAAGTGCGGGAAAAACTTCTTTGTTTGAAACGAATAAAACCATGAGAGACTATACCATAAGAACCAAATACCCTAGAGATATGAAAATCACATTTTTGTAATCCGGGCGGTCACAGCGTCGCTGCCGTGGTTCTTGTGAAGCCTAATCCTTTCAGAACCTGAGATATGTGTTCCAGCTAAACGGTGTATCAGAACTACTGCATATTTGGTCTTGAATTATTGTACTCAACAAATCACAACCAATGATGCCCTATATGTGTCTGTGCGGGCTGCCCCCACGGAGTTATGATTAGTATAAGTTTTCTAGTGTAATTCTAAATCCAAAAGGGAGAGGTGGGATTAACCCAGAATGCATCTCTCCGTGATGTCACATAGCAAGTCTATAAAGCATTTCCTGGACAAAACCAGCTCAGAACAGCTGCAGGGTCCGGGCTGACAAGAACTCAGATGAGCGGAGAAGTGCAGCTCCGCCTCCACCCCCCTTAAAACCACATGGGATGCCTAACAACAATATGGAACTGTGAGTGTAATATCTTTGTTTTCTCCACTTTTATTTTATACCTGTAATGTACATATTTTATGTCTCAATTTTATAGCAACTTTTATCTGTAATCACTGTCCTCTTTCGGAAAATAAATGATAAAATTATTTAGTTCTGTCTCTATGCTCTAAGAATCGAACTATACGCCTTTGATAGATAATCGCTACTAATTCAAGGGGTTTGCCACGGACCCTCTTAATTTAACACTGTGAATTAAGTAACCGTGACTGGTGGCAGCGCGTTGTGTATGGCTATTGCGGCTTGCTGGCAGTCTAGAAGGGTCTTATATTGCTGAATGAGGGGCTGCGGCCACAGCATTAATAATTCCCTTTCTGCAGAAGCCTGATTGCCGGTTCACAACAGGCAGCCCGTCCGGCGACCAATTATCCTAGGTGCAGTTCCCTGACTGACCTGAGGGTAAGGGGGGCGCCGGAGAGCTGCGAGTTCCAAAGTGGAACTGAGAAAGTGGGATATACATAAATCCCCACAGTACTTGGAAGATTGATAGCAGCGGTGGGGCATCCAAATTAAACTCCCCCTGCGGCAAATTGTAGAGCGAGATTAGCTTGCTGGATATTTTTGGTCACATGGTGCCAGTGGTGGGATAACTAAGATAAGCCCCAACGGTGCCTGTGATAGCCGTGTGCCGGCAGTGTGTCTCGTCCCTCCGTCCGCTGATACACCCGTGTCAGTGGTGGGACTGTGACATAGTGGTGACACAGGGTCCGCTGTCCGTCGCGTTTTGGTGGCAGCGGGACCCCCGTCAGTCGCTGTCCGTAAGTGGATGAACGGCCGTGGGCTGTTCGTCACAGCCTTCCAGCTGTCAGAACACCTTTTGAAACCATACGGTAGCAGAGGATTGTCAAGAACAAAACGCATTTTTAATTACCGCCTCACAAGAGCAAGAAGAATGGTTGAATGTACCTTTGGTATTCTGACAGCCAAATGGCGGGTCCTATTGACTGCGATCAACCTCAAGACAGAAACTGTGGACGAGGTGATCAAAGCTTGCGTGGTACTCCACAATTTTGTTATCTGCAAGGAACCCATTTCCATTGAGGACACCTCTGAAGAAACCACCTTGCAAGATTACCAGGACATTACCACTAGAAGTTCTGTGACGGTTTCAGTAATGAGGGACAATTTTGCACTATACTTTATGTCACCTCAAGGCAGAGTACACTGGCAGGATGACAGAGTGTGAAAGATTTGTGCCCTACTTGTGTATGTACCTTCTGTACCAACAGTATATACCTTTGCCAACCAAAGTTGGCTATCTTGTCATGGTCTTAATATTTTTACCTTTAGGCCACAGGTGTGTACCTGGTTGCGTTTTATGCAAAGTATTTCACCTTTTAACAAAAGTTGTGTACATTGTTAGGAAATCACCAACAATAAACACAACTTTTTAGGTGAAATACTTTGCTTCAAACACAACCAGGAACACAACTGTGGCAAAAAGGTAACATTTACCCACAGTTATATACCTGGTTTTGAATACCTTTTTACCTTTTAATTTTTTTTTTTTTTTTTGTATATTGGTATGTGGCTGACCACCACTGTTGCCGTGCGCGCTGGGTTATGTTCGCCATTTTTTCTGTGTTCACTGTGATGGATCTAGGCTGCTGTGCACACACACAGCAGCCCCGCCCTGCCCCAAGCTTTAAATTGTGCACCTGTATCTGAACCTGCATTGCCCTTCATCTATGCTTGCTGGTTGGGCAATGTGTGGAAGCTAAACCTGACATGTCTGCATTCAGACCTGGTTGGCCTTCAACCGCACTTGCTTTTTCTGGCATCATGGGAGTGATCCAGAAATGCTCAGGTACGGATTGCACTTAAAGTGGTCTTGCTTTTAATGTATCTAGGAGGCCGTAATGGCAGAGTGTTTATTAAAAACGTAGAGTAGGACCCCCCACATGAGATTGCCTTGGCGCGGCGGGGTGGCTCAATTGAATTGATCATTTTTTTTGCCAAATATCTCATTTTGAATGCAGTTAGATATTATGTGCATATGCACTTTATGTTATGCGTTCTAACCTTAGCAGCGCTGGCTTCTTTTTTTCTTTTTTTAAATTATTTAACCTTTTTTTTAAACATATTTCGCCGCAGAAAGAAATGACAGACAACCATTGTAAAACGATAAGTTAACTTTTATTTAAATTTTTTTTTTTTGTAAAATGTTTTTAAAGTTAAAAAAACTTTTTTAATAAATGTTTTAAACCAACCAAATGGGCATTTTTATTAACAAAAAAACATTATAACTCGGTGTAGTGTGGGGTGGAAATACTGCTGGAGGGGCTGCGGGACACTTCGACACTGGGAGTGTGGAGAGAGGACTGGGATCGTGGTGGGGAAGGAACAGTTAGAGGTGAAGGTGTGGAAAAAGCTACAGAATGGGTGGACATGTGGGAGGCAGAAGAGGTGGTGGGCGGTGGAGTGGAGGGTTGGGCAGGGACTGTAGGAGCAGATGATGTTGATGGAAAGTTGTATGGGGAAGGATTTTGGTACGGGGAAGGAGTTTGGTACAGGGCAGGTTGCTGGAAGTGGGGAGATATCTGGTACTGGGGAGGTTGCTGGTACTGGGGAGGTTGCTGGTACTGGGGAGGTTGCTGGTACTGGGGAGGTTGCTGGTATGTAATAGGAGGGGGAGGATGGAAAGTGGCTGTAGGGGGTGCAGGTGGAGGAACTACTGGGGTGGGAGGAGGAGGTTGGGAGGTAACGTGCTGGAGAGCACCATGGCATGAATGCATTACATGCATCTGCTGGGTAGGAGAGAGCGTTTCCATGCGCTCCACAACAGACCTGAAAAAGGTGTGGTTTGGCGAAGATCTTGCTTCTGAATGCATGGTTTTCAGAAGTGTCTTCACCTCCAGAATGCTGGAGTTGATCTGCTGAAAGCCTGCGGAGATTTGCTCTGACAAGACTTTTAGACAGTTCTGGAAAGATGCATTCAGATGCAAGAACTCTGGCGCATAAGTCTTTTCCTGACCCCTCTGCCGCTGCCGCCCAGTACCCGCAGGTGTACTAGAGGTGGCAGGGGCAGAAGGGTGGGGTAAATGGAAAGCGATCTCCTCACCAGCAGCTTCATGTAATGTAGGCGGCCACAATGCTCCTGTGCTGGTGGATGGGACAGATGGGTCGAATGTGTGGGAAGGCTGGGAAGGTGCAGATGTACCGGGGCGGTCAAAGTGTCCCTCGGTGCCGGTCTCCTCAGGGATCGCCTCAGAAGGGTCCAATCGTGCAGGCTTCCGAGTGCTGCTCACCGTGCTGTGGAATAAAGAGAAAAAAAAAAAATTAAAATAGTGACATGGCATGGCCCTGGCTGAAAAAAAATTGTTACATCTAAACATTTTTTTTTCACATGTGGTGTGTAATATTTACCTTCTGGTGACCATTGTATCCCGGAGGAACGACAGGGCTCGTGCGTACTTGTACTTGCTCCTGCGTCCTCCAGATCCACTCGGGGCCCGCATCTCTTTATTGAACTCCTTCTTGAAACGATCCCTCACAGACCGCCACCGCTTCTGTCCCCTGAAACGAGAAAGGACAAAGTGGTTAGTATACAACATCAGTGTTTCCCAAACTCCAGTCCTCATGGTCCCCAGGGGTCATGTTTTCAGGATTTCCATAGTAAATAGAAATCCTGAACACATGATCCGTGGGGACCACGAGGACTGGAGTCCGGGAAACATTGGTTTACATCAAGCAACCGGTACTGTATATACCTACGCTCTTTAATCTGGGCCCGAGCATCGAGGTCCTCCCAGCGGCCCACAAGGAGCGAACAGATTTCCTCCCAGAGTCGTCGGGTAACAATCAGGTCAGCATGGCGGCGGTCAGCCATATTCCATAGCGGCTCCCTTTCTCTGACGAGATCGATGAGGTGGTCCACATCAATTCCTCCATCCTCACCGTCTGAGTCGGGAGCACGCTCTGAAGGCTGTTAAAGTAAAAGAGAAAAATAACAAAATTAGTCACCACACTTTAAGACATGAAATAAAAAGTGTACCAAAATTTAAAACTTAAATATTATACTTACACGCTGGTGACCGCCGCGTTGCTGTCGCCGACAACCCTGAGAGGCACTGCGAGGACCTCTTGGCCGAGCACCAGATTGGGAAGACTAGAGAAGAAAAGAAAAAAATTTATGTGTTTGGATGTTGGCATTTGTTTGCTGTGTGAGGTCTGCGGTACATTGTTTTCTATGTGTTGTGTGTAGTGTGATGTTGTGTTTCTGCGTTTGATGCAAAAAACTTACCAATTGTGAGCCCACTCCAGGTGTCTGTCCACCTCTTCCTTCTTCTTCTGAGAGCTCCTCTTCAGCTTGTGATTCCTGTTTTGAAATAAAAGGCAATGAATAGACATATATTACAGAGATGATGGATTTTGGAAATAAAAACTTACCGTCAAACGCTGACGATGCGAGGGAGGGCTCCCAGAAGAAGATGTGCTGTCATGTTGCTGGCCAGACTCCATGGCTGTGGGTAGTGCTGCTGCTGTTGCTGCTGCCAGTGCTACCAGTGATGCTGCTGCTGCTGCTGCATCTCTTGGGCGGCTGTTGAATAAAGAGAAACAAAGGGCCAATGAATATCTTCATATTCCATGGCCCTAGTTTTGAGGAATGGGGGATTTGATAATTACCGTCTCTCATCTGCTGCTGGACTCCCCTCCCGTTGTTCAGCTTGGTTGCTTTGCTGCTCCATTTGGGGTGGTGGTGGTGCTGATGGTGCTGCAGTGGTCTCATGCCTTCTCCTGCGCCTGGTTGCTGTCTTTGGTGGCATGTTGGGTGTGGCTGAGGGTCACACTGTCATGCTTTTATATATGTGTGATGTGGGCAGAGCTACTGAGCATGCTCAGACCTAAAAAGCCGGATCCGGCTTTCGCCGGATCCGGTGCATTGCGGCGCTCATAGACTTTCATTGTGTGCAAAAGCCGGACGCGCCGGATACGGCGTGTCCGGCTTTTTCGCCGGAGACAAAAAACGTAACAGTAGCCGTTTTTTCCAGACGCCGGATTGCGACACATTGCCGGATCCGGCGAAAACCGGATGAAACGCATGGCGATCCGGCGCAAATGCAAGTCAATGGGGGGGGGAAACCGGATCCGGCATTGCATTTCGCCGGATCCGGTTTTTGTCAAAATAGCCGGATCGTGCCTGACGTCGAAAACCTGATGTGTGAAAGAGGCCTAACACTCTCATTCTTTATCTCTAGTATGCTCCACTATTCTATGCCCACTTCTGTCCTATGCTACTGTTACCTTCTATCCTATTCTATCCCTGATCCTATACACAATACTTGTCAAGTGCATGCACATTACAGCAACAGTAAATGAATATATTAATAGTCCTAAACACTAGGGAACTGGGTCGCCCTCCCAGGGCTGTGGGGTACTCTGTACCGGGCCGGTGTCAGTGGGATATGTCACAGCAGCTGTGACCCGGTCCGTGGCCCTGGGCGCCCAAATCAATGGTGGTTTGTGATATAGTTTATGTGATAGTTCGTGACGCCACCTGTGGTGTTTGGCCAGCATGATGTTAAGCCAACGCTGCATGCAGATCCTCTGGGGCTGATGGTGTGTTGCAGCATAGATGGTGTAGGTCCCCACAGGTGAAGCTGTAACCCCAGGGCAGTGTATAGGTGCAGGCGGTGTGAGGAATGTTGGTACCCAGATGTAGCGGTGCTGACGGTGTTGGCGCACAAATGAATGGTAGACACCAGGGCTTGTAGTTCCAAAGCTTTACTCACAGTCCGTGGTACACACTGGTGCCTGCCTCCGTGCCGTGTCCTCTGGGGCAGAGACTCAATCAACCTCCCGGGCAAGTCAGGATTCTCCTTTCCAACACTCCGCCAACATGTACCTTTCCTGAACGACTCCTCTATTGCCCCTTTTAGTGTGAAGAGCTCCAGTACCATGGTACTCTGAAGTTCCTCCTGTCAGATGATCCTAACAACTCTACTCGTATGGCAGACAGCTGTAGCCTCTCTCATGGACTCCCTTCTCCGAAGTCCTGGCTCTCTATTCAGTTGCTGTTGTGCCCCGAGTCTTGGTTGGGAGTAATGCATTTACAGCCAACTACTCCACCGGTGTCTGCTGCAGAACCATAAGTGTCCATACAACCTTGAGGACCGGGCCCCGGCCTTGTGCTGAGAACCTATAGGCAGGGTTCCTCTTCCAACCCACAACTCCTCTCTGTTCTCCTACTCCATCGTTCCGCACTGTTCCTTCTCTTTCTTATGGAAGCTTAGGTTGCAGTTCTACGTCTTACTCCTTCTGTTGCTTTCCCGTGCCAACTGGCTCAGGTCACTGAGGCAGCTGCAGCACTTCTTCCTCCATCCCTCCTTCCAGGGATCCCCACTCCTCCCGAGTGGCTTCATTCCTTGCTGACCCTCTGTCAGACTGACTCTCCAGACTGATCTGTCATTCTAAACCTTCCCAACCTTTTATATCTAACTCCACCCACCTCCCAGCACATCTCGTTTTATGAAGCAAGGACCCACGAAAGGTGCTCTGCTACCCTCTAAGCATGGAGCTGCATGGAGCTGCATGGAGCTGAACTATCCTGTGTGTGGGGTGCAGGTTTTGGAGTGTGGAAAGGAGTTCCCAACTTACCTAGGTGGTGGGGCACTACATCTTAGGAGAAGGTGCAGTACCTCTGTGGCGACTGAGACTCAGGGGCGCCACAGAACCACACACATTTAATATGAATACTGTTCAAAAAGGGGGAGGTATATGACGTGACGGCCTCTGTCACGCCCCTTACACATGCGCGATCAATATGCGTCAGTCTGGTAATCTTAGTGCCCTAAAATGCGGACTAGCGGGCCTCGCCAACTAACAGTCGGCCCATTAACCACATCTGCTTCTTCTTTCTCCTCCGTGAACGTGGCAAGTGATCTTGCACAGTTCTCCCTCTGCAGAACCTCCACTTGTTTCCCCGCTACAGTTGTGGTGAGTGAGAGCCCATGAACTGTTATGGAAGTCGACATGCCTGCTGTTTTGACAGATCTCATAGAACGAGCACATTGCATCTTTCTCAATCCACTATAACATCTGCGTTTGCCCCTCACCTCACAGTCCAGCAGTTTGTCATGTTCACCCTATTCCACCCTATTCCACCCTCAGTCAGCACAGCAGCCAGACATTTGTGCAGTTGTGGTCATGTAAAAGATTGTTTCCTCCTACACATGGCAAAGCTAAGAGCTTGAACTTCACCATCTTCAATCTACTAATAATATCCTTTTTTAATATACTGTATCACAAACATATTGTGCAGTGCTTTACACGTAAATAGTTCATATAAAACAGTCATAAGTTACAAAATTAACAATAATCAAACAATTAAAGCAAAAATACAACCCTGCTCTTCAGAGCTTGAAATCTACAATGAGGTGGGGCTTATTTACAATGATGGTCCAGCCATCTTAAGGAAATGGGGGGTAGATAAAGGCTACATGAGGCTTTTGGGTATGGTTGAATTTGATGGCGTATTATGTTCAGACTAGTAGACAATAGGCTATATATAAAAAGTAGTGATGGCACGTATACTCGTTGCTTGGGTTCTCCCGAGCATGCTCAGGTGTCCTCCAAGTATTTTGGCGTGCTCGGAGATTTAGTTTGTGTCGATGCAGCTGGATGATTTACAGCTGATAGACAGCCTGAATACATGTGGGGATTCAGCCTGTCCAGCAGCCAAAAATCATGCAGCTGCATCGACACAAGTTAAGTCTCTGAGTGTGCCAAAATACTCGGAGGACCCCCGACCATGCTCGTGAAAACACGAGCAACGAGTATACTCGCTCATCAATAATAAAAAGATATCAAGACTCTGTATCTAAGTATAGAGGCTTTGAAAATGTCTGTCTGTCTGTCCCTCTCACTGCAGTCTGTACTCTGTACTTATGTTTTGCTTTCTGTTTCTTGTAAACTGTGCTGTATTCCTGTCCCGGATTTCTCCTGTTCTGGATTTCTCCTGTCCTGGATTTCTTGTGTCCTGGATTTCCGTGTCCTGGATTTCTCCTGTCCGGTGGTGTGGTACTGGCCCTCTCAGCTGCTACTTAAGTATGAGTGTCTGTACTTTTCAATTACTATGTTGCTCTGCCCAATCTCACACTCTGCCAAGTCTCACACTCTTCATCACTTTGTGTCCTATGTTTTGCTTTCTGTTCCATGTAGACTGTGTGGTGCTCCTCTCCTGGATTAGTCCTGTCCTGGATTAGTGCTGTCATAGATTTCTCCTGTCTGGTGGTGTGGTACTGGCCCTCACAGCTGCTACTGTCCTGGATTAGTCCTTTCCTGGATTAGTCCTGTCCTGGATTTCTCCTGTCCCTGATTTCTCCAGTCTGGTGGTGTGGTACTGGCCCTCTCAGTTGCGTGGTTTTGTGGTTCCCTCCGAACACAACATGTTGCATTTTTTGGGCCGTCAAATATATGCAGGCATGCGCAAGTGGATGAGTGTGTCAAAACAACGCATTACTGTATATGGGAACGCATTGGTACGCAAGGACATGTGTATGGATGCGTTCGATGCACATGTTCACTTCAGACTTAAGAGGTTCAGGAACTGATTACTGCCCTTCCTAAATCCCAACTGTATAAAAGGGGGTGTGGACACTGGAAGTCCAGTACTCTCAAGACCTCAGATGTGATCTCAAGACTCTGTATGTAAGTATAGAAGCTTTGAAAATGTCTGTCTGTCCCTCTCACTGCAGTCTGTACTCTGTCTCTCTCACTGCAGTCTGTACTCTGTACTTATGTTTTGCTTTCTGTTCCTGGTAGACTGTGCTGTGTTCCTGTCCCGGATTTCTCCTGTCCTGTATTTCTCCTGTCCCAGATTTCTCCTGTCCGGTGGTGTGGAACTGGCCCTCTCAGATGCTGCTATCCTGGATTAGTCCTGTCCTGGATTTCTCCTGTCCTGGATTTCTCGGGTCCTGGAGTTCTCGTGTCCTGGAGTTCTCGTGTCCTGGAGTTCTCGTGTCCTGGATTTCTCGTGTCCTGGATTTCTCGTGTCCTGGATTTTTCCTGTCCGGTGGTGTGGTACTGGCCCTCTAAGCTGCTACTTAATGTAAGTATGAGTGTCAGTGCTTTTCAATTACTATTTTACTCTGCCCAATCTCACACTCTGCCCAGTCTCACACTTGAAGCGATGGGCGGGGGACCACCACAATGCAGGGAGACTACGGTACACAAAATTAGGTGCAAGCAACAAAGAGTTAATTTATTTACAGGCAAGGAATGCAGTGTTAGGAAAGTGTAAGCAGGGGTATGCTATGACATAAAACAATTTACAAAAGTGATATTCTCTAGCTGGGCCGTACAAATGGCACGGTGCACCAACTATTACAGAACAGTGTATTTTGCAAAAGGCCAAACAATACAATTAAGTACTGTATGCTGCTACTCTAACTACAACCTGACTGGCCATTGCTACTCCGGCTGCATGGCTACCGTGCTCTGTCTATTGCAGCCTATCCTAAGCCCTAAACATGTGCGCACACAGGGTTAACACTCACAGCAGTTGGTATCTCAGTCCATTCCCGGGGGATCCTGAAGCTTTGCAAGATGGTGCGCAGTTCTTCCTGGAAGCTCTGTGCAATGTGATCTTTTCCTTGTGTGCAAGTTCAATGATGCTCCTAGAAATGGTGGATTCCTCCTCTGGATTCCTTTCTTGTCTTTTCTTCGTGGCTTCTCACGGCAAGACAAGAAAGCCACCTATTAACCCCCAGAATAGTTACAAAGTCACAGTCGCAGACTGAACATTCGCTTCCTCACAGCTCAGGCAGGCACACCTGCTTCCTGCTGAAATCTCGGGTCTCTTCTATACACAGAAAAGCAGCCCCTCCCCTCTGTAGTCTGGCAGATGAAACCAATCAGCCTTTACAGCAGGGAAGCCCAGAATGTCCCACTGCTCTAACCAAGGGGGTGCTGTCTCTTAAAGGGGCAGCTTGTCTCTACTGTCCGTAGCAATGCCACCCTCTTACATACTCTTCATCATTTTGAGTCTTATGTTTTGCTTTCTGCTCCTTCTAAAATGTGCCGTGCTCCTGTCCTGGATTAGTCCTGTCCTGGTTTTTTCCTGTCCCTGACTTCTCCTGTCTGGTCATGTGGTACTGGCCCTCTCTGCTGCTACTGCCCTGGATTAGTCCTTTCCTGGTTTTCTCTTGTCCGGTGATGTGATTATGGCCCTCTCAGCTGCTACTGTCCTGGATTAGTCCTTTCCTGGATTAGTCCTGTCCTGGATTTCTCACATCCTGGATTTCTCTTGTCCTGGATTTCTCCTGCTGTGCTGTTGGACTACTGCCTGTAATGTACGTCTTAGCACCCATTGTGTTTTTAATTTTGCCTTTTTTTCCTTTGGTTAAATATCTGTTTGGTCTTTACAAGTTCAATTTTTCTTATCTGTTCTTTTCTGTTATGTTATCTAGTGTTTCACTTGACTGTTGCCTACTATTCCAACATGTCCTTCAGTGAAGACCAGAATGCTTCCCAGAGTGGAAAAGACACTGATGAAGTAATAACATTTGCTATACTGATTGGTATGTATTGACTGTCAATCCTACACTTTTGGTAAATCGTGTATTTTCTTTACAGGAACCTTCCAGTGTGGAAGAGCAGGGTCATCAGCTCAAGTTCCTTAGGAGGAAAGACGGCGTGTAAGTAGTATTTTCATTATCATATTTGTAATTTAATTTTGCTTAAGTTTTATATCTTTAAAACTATACGACTTATAACACTGGTCAACAGCATTTTTGGTGCCAAAGATATTTCATCGAATTTAGGGTATTTTTGGGGTGCTGATTCTGAATATGTCATCAGTTTTGCCAGATTGGCTCAAGTTTTTGAGATTTTTGGTATCTTATTTATAGCACTTGTTGGTAAATGCGACGCATCATCTCATTAATTTCTTTGGATTAGTACTTGAACTGAGCAGTTCTCAATATAGTTTTGTGTTAATTAGTGTTCTAAAAGTTTGTTCATAGCTTGATTTTTGCACTAACTTTATGTTGTTGTCTGTTTTCCAGTGAAAAGCATGAACTCATCAAGAAGAAGTTGTCTTAACGATCCAGACTCATTCTGTTACATTTGTGGTGAATACACACTGCCAAAACATAGAAGAAACATAACAGACTTCGTAAAAAAAGTGTATTTTGCCTATTTTGGGGTTATGCTTGGGGACCAAGACAAGTTTTGGGCACCACACATAGTGTGCAAAGCATGTATCGAATTATTACGAAAATGGAGCAAAGGACAAAGAAAAAGCTTCAAATTTGGTGTTCCAATGGTGTGGAGAGAGCCAAAAAATCATCATGATGACTGTTATTTATGGTAAACACAGGTACAGGCACATCTTCACAATGAGGGACAGGCCTTCTTGCAGATTCCATGTTACTCCCATTTTCGTTTCTTATGCTTATTGAATCCTTGCACTTGCACTGCACAGAAATAACAGTCATCATGATGATTTTTTGGCTCTCTCCACACCATTGGAACACCAAATTTGAAGCTTTTTCTTTGTCCTTTGCTCCATTTTCGTAATAATTCGATACATGCTTTGCACACTATGTGTGGTGCCCAAAACTTGTCTTGGTCCCCAAGCATAACCCCAAAATAGGCAAAATACACTTTTTTTACGAAGTGTGTTATGTTTCTTCTATGTTTTGGCAGTGTATATTCACCACAAATGTAACAGAATGAGTCTGGATCGTTAAGACAACTTCTTAAGGGGGTTTTACACTAAGCGATATCGCTAGCAATATCGCTAAAACGTCACTGGTTTTGTGATGTTATAGCGATATTGCTAGCGATATCGCTATGTGTGATACTTACCAACGACCGGCTCCCCCGCTGATCGCGCGAGAATGTCCGGCTCCATTTCTCGTCGGGCGCTTCCTGCTGAGACTTCCTGCTGTGACGACGAGCGACGCGTGGAGGCGGGCTGGAGGACGTCAGGATCGCTGTGTGTGAAAGGTGAGTATCGTACTCTGCTTCGCTGTGAGATCTTTCTGTGTGAAAGCTCACTAGCGATCATTTAGCGATGCACCAGCGATCCTGACCGGGTCGGATCGCTGGTCGGATCGCTGGTGCATCGCTAAATGTAAAAGGGCCTTTACTCACGATTGATTCAATGACTCTGGTAAGAAGTGGCCTAATTGCTGTTGGCTGATTGGGACCATGTCACCCCACAAGAAAGAAAGGATTTTCGTAAGTATTGCAATGTGGTCTGACGCATCAGTGAACCTGTAAATGTAGGTGCCTTGTTTTACAATTTTTCTTTTCTTCCCCCTTCACAATGAAGAGAGTAAAAGTCCGTTGGCGTTCAATGAAGGATCGCTTTAATAAGGATATGAAAGAGGAGATTCAGGTTCGAAGTGGTAGTGTTCCAAAGATATTGAAATACAAATACCATTGCATGCTGTCTTTCCTGTGGCCTATGGTTGCTCGGCAAATGTATCTTTTGTGTTTTATTACTATAAACTGTATGCATGGCCATGTGTAATGTTTTTACTGTATAAACTTTTTTTTAGTAATGTTTTCAACACTAGAACTACCGCATGTTTCATAATACCTATAACTACCATTAGGGGTCATTTTGACCCCCATTCAAAAGTACTGACTTTGGAGTAAAAATAACTTTTTTGTTGCCAACAAATTAAAGAACATTTATTTTAACTTAGTAGGAACAGTGTTAAGATCAAGTACAGCACGCATTTTCCTTTTACATGGTCATAGCATGCGGTGTCCAACAGTTAACACAAACAGTACTTTCTTCCACTTTCCCAGTGCATTTTCCACAAACTGGTTTGTTACAGCTTGCGCAAGTTTTAGTTGTTTTGTTTTCGTTGCATCTTCCAACTCCACATTTTCGACGCTTGCGGATTTCTTGTCCTTTTGTTTGTGGTTCAGACATTGCGGATGATGGGCCACTTCTTCTGACTCATTTTCAGATAAATTCTGAAGACATTTCAAAATTTCATCACTTGTCAGACCCCTCTGCTTACTCATGCTTCAAATATACATCGCAAAAAGGGACTTGTAAGATCGCAGAAGTAATAAAACGACACTGTACAAACATGCAGATTTGTAGCTTCAACTCTAATGTTTGCTACTGTAGTGCAGACAGAAATCGCTAGAAGAGACATGGATCAAACATGTTCAGACAAGTTTAGACAAAACAAAATGCTGAATCATCCCTGATATGCAAAGATACAATTACACTCTACAACAAGGGAGAAGCACTGTGATTTTCTGTACTCTGTAATATTAGGTGACTTGCCTACTACTACTTTTATGTATGGGGTCAAATTGACCCCTTCAGTACTTATAGGTATGAATTGTAAAATACGGCCCCCTGAAAAAGTTGCAATTCATTTTTGTGTCCAAAAATATACACTACCATGAATAAATAAAAGTCACAAAAAGTCAGAACTCATTTGTTAAAATTTTAGAAATTATAGGAAAAAGAAATAGCAAAAGGATCAAAATGACCCCTCCGGTAGTTCTAATGTTAATTTATTTTCCACACAGAAACTGGAGCAGCATCACAAAACCTTTATCATCCTCAGTTGTAGTGGCCCCTCATCGACCAGCCAACGAACAGTACCAATCATCCAACAGCGATGGAGCAACCTGGCAGGCTTCACAGGCTGGGGAACAGGCAGACGGTCCATTAAGTTTTCCCCTCTCCCAACCCTCTGCCACTGATTTTGTTGGGACTTCTCACAAGCGGCAGAGGGCCTGGGAGAGGTCATTCATGCCCAAGTTTATTCACTTAAGCTTGATCTTCCAAGATGGGATGAGGGCAGTTGTAGAAAGACTGGATAGTGGATTTACTCATGTGAACAATCTTTTCTAGGAAGTCCACAGACTCCTTGAGAGCCTGCTAGCCGACCTTCAGAGACCGGCATAACATTGTATTCCGCTATAGAGCTGTGCGTGTCGGAGAACCTGCCGCCTGAACTCCAATTGTATATAGTGAGGGCCTGTTAGGCTGCTTACAGCGATGCCATGCACAGGCAGGCACACCTGTTGTGAATTTGCTTTCTGGCCTACCTCTGGTTACTAGTGAAGGTAGTGGGGCTGGTTCTCTTTCCGGGCTCCCTCTGGTGGTTACTGGAGGTAATGGAGCTGAGCTAATTAACAGAGGCCTGCCACCTGATGATGAGGAGGATGACTGGAGCTCTGGAGTTTCTGACTGGATTTAAGACAGCCGACTCCCTCTATCCCTGCTGATGATTTTTTCCTGCCTCCTGAGTTCTTAGTTTCCAGCTCAGTCCCTGCATGCTTTGTCTATTTCAGTTTTGTGTGGTCAGCCAGCTCCGACTGGGGCTGTGCTGAATCACCATCCATATGTTACTGCTGGTGTCAGTTTGTTTTGTCCCTTATTAGATTAGCCTCTTGTTGCTCTGCTTTTAGAATATACCAGAGTGCTGATATAGTGGGCGAAGTCTAGTGACTTCAGTATTTTTCTGTCAGACGTGTTTGGCATTTTTTGCAGGGTTTATTGCATGATTGCAGACAGAGTCTTTCCTTTCCTTGCCTGTCTAGTTAGTATGGGCCCCATCATTTGCTCAGTCTATTTTCCTGCCTGCGTTTGTGTTTTCATCTTGTCTCACTGACAATATATGGTTGGGGGCTATCTATTCCTTTGGAGTCTGCTCTGGGGCAGTTTAGATTTCCCCTTTCTTGCTTTAGGCTTATTTAGTTCTCCTGCTATGTTGAGGCATCTAGGATCATCGTAGGTACGCTCCATGGCTACTGCTAGTTGTGTGGATAGGATCAGGGGTCTGCAATCTGCTTAGTTACCAACCTCTCTGGTTTTCTGTGGCTTGGCTTGGTCTTGCTTCCTCCTCGGTGACTCAATCATAACAGAATCACCAGCCAAAACAGCAGATTCTAGGGTACTCAAAAGCAGGAGAGAATTGTAAGAAAAAAAAAAAAAAAGTGTCAGAATTTTTTTTTATATATATTTTTTCCTCTTTTTCTCTGGGGCCGTAGAAGGATTTTTCTTTAATGAAGATTAAGCAATTGTCTGTTCGTGTTGAGCAGCTCGCTGCTGAAGTGCGGGGAATTTCCACCTTTCTCGCTCAATCATCTGCTGTTGAACCAAAAATCCCTACTCCTGATGCGCTTTCTGGGGATCGGTCTAAATTTTGAATTTTAAGAATAATTGTAAATTATTTCTTGCCTTGAAGCCTAACTCATCGGGGAGATCTGTGCAGCAGGTTAAAATTGTCATCTCCTTGCTGCGCGGCGATCCCCAGGATTGGGTTTTTTCTCTGACAAGTGGAGATCCTATTCTGACTAATGTGGATGCATTTTTTCAAGCTTTGGGGTTGTTGTATGATGAACCTAATGCTATTGATCAAGCTGAGAAAACCCTATTGGCATTGAACCAGGGTCAGGATTCTGCAGTTATACTGTCAAAAATTCCAAAAGTGGGCGATCCTTACTACATGGAATGACGGTGCCTTAGCAGTGCTCTTTCGGAAGGGTTTGGCAGAAACCGTAAAAGATGTTATGGTGGGATTTCCTGTTCCCTCTGGTCTTGATGATTCTATGTCATTAGCCATTCAAGTTGATCGGCCTTTATGTGAGCGTAAAACTACACGAGAGGCGTTGCCACCCTTTGAACAAACGTCTGAACCCATGCAATGTGTTAGGGTTTTGTCTAGGGCGCAATATCAGGAGTTTAGAAGGCGTAATAAGCTGTGTTTTTTCTGTGGAGACTCCTCTCATACTATTTCTGCCTGCCCTAAACGAGAAAAACGTTTGCGCACACATTTGCTGTGGGCAGTGTAAAGCCTAAGTTCCTTTTGGCAATTACTCTGATCTGCACCTTGTCTACATTTTCCGCTAAGGCTTTTGTAGATTCAGGAGCAGCTTTGAATCTTATGGATTTAGCCTTTGCTAAACGTTGTGGTTTTCCTATGATACCCCTGCAGACTCCTATCCCTTTGAGGGGTATTGATGATGCTACTCCTTTGGTGGAGAATAAACCCCAGTTTTGGACCAAGGTGATAATGCGGGTCGCCCCGGACCACCAAGAAAATTGTAAATTTTTGGTGCTGCAAAATTTGCATGATACTATTGTTCTGGGTTTCCCTGGTTGCAAACTCATAATCCTGTTTTGGATTGGAAATCTATGTCTGTGGTGAGTTGGGGTTGTCAGTGTGTTCTTAGTGACACTCCTGTTTTCTCCACCTCTCCCCAGTCTCATGATATTCCTGACTACTTGGCTGATTTTTCTGATGTATTTAGTGAGAGTAAGTCTGCGTCTTTGCCTCCTCATAGGAGTTATGACTGTGCAATTGAGTTAATGCCCGGGTGTAAATTTCCCAAGGGTCGCTTTTCGACTTATCGGTACCCGAACATGATGCTATGCAATCTTATATCAAGGAGTCATTGGAGAAGGGTCATATTAGACCATCCTCTTCACCCTTAGGTGCTGGTTTTTTGTGGCCAAGAAAAATGGTTCATTAAGGCCTTGTATTGACTATCGTTCCCTTAACAAAATCACTGTTAAATATCAGTACCCGTTACCCCTGATTTCTGATTTATTTTACAGAGTTAAAAGTGCCTGCTGGTTTACCAAGCTTGACCTCAGGGGGCATATAATCTTATTTGCGTCAAGCATGGGGATAAATGGAAGAAGGCGTTTAATTCTCCGGAGGGACATTTTGAGAACCTGGTGATACCTTTTTGGCTCTCTAATGCCCCTTCTGTCTTCCAATCTTTTATGAACGATGTTTTCTAGGACTTTTTGGATAAGTTTTTGATCATTTATCTGGATGATATTTTGATCTTTTCCAGTGATTGGGATTCTCATGTGGAACATGTCCAGACTGTGTTCTGGATTTAGAGGGAAAATTCCCTTTATGTTAAGGGATTGAAGTGCCTCTTTGTTGTACAGAGGATTTCATTTTTAGGATTTATTTTGTCCCCGTCTGCTATTGAAATGGACCCGAACAAGGTACAGGCCATTTATGATTGGGTTCAGCCCACTTCTTTGAAGGCTCTCCAGAAGTTTTTTGATTTTGCTAATTTCTACAGTAAATTTATAATTAATTTTCTGGTATTGTCAAACCACTGACTGATCTCACCAAGAAGGGCGCTGATGTGGTGAATTGGTCTCCAGAGGCAGTATCGGCATTTCAGGGGCATAAGCGGAGATTCACTTCTGCTCCGGTTCTACGGAAACCTGATGTCTCATTCCCATTTCAGGTGGAGGTAGATGCTTCTGAGATTGGTGCAGGAGCCGTTTTGTCCCAAAAAGATCCGTTGACCTCTAAAATGAATCCCTGTGCCTTCTTTTCTTGAAAATTCTCCCCATCTGAACGTAACTATGATGTGGGGAATCAGGAATTGTTGGCCATGAAGTGGGCATTTGAAGAGTGGAGACATTGGTTGGAGGGAGCTAGACATCAAGTTGTGGTCCTCACCGACCACAAGAATTTGATTTATCTTGAATCAGCCAAACGCTTGAATCCTAGACAGGCTAGGTGTGCCTTGTATTTTACGTGTTTTAATTTTGTGGTCTCTTTTCTTCCGGGCACTAAGAATGTTAAGGCGGATGCCCTTTCTAGGAGTTTCTTTTCGGAGTCTCTTATTGTGACCGAGCCTACTACCATTCTAAATGAGGGGTTAGTTCTTTCCGCCATCTCACCCGATTTGAGACGTGCCCTCTAGGAATTTCAGGAGGTCAAACCTGAACGTTGCCCTTTGGGAAAATTGTATGTTCCTCACCAGTGGAGGAAGAGAGTAATGTCTGAAATTCATTGCTCCGCATTGGCTGGTCATCCAGGTATTTTTGGTACCAGAGATTTGGTGAGTCGGTCTTTTTGGTGGCCTGCCTTATCTCTTGATGTCAGGAATTTTCTGCAGTCCTGTGGGACTTGTTCTCAGTCTAAACCCTGTTCTCTTTCTAGTCAGTTGTTGATGCCCCTGCCGGTGCCCAAGAGGCCATGGACCCATATCTCAATGGATTTTATTGGTGATCTTCCGGTCTCTCAGAGAATGACTGTTATCTGGGTAATTTGTGATAGATTTTCTAAGATGATCCACCTTGTACCACTACCAAATTTGCCATCTTCTTCAGAGTTGGTGCCCTTGTTTTTACAACAGGTGGTTCGGTTGCATGGGATTCCTGAGAACATTGTGTTGGACAGAGGAGTCCAGTTTGCTTCCAGATTTTGGAGAGCTTTTGTTCCAAACTGGGAATTCAGCTATCTTTCTCCTTTGCATTTCATCTTCAGACCAATGGGCAGTCTGAGAGAACAAACCAGACTTTGGAGTCCTATTTGAGATGTTTTATATCTGCTGATCAGGATGACTGGGGCTCATTTTTGCCCTTGGCCAAATTCGCGCTAAACAATAGAGATAGCTCTGCCACTTTGATGTCTCCCTTTTTCTGTAACTTTGGGTTTCATCCTCGATTTTCTTCAGGGCAAGTGGAAGCTTCGACCTGCCCAAGTGTGGACACTGTGGTAGAGAGAATGCAGCAGATTTGGGACCAAGTGGTGGATAAGTTGCCCCTCTCTCAGGAAAAAGTCCAATGGTTTTCCAACCGGCATAGGACCATTGGTCCCCGGTTTATAGTGGGTGATATAGTTTGGTTGTCATCAAAGATTATTCCTATGAAGGTTGCGTCTCCAAAGTTCAAGCAAAGATTCTTTGGACCTTATAAGATTTTGCAGATTCTTAATCCTGTTTCTTTTCTATTGGCTCTTCCAGTTACGTTTAAGATCCATAACGTGTTTCATAAATCTGTGTTGAAGAGGTTTGTGGAGCCAGTATTTCCTATGGCAGCGCCTCCTGACTCTGTATTGGCTAAAGGCAGTGTGGAATATGAGGTAGAGAAAATATTGGATTCTCGTTTGGCTAGACGGGGACTCCAGTACTTGGTCAAATGGAAGGGTTATGGCCATGAGGATAATTCTTGGGTCTCTGCTTCTGACATTCATGCCGATAGATTGGTTCGTGCTTTTCACCGGGCCCATCCTGATCAGCCTGGTGGCGTGGATGAGGGTTTGGTGACCCCTCCTTAAGGGGGGGTACTGTTGTGAATTCGCTTTCTGGCCTACCTCTGGTTACTAGTGAAGGTAGTGGGGCTGGTTCTCTTTACGGGCTCCATCTGGTGGTTACTGGAGGTAATGGAGCTGAGCTAATTAACAGAGGCCTGCCACCTGATGATGAGGAGGATGACTGGAGCTCTGGAGTTTCTGACTAGATTTAAAACAGCCGACTCCCTCTATCCCTGCTGGTGATTTTTTCCTGCCTCCTGAGGTCTTAGTTTCCAGCTCAGTCCCTGCATGCTCAAGCTAAGTGTTCTTTTGCTATTGTTCACATTTGATCTGGTTTTGTCTGTTTCAGTTTTGTGTGCTCAGCCAGCTCCGGCTGGGGCTGTGCTGAATCACCATCCATATGTTACTGCTTGTGCCAGTTTGTTTTTGTCCCTTATTAGATTGGCCTCTTTTTGCTCTGCTTTTAGAATATACCAGAGTGCTGATATAGTGGGCGAAGTCTTGTGACTTCAGTATTTTTTCTATCAGACGTATTGGGCATTTTTTGCAGGGTTTATTGCGTGATTGCAGACAGTCTTTCCTTTCCTGTCCTGTCTAGTTAGTGTGGGCCCCATCGTTTGCTCAGTCTATTTTCCTGCCTGCGTTTGTGTTTTCATCTTGTCTCTGTCACGGTCACATGTGTCTGGACGCAGCGAGTACCGCAAGGCGAACCCATGACGCTCGTGACCCTGGATACACCGCCTCCAGTAGGGCGAATTTAAATAAAACGTGCAGCTGGATACACCGCCTCCAACTGGCGAATTTAGGTAATACACGTTATATATACAGTAGTCTGGAAACCCCGCCTCCAGTAAGGTGAATTTAAATAATAAAGGGGAAACCTGGGTATCAATAACAATGGTGGGCCCTGCGATAGGGAATAGGGACGTGGAGACCTCCTGTACTCCCCTGCGCCAGTGTCCCAGCACTCCTAACGTTCCCTATGCTGGTTTCGCACCGGGCGACGCACGCGTACCTCAAACCCTGACTCGCCCTGCACCTAAACCCTCACTAGAGAATTGGTCGGTGCGGAAACTAATCCCACCACTGCCCTAAACACACATAAGGGAAAATGACAATACAGGGGGAACACCACTTAGCTTTGCTCTTTTGCTTACTCTCCTAGCAACAGAGCCCACCACCTGCGTGCATCTTCTCCTCCAACTGGATCCATCACCATAACCGGATCTATCACCCTAGTGCAGCCTTGGAGCAGAGTCCACCACCAGTTTCAGCTGCCCAGTAAACAGAGTCCCAAAGATGAGTACAGCTTCTGCCAAAAAGTCCAGCATGCTCGAGTCCAACTTTTCTGCCAAGAAGTCAAGCATGCTTGAGTCCAGCTTTCAGCAACCAAGTCCAGCATGCTGAGTGCAACTCTCACCATAGTCGCCACTCCACCAAGCCATGCAAGCACTTCCTGCTGACACCATAAACTGCGACTCCACCACGCCATGCCAGCCCTTCTTGCAGACACCAACGTTGAACTCCACCAATCCATGCCAGCACTCCTTGCAGACTCCATAGCTGACTCAACCCCTCTGGCTGTGCTGGACTCTCATTCAGCTCCTTCATCACCCATTCTTGCTTCCCAAATGATGAACTATCAATATCACCAACGATCATCAAACACACCTGAAACTCTTTTATAGAGCCTCACACCTGATTTGTAATACGTGCACATTAAAACTAAAGCGTAATAACAATCACCACCACCGGGGCAACTTAGAACAAATGACACCACGTGTAATAATTCTAATGGCCACCGGGGGCAATCAACCCACTTTGGCACCAAGCCAAAGGAAAAAAGTTCTCTTTGTCTATTTACTTGTCCGATCCACCTTGGATCATGACAGTCTCACCAACAATATGTGTTTGGGGGCTATCTATTTCTTTGGGGTCTGCTCTGGGGCAGTTTAGTTTTCCCCTTTCTTGCTTTAGGTTTATTTAGTTCTCTGGCTGTGTCAAGGTGTCTAGGATCAATGGAGGTACGCTCCACGGCTACTGCTAGTTGTGTGGATAGGATCAGGGGTCTGCAATCCGCTTAGTTACCAACCTCTTGTTTTCTGTGGCTTGGCTTGGTCTTGCTTCCTCCATGGTGACCCAATCATAACACACACCTTTCTTTGATTATACGGCAACAAGGGCCAGGACAGCATCAATGGCAGAAGACGCCAGCACCACTGCACACATCTCATGGACTTGGATACATGTCAGCCCAACAACTGATTACAGCACAAGTCAACTATCCTCGACCACCTCCGCTGGACATTATGGCAGTTCATCCAGTTCCCAGCTACACCACGCTGCAGAGTGCAGCACCCCTGCAGCATGCAGCTTCCACCAGGCAGCCGAGTGCAGCACCCCTGCAGCATGCAGTTTCCACCACGCAGATGAGTGCAGCACCCCTGCAGCATGCAGCTTCCACCATGCAGACGAGTGCAGCACCCCTGCAGCATGCAGCTTCAAACATGCCGCCGAGAGCAGCACCCCTCCAACATGCATGTAAGAAATGCCAAGGGAACTGCAAAATACAGGCGCCCAATACTGACTCTGCTCAGCTTCAGTACCCGAAAGTAAAGACTGGTGTAATGAGCTTCTGCAGTGCAGTACAGCGCAACCTCCACCAGGGGGTGATGGTGAGGGAAGAGAGGTTGCACACACACAGCATAGTAACATAGAGCAGCAGCACAGGTGTCACAGGTAACGAAAGAGTGGTCAGACTAGCCGAAGTCAGCAACTGTCAGGAGCAGAAGTGCCAAGGGAGATAGCAAGTGCATAGTCAGGGATGAGCAAGAAGACAGGACCTACAGAGAACGTGGTATAAGAAAAGAAAGATGTAAGACGTAGTCAGGGTACAAGCCAGAGGGTCAAAACTCCAGTAGGGAAGCATGGTATCAGAAATGGAAAAACCAGAAGCAGAGTCCAAAGATCAAGCAGAGTCACACACAAGTCCAGGTAATCAGGGGCAGAAGGAACACTAAAGGAATACAGGTCACAGGCACTAGCTTGGAAGTTTGCAGCATAGCTGACACTGGCCCGCAGGCTGCAGAAGACTTAAATAGCCCAGTCAGCTCCAGAACGAGGCAGAGGGGATAAACCCCGGCATGACCAGTCTAAAGAGAAGACAGCAGAAAACAAACTCTGGACTGGATCATGACAGTGCCCCCTCTCAATGGGGGCCAAAGGACCCACAGACTTACCTGGACAATGAGCATGAAAGGCCCGGACCAACCTATCTGCATAGACTGAACGTGCTGGCACCCACGATTGGTCCTCGGGAATGTAACCTTTCCAATGGACCAAGTACTGAAGTGAACAGAGGAGCATACGAGAATCCACCACCCATTCTACCTCATACTCAGTCTGGCCATCTACCACAGCAGGCAACGGGAACGAGGGAGACTCACCAGAGGAAGGCACCAACGGCTAAAGAAGCGCCTTATGGCACTGGGAATCCACAACGATGGAGGCAAGCACAGGCGAAAGGCCAGAGGATTAACCACCTCTAAAATTTCATAAGGGCCAATAAACTTGGGACCCAACTTAGCAGAAGGAATGCTCAATCTAATATTCTTAGTGGATAACCATACCTTATCCCCACTTGGTAGGCCGGCCCCACAGAACGTCGTTTATCCGCCAAAAATTTATACTTGCCCTGAGCCTCCCCAATGTTTCTCTGAACCTCCCTCCAGAGCTCCCCCAACTGCAAAAAGGCCGAATCAGCCCCTGGACACCCCGAATCCAGCCAGGAAATTTCACCAAAGTGAGGGTGAAACCCATAGTTGCAGAAGAACGGGAAAGTAGCAGTGGACTGATTCACACGATTATTGAAAGCAAACTCTGCCATGGGTACCGCAGAGCACTAATTGTCCTGTCTGTATGTAGCCGGACACCGCAATATCTGCTCCAAAGACTGATTAGTGCTTTCAGTCTGATCATTGGACTCGGGATGGTAGGCCAATGAAAAGGACAGGATGATACCCAGCCTTTTACAAAAAGCCCTCCAGAATTTTGCCACAAATTGCACACCTCTATCAGACACCACACTGACAGGCACACCATACAATCGGACCACATGCTGAATGAAAAGTTTAGAAAGAGTCTCAGCATTAGGGAGGCCTGTCAAAGGTACAAAATGCGCCTGTTTGCTGAACCTATCAACAACTACCCAGATCACGGTTTTGCCATTAGAAGGAGGAAGATCGGTGATAAAATCCATGGACAGATGAGTCCACGATCTATCTGGAATTGGCAGTGACACCAATTCCCTGGCCGGACGGTTACGAGAGGATTTAGCACGAGCACATGTTTCACAGGAAGACACAAACCCAGTGACATCAGAAGCCAACGAAGGCCACTAAAACCACCTAGTAATGGCTTTACATGTAGCCAAGATTGCAGGATGCCCACTCAGAGCTGAGTCATGGAACTCCTGAAGCACCCTTAACCGATACTGAACAGGCACAAAGAGCTTATTATCAGGTATGGACGAAGGAACAAGAGATTGGGCCTCACAAATCTCTTGTTCCAATGCCGAGGACACAACAGCCACCACCACTCCGCGCTGAAGAATGGAGGAAGGAGGTTCAGGAGGTGAAACTAGATTCAGGCTAAGAGATAAAGCATCAGCCTTCACATTCTTGGACCCTGGTCTGAAAGTAATAAAAAACTGAAATCGGGGGGGGGATAAAAAAAGAGACCACCTTGCCCACATCATAATTCCTCTTAGCCAAGGAAAATTTTCTCAAAAAGAAGGCTCAGGGCCTTAAGTTAGTCAACGTGGTGGACCCCTGGGACAACACAGCCCCACTCCCACCTCCCAGGCATCCACCTCTACGATAAATGGTTTAGACAAATCAGGTTGAACCAGTACAGAGGTGATCATGAAACAATTTTTTAACCCCTTCATGACCCAGCCTATTTTGACCTTAATGACCTGGCCATTTTTTGCAATTTTGACCAGTGTCCGTTTATGAGGCTATAACTCATGAACTCTTCCACGGATCCTAGCGATTCTGAGATTGTTTTTTTCATGACATATTGGGCTTTAAGTTATTGGTAAATTTAGGTTGATAATTTTTGCCTTTATTTGAGAAACAAAGGAAATTTGGTGAAAATTTTGAAAATTTTTCACATTTTGAATTTTTATTCTGTTAAACCAGAGAGTTATGTGACACAAAATAGGTAATAAATAACATTTCCCACATGACTACTTTACATCAGCACAATTTTGGAAACAAAATTCAAAATTTTTTTGTTAGGAAGTTATAAGGGTTAAAATTTGGCCAGTGATTTCTAAATTTTACAGCAAAATTTACAAAACCATTTTTATTTAGGGACCACTTCACATTTGAAGTCACTTTGAGGTGTCTATATGGCAGAAAATACCCAAAAGTGACACATTGATAAAAACTGCACCCCTCAAGCTACTCAAAACTACGTTCTAGAAGATTATTAACCCTTCAGGTGCTTCACAGGAACTAAAGCAACGTGGAAGGAAAAAATGAACATTTTTATTTTTCCAACAAAAATTTTCTTTTAGCATCAATTTTTTTCATTTTCATATGGGCACCAGGATAAAATGGATCCTAAAATTTGGTGGGCAATTTCTTCCGAGTACACCGATACCTCATATGTGGCCATAAACCACAGGGCTCAGAAGGGAAGGAGCGCCATTTGACTTTTTGAATGGAAAATATGCTGGAATATTTAGCGGTTGCCATGTCGCGTTTGGAGAGCCCCTGTGTGACTAAACATTGGAGCTCCCCCACAAGTGACCCCATTTTGGAAACTAGACCCCCCAAGTAACTTATCTAGATGCATAGTGAGCTCTTTGAACCCCCAGGTACTTCACAAATTGATCTGTAAAAAAAAGTACTTTTTTCATAAACATTTTCTTTTAGCCTCAGTTTTTTCACTTTCACATGGGCAACAGGATAAATTGGATCCTAAACTTTGTTGGGCAATTTCACCTGAGTACACCAATATCTTATTTGTGGTCATAAACCACTGTTTGGGCACACGGCAGGGCCCGGAAGGGAAGTAACGTCATTTGACTTTTGAATGGAAAATTAGCTCCAATCGTTAGCGGACATCATGTCGCGTTTGGAGAGCTCCTGTGTGCCTAAACAGTGAAACACCCCCACAAGTGACACCATTTTGAAAACTAGACCCCCGAAGGAGTTTATCTAGATGTGTGGTGAGCATTTTGAACCCCCAAGTGCTTCACAGAAGTTTGTAACGCAGAGCCGTGAAAATAAAAAATCATTTTTTTCTTCAAAAAATGATTTTTTTAGCCCGCAATTTTTTATTTTCACAATGGTAACAGGAGAAATTGGACCCCAAAAGTTGTTGTCCAGTTTGTTCTGAGTACACTGGTACCCCATATATGTGGGGGAACCACTGTTTGGGCACACGTCGGGGCTCGGAAGGCAGGTAGTGAAGTTTTGAAATGCCGACTTGATGGAATGGTGTGGGGGGCATCATGTTACGTTTGCAGAGCCCCTGATGTGCCTAAACAGTAGAAATCCCCCACAAGTGACCCCATTTTGGAAACTAGATCCCCAAAGGAACTCATCTAGATGTGTGGTGAGCACTTTGAATCCCCAAGATCTTCACAGAAGTTTATACCGCAGAGCCGTGAAAATAAAAAATATTTTTTTTCGGCAAAAATAATTTTTTTAGCCCCCAATTTTTTTTCCCAAGGGTAACAGGTGAAATTAGACACCCAAAGTTGTTGTGCAATTTTTCCTTAGTACGCTGATACCCCATATGTGGAGGTAGTCCACTGGGCACACGTTGGGGCTCAGAATGGAGGGAGCACTGTTTGACATTTTGAACGCAAAATTGGCTGGAATAAATGGTGGCGCCATGTCATGTTTGGAGACCCCTTATGTGCCTAAATAGTGGAAACCCCTCAATTCTATCTCCAACCCTAACCCCAACATACTCCTAACCCTAATCCCAACCCTAACCATAACTCTAACCACAACCCTAACCACAACACACCCCTAACTGTTATGATTGAGTCACCGTAGGAGGCAGACACAAAAATAGAAGCTACGTCCAGAAAACCAGAGAAATTGGCAACTATCAGATTGCAGACCCCTGAACCTATCAACACTACTAGCAGTAGCCGTGGGGGGTTCCTACGGTGCCCTAGACCCCTCGATCACAGCTGGAGAGCTAAATAGCCTAAAGACAGAAAAGGAAATCTAAACTGCCCCAGAGCAGACCCCAAAGTAAAAGACAGCCCCCAACATATAATGACGGTGAAGCAAGATGAAAAAACACTCGCACAGATAGAAAGATAGGCTGAGCAAACGATGGGGCACAAGCTAACTAAACAGAACAGGAAAGGAAGGTTGCTGTCTGTAATCTGACAAAACCCTGTCAAAAACATAAGCCAACAAGCTGATATGGAAAAAGACCCTGAAGCAGCTAGGCTTCAAAAACTAAATCAGCACTCAGGTATTTTCAGAAGACAGAGCTAAAGGAATTTAGCTCACCCCAGCAGGGAATGGCAGAAATCCAGAAAAACAAAGCAAAACAAAGTCAAAGCACAAATGCAAAAAGCTGAGCAGAAAACTTAGCTTTAGAAGAGCAGGAATTCAGACTGGTCTCCAAGGATCCCACAGAGAAATCACCCGCACCAAAAAATGTCCCAACCGTCTGATAGGAAAAACAGGCCCTGAAGTCGCTAGGACTTCAAAATGACTATATCAGCACTCAGGTAAATTCTGAAGACAGAGCAAAGAGACAAACTGATGAGAGACAAAAATGGAACTCAGCACACCCCCGACCGGGGATGGCTGAACTCCAAAAAACAAGGTAAACAAAACAAAACTAATAAGTTCAATATCAGAGCAAAAACTTATCTTTGGGAAGCAGGAATCAGACTGGTCTCCAAGAAACCAGCAGAGAAATCACCAGCGACTCAGAAGGGCGTCGGCGGCCTTATATCCAGTCAGTAACTCCACTCAGCCAGTCATCATCATTAGGCTCAGGTGTTTGATAATCAGGCTCACTACCTTTCTTTACTAGAAGAGGGAGTTCATCGGGCCTCAGTAGTGAAGGGGAAAATGAACTCACAACACCTAACCCTAATCCCAACTCTAACCCTAACCACAAGCCTAATCCTAATCCCAACTCCAACCCACCCATAACCCTAATCTTAACCCTAATTCTAACCCTAACCCTAATTCCAACCCTAACCTTAATGCCAAACCTAACCCTTATTCCAACCCTAACCCTAATTCTAACCCTAACCCTAATTCCTACCCTCACCCTTAATTTCAACCCTAACCCTAATTCTAACCCTAACCCTAATTCCAACCCTAACCCTAATTCCAACCCTAATCCTAATTCTAACCCTAGTTCAACCTCTAATTCCAACCCTAACCCTAATGGAAAAATAAAAATACTTTATTTTATTATTCATCCCTACCTATGGGGGTGATTAGGGGGGAGATTATTTTCTTTTTTTTATTTTGATCTCTGTGATAGTTTATCACAGTGATCAAAATGAATGAATGAATCTGCCGGCTGGCAGATTCCAGTGGGCGCATGCGCCCACCATTTTGCAAGATGGTGGCACCCATGAAGTATCTGGGAGGGACACTGGGATGGCCACAGGGACATAGGAGGTACCGGGGAGTAAGGGGCAATGAGGGGGGGATCGGAAGGCGGGGGAGTGGAGGGAAGAGGAGGGGGAGCAGATGATGAAGGTGGCGGCCTATCGGCGCCATCAGTCGGTGGCGGGGCCCGATCGACATCGTCAGTCGTGGGGGGACTGACCGGTGTCTCCAGCCATGGCAGATGCTATTGCAGCATCGGCCATGGCTGGATTGTAATATTTCTTCAAATTTCATTGATGAAATATTACTATCACTCTGGCTGTTTCACTTTTAACAGCCAATTAGAGCGATCGTAGCCATGGGGGGCTACGCCACCCCCCTTGGGTGAAGCACAAAGGGTCTTGTTTGTTCAGGTCAGGTGACCTTTCAGTGACCCCGGTCACCCGACCCGCAAGGGGGCTATTAATTCATGACATCACATAGGCATCATAGGTCGGATTGAAACTGACTTTCATGATGCCTACGTGGCATCAAAGGTCGGGAAGGGGTTAAAGAAGAAAATGCTGCCACAGCTGGAGTTGACCAGTTTTTAAGATTAGCGCCCTTGCGAGTTAAATCCGTGACGGGTTTGACAATCTGAGAAAACCCCTTAATGAATTTTCTTTAATAATTGGCAAAACCCAGAAAATGCTGAAGACCTTTGAGATCTCTGGGTTGCACCCAATCCACAATAGCCTGTACATTCCTAGGGTCCATATGAAACCCCTCAGCAGACAAAATGACTCCTAGGAAGGACAATTTCTGAGCAAAGAATGAACAATTCTCTGGTTTAGCAAATAGTAAGTTCTCCCTAAGCCTCTGAAGAACCGCACGGAGGTGGCCTATGTGACTCTGCTTGTCAGAAGAATATATAAGACTATCATCCAAATAAATCACCATGAAATGCCCAATAAAATCTGAGAAAACATGATAAATGAAATTTTGAAATACTGCTGGCGCGTTAGTCAGGCCAAAGGGCATAACTAAATTCTTAAACAGACCCTCAGAGGTGAGAAATGCAGTTTTCCACTCATCCTCCTCCCGCATACGGATGAGATTGTATGCCTCCCTGAGGTCCAACTTAGAGAACCACTTGGCCCCTGACAATTGATTGTACAAATCAGGTATAAATGGAAGAGGATAAGTGTTTCTTATAATGATTTTATTAAGTTCTCGAAAATCGAGGCATGGGGTAAACCACAAATCTACTTGTATGATTTGATTAAAAATCCCCTAAAGGAAAAATATTTTTCTTTGTGGAAATGTATATGTGGCACTGTTTGGTAATATTTAAGTGCAAAAAAGTATACTTAGTATGCCCTTAATTATGAATGATTTGGGGCTCTAAATGGCGAATGTTTTTTTGAAAACACTGTACTGCTGGGCATATATTTGAAATGGTTATGTGTTCACATATGCGCTCTGAGGGGAATAATTATTTGTAACATTTGCCTACTACACAATTTAATTGGATGTGTGTTCTCATGCGTTCTACCACTGTGCGCTTCACGCATGCGCTCTGGTGGGTCACGCACTAGAAGTAATTGGCGGCAGGCAACATATTTGCTGAGGTGATGTGTCCTTTTGCGCTACACTGCTATGCGGTTCACGCATGCGCTCTATGGAGACACGTACTGAAGCATTTGGTGGCCGGAAGTATAATTGTAGAGGTGTAACAACCTTGCTGGCATCACTGCATGGCCTCCCATCCCCCGCACACCAACTTACTTTCTGCTTCAAGTCATGCTGTGAATTCTGTCTGTTGCCAACCCTGTGTTCCGTACTCTGTGCCTCTGCTCTCCTGTATGTTTCCTGGCTATGTGTGTATAGGGGGGCGTATTAGTATCTTGCTGCTGAGGAAGCCAGGCCCTGTTCTGTGTATCTCCTTCTCTGAAGGTTTACACCTAGTCTTGCTTTGTACCTTGTCTGCCTGCCAGGAGGCTGAATATCCTGGCCCTTGAGTCTTGTTCCCAGTGCCTTGTCTGTTCTCTGTCCGCTTGCCAGGAGGCAGAATATCCTGGTCCTTGTGTCTTTGTCCCTGTGTCTCTGTCTGAACTCAGTCTTACCCCTGTCTGTCAGTCTCCTTGTCTGTGGTTCCTTCTCTGCCGTGTCTTTCCTTGTGTCCTCCCTATCTGTGCATCTGCTCCTTAGCTGCTCTGTCTGCACGGCTCCTTAGCCGCTCTGTCTGCACGGCTCCTTAGCCGCTCTGTCTGCACGGCTCCTTAGCCGCTCTGTCTGCACGGCTCCTTAGCCGCTCTGTCTGCACGGCTCCTTAGTCGCTCTGCCTGCACGGCTCCTGCTGCCGCTGCAGAACCTCTTGCTGCAGCTTCTCTCCACAGACCTTGTGGTTCAGCTTTGCTCCATTCCTGCTGCCGCTGCAGAACCCCTTGCTGCAGCTACTCTCCACAGACCTTGTGGTTCAGCTTTGCTCCATTCCTGCTGCCACTGCAGAACCCCTTGCTGCAGCTTCTCTCCACAGACCTTGTGGTTCTGCTTTGCTCCAGTCCTGCTGCCGCTGCAGAACCTCTTGCTGCAGCTTCTCTCCACAGACCTTGTGGTTCTGCTTTGCTCCATTCCTGCTGCCGCTGCGGAACCTTTTGATGCAGCTTCTCTCCACAGACCTTGTGGTTCAGCTTTGCTCCACTCCTGCTGCCGCTGCAGAACCTCTTTTTGCAGCTTCTCTCTCCACTCCTGCCTTCACCTGCACCTCCTGTGTGAACAGGTCCAAACCTGTTCCTTCATATTCCACGCCTGCCTGCCTGCATCCATACCTGCACCTGCTGTGTGAACAGGTCCCTACCTGTTCCCTCTCAAGCCATGCCCGCCTGTCCTGTGTCTCAAGCCATGCCCGCCTGTCCTCTGTCTCAAGCCGTGCCCGCCTAACCAGTGTCTCCAAGCCACGCCTGCTTGCCCAGTGTCTCCAAGCCACGCCTGCTTGCCCTGTGTCTGTCATACCTTCTTGCCCTGTGTCTCAGCCTGCCTGTCAGTCACACCTGTCCAAGTGACTTGTCACCAAGTGGAATCAGCAGCCACAGCCAGACACCACCCTGGAGTGGCACCCAACAACTAGCTGCCGCACAAGCCTGACCTCACCATCAGAGGCTCCAGTGAAGACCAAGGTAGCTGTCGCAGTCACGCCCCTTCCAGGGTAGTCTGGTCTGTGGCACAGTGGGGCCACAACCCCCCGGCTCGCGCCACTCAGCCAAGGCGTGAGCGTGACAAGAGGTCATGTGTTCCAAAGACCAGAAGTCTGGTTAGTGTGAGTGTGATGCATAGTTTGTATAGGGACAATTTTTTATACGTGAGTGGCATGCGTTCCAAGATGGTGGGGCGTTTCATGTGGATTGGAACACATTTTGTGCACCAATGAGGTGAGAGTTTCTTTAGGTCTTTATGATATGTTTATTGGCTCCCTGTCTGTAGCGTCACCTGATTGGTGTGCACAAACAGGAAAAGGGAATAGGAGAGTTTTTTCCATTAAGTATATACAGAGGCATGTTTGGTGGAATCCTCCTTATGAGAGGCTGATAGAGTGCACCAGAGATGGTTTAGCACTTCATCTTTTGACTGTCATATCCCCTGATGACTCCAATAAGGAAGAAACGTGTTGGGAGGCAGTCCTATCTTGGAATGGTGTAGCATTGCCTTTATGGAACGAGGGAGATTCACCAGAGGAAGACACCGACGGCTTCACTAGCGCCTTAAGGAATACACTGGGGATCCGCATTGATGGAGGCAAGCGCAGGCGAAAGGCAAGAGGATTAACCACCTCTAAAATTTCATAAGGGCCAATAAACTTGGGACAGAACTTAGCAGAAGGAATCCTCTATCTAATATTCTTGGTGGATAACCATACCTTATCCCCCACCTTGTAGGCTGGCCCGAAGAATGTCGGCTATCCGCAAAAAAATTATACTTGCCCTGAGCCTCCCCAATGTTTCTCTGAACCTCCCTCCAGAGCTCCCCCAACTGCAAAAAGGCCGAATCAGCCCCTGGACACCCCGAATCCAGCCGGGAAAACTCACTAAAGTGAGGGTGAAACCCATAGTTGCAGAAGAACGGGGAAGTACCAGTGGAGTGATTCACACGATAATTGAACGCAAACTCTGCCATGGGTACCACAGATCACTAGTGTTGAGCATTCCGATACCGCAAGTATCGGGTATCGGCCGATACTTGCTGTATCGGAATTCCGATACCGACTTCCGATATTTTTTCAATATCGGAAGTCGGCATCGGAATCGGAAGTTCAAAGTTGATAGCCGAAATGACGTCATCATGATGCGCGGTGTGTGCGCATCATGATGCGCGGTCATTTCGGGCCTTCCGGGGGTCTCTGCCGGCCTGCCGGGGGGCTGTGCCGGCCTGCCGGGGGGCTGTGTGGACTGCCCGGGGTCTGTACCGGCCTGCCGGGGGGCTGTGCCGGCCTGCCGGTGGTCTGTGCACCCTGTGGGGGTCTGTACCGGCCTGCCGGGGGGCTGTGCCGGCCTGCCGGTGGTCTGTGCACCCTGTGGGGGTCTGTACCGGCCTGCCGGGGGGCTGTGCCGGCCTGCCGGGGGGCTGTGCTGATGTCCGGGGGTCTGTGCAAGCATCGTCCGATGGGACTATAAGTCCCATCTGGCGATGCCTGCTACCATGACAGTGATTGACACATTAGCCAATGATGGGACAGTAGTAGTCCCATCATCCGGCTAATGTGTTAAATGTTAAAAAAAAAAAATAAAAAAAAAATACTAGATACATACTACATACATACTACATGCATGCTACATACATACTACATGCTACATACATACTACATATATACTACATGCATGCTACATACATACTACATGCTACATACATACTACATATATACTACATGCATGCTACATACATACTACATGCTACATACATACTACATACATACTACATGCATGCTACATACATACTACATGCTACATACATACTACATACATACTACATGCATGCTACATACATACTACATGCTACATACATACTACATATATACTACATGCATGCTACATACATACTACATGCTACATACATACTGCATACATACTACATGCATGCTACATACATACTACATGCTACATACATACTACATATATACTACATGCATGCTACATACATACTACATACTACATACATACTACATGCATGCTACATACATACTACATGCTACATACATACTACATATATACTACATGCATGCTACATACACACTACATGCTACATACATACTACATATATACTACATACATACTACATACATACTACATACATGCTACATACATACTGCATGCTACATACATACTACATACATACTACATACATACCACATACATACTACATACATACTACATGCATGCTACATACATACCACATACATACTACATACATACTACATGCATGCTACATACATAACACATATATACTACATGCATGCTACATACATACTACATGCTACATACATACTACATATATACTACATACATACTACATACATACTACATGCATGCTACATACATACTACATGCTACATACATACCACATACATACTACATGCTACATACATACTACATGCATGCTACATACATACTACATGCTACATTCATACTACATATATACTACATGCATGCTACATACATACTACATGCTACATACATACTACATACATACTACATGCTTGCTACATACATACTACATGCTACATACATACTACATACATACTACATGCATGCTACATACATACTACATGCTACATACATACCACATACATACTACATACATACTACATGCTACATACATACTACATATATACTACATGCATGCTACATACATACTGCATGCTACATGCATGCTACATACATACTACATACATACTACATGCTACATACATACCACATATATACTACATACATACTACATACAATACATTCATACAATACATACATAGACATACAGTACATATAACATAGAGTAACATACTTACCAATACTTGTCACATTGTTCCCCGAAGCCATTGTCTTTTACTGAATAAATATTAACATAACAAACCACAAAAATACTCACCCACGATCCGAAGCAGTCCACGAGTGTGTCCCACGACGATCTTGGGTAGAGAACTGCAGCAATTCCCACACAGAAATGGCATAAAGTGAGACTAGGGACTTTTTTTTTAAGTGGCGGAGGAATACAGTGCGGAAGGATACCTACCTTCCGTCATTGGATTCCTGCAGCCCGTAGAGAACGGCAGCATCGGCCGAAAAAACCCCTCTCTTGTGTGACATGCACATAAGGAGCTGTCTTGCATCACGTGCCCATACCAGAAAGCACCTGTCTTAATCCTGCTCATTTAGACACAGTTCATATGTTCAGGTATTAAATACATTAGATAGGGACTGCTTCAATACGGGTTACCTTGACGTTGGTGAGGCAGCTTGGTATACATTTTTTTGCAAAAAAACGTATAGACTAAATACCCTGTGTTTGTTATTACCTTTTATCAGCACTTGCTGACTACTGTTATATGTCTTATTGCAAGGTATTTTTGCACATTTGTCATTCTGTGCTTTTTGTTTGTGTTTCAGTCAGGGTGGAGTGAACATGGTCCATCAGACTTGTTCACATTGTGCATGTCACATGTGTGTTTTTAATCCAGTTTTTTTCATGCTTATGCATGATTTGAGAGACCCCACCCCTCTCTTGTGTGACATGCACATAAGGAGCTGTCTTGCATCACGTGCCCATACCAGAAAGCACCTGTCTTAATCCTGCTCATTTAGACACAGTTCATATGTTCAGGTATTAAATACATTAGATAGGGACTGCTTCAATACGGGTTACCTTGACGTTGGTGAGGCAGCTTGGTATACATTTTTTTGCAAAAAAACGTATAGACTAAATACCCTGTGTTTGTTATTACCTTTTATCAGCACTTGCTGACTACTGTTATATGTCTTATTGCAAGGTATTTTTGCACATTTGTCATTCTGTGCTTTTTGTTTGTGTTTCAGTCAGGGTGGAGTGAACATGGTCCATCAGACTTGTTCACATTGTGCATGTCACATGTGTGTTTTTAATCCAGTTTTTTTCATGCTTATGCATGATTTGAGAGACCCCACCCCTCTCTTGTGTGACATGCACATAAGGAGCTGTCTTGCATCACGTGCCCATACCAGAAAGCACCTGTCTTAATCCTGCTCATTTAGACACAGTTCATATGTTCAGGTATTAAATACATTAGATAGGGACTGCTTCAATACGGGTTACCTTGACGTTGGTGAGGCAGCTTGGTATACATTTTTTTGCAAAAAAACGTATAGACTAAATACCCTGTGTTTGTTATTACCTTTTATCAGCACTTGCTGACTACTGTTATATGTCTTATTGCAAGGTATTTTTGCACATTTGTCATTCTGTGCTTTTTGTTTGTGTTTCAGTCAGGGTGGAGTGAACATGGTCCATCAGACTTGTTCACATTGTGCATGTCACATGTGTGTTTTTAATCCAGTTTTTTTCATGCTTATGCATGATTTGAGAGACCCCACCCCTCTCTTGTGTGACATGCACATAAGGAGCTGTCTTGCATCACGTGCCCATACCAGAAAGCACCTGTCTTAATCCTGCTCATTTAGACACAGTTCATATGTTCAGGTATTAAATACATTAGATAGGGACTGCTTCAATACGGGTTACCTTGACGTTGGTGAGGCAGCTTGGTATACATTTTTTTGCAAAAAAACGTATAGACTAAATACCCTGTGTTTGTTATTACCTTTTATCAGCACTTGCTGACTACTGTTATATGTCTTATTGCAAGGTATTTTTGCACATTTGTCATTCTGTGCTTTTTGTTTGTGTATGTAGTATATATGTAGTATGTATGTAGCATGTAGTATGCATGTAGTATGTATGTAGCATATATGTAGTATGTATGTAGCATGTAGTATGCATGTTGCATGCATGTAGTATATATGTTGCATGTAGTATATATGTTGCATGTAGTATATATGTAGTATGAATGTAGCATGCATGTTGTATGTATGTAGCATGTATGTAGCATGTAATTTTTTTTTTTTTTTTTTTTTACATTCAACACATTAGCCGGATGATGGGACTACTACTGTCCCATCATTGGCTAATGTGTCAATCACTGTCATGGTAGCAGGCATCGCCCGATGGGACTTGTAGTCCCATCGGACGATGCCTGCACAGCCCCCCGAAGCCTGCACAGCCCCCCGGCAGGCCGGCACAGCCCACCGGAGCCGGCACAGCCCCCCGGCAGGCCGGCACAGCCCCCCGGCAGGCCGGCACAGCCCACCGGAGCCTGCACAGACCACCGGCAGGCCGGCACAGCCCCCCGGCAGGCCGGCACAGACCACCGGAGCCTGCACAGACCCCCTGGCAGGCCGGCACAGCCCCCCGAAAGGCCCGTACAGACCCCAGAGAGGCTGTACAAGGCAAAAACAGGGTTTTTCTTATTCCGATACTGGAAGTCCCATAGACTTGAATGGGACTTCCGGTATCGGAATCGGCGATACCGATACTTTTTTTTAAGATCGGCCGATCCATTCCGATCCGATACTTTGAAGTATCGGACGGTATCGCTCAACTCTACAGATCACCAATTATCCTGTCTGTAAGTAGCAAGACACCGCAGTATCTGCTCCAAAGACTGATTAGTGCTTTCAGTCTGATCGTTGGTCTCGGGATGCTAGGCCGATGAAAAGGTCAGACTGATACCCAGCCTTTTATAAAAAGCCCTCCAGAATTTTGCCACAAATTGCACACCTCTATCAGACAGCACACTGACAGACACACCATGCAATCGGACCACATGCTCAATGAACAGTTTAGAAAGAGTCTCAGCATTAGGGAGGCCTGCCAAAGGTACAAAATACGCCTGTTTTCTGAACCTATCAACAACTACCCAGATCATGGTTTTGCCATTAGAGGGAGGAAGATCGGTGATAGAATCCATGGACAGATGAGTCCACAGTCTATCTGGAATTGGCAGTGGCACCAATTCCCCGGCCGGATGATTATGAGAAGATTTACCACGAGCACACGTTTTACAGCTAGACACAAACCCAGTGACATCAGAAGCCAAAAAAGGCCACCAAAACCACCTAGTATTGGCTTTACGTGTGGCTGAGATTCCAGGATGCCCACTCAGATCTGAGTCATGGAACTCCCGAAGCACCCTTAACCGATACTGAACAGGCACAAAGAGCTAATAATCAGGTATGGATGAAGGAGCAAAAGATTGGGCCTCATGAATCTCTTGTTCCAATGCCGAGGACACAACAGCCACCACCACTCCGCGCTGAAGAATGGAGGAAGGAGGTTCAGGAGGTGAAACTGGATCCAGGCTATGAGATAAAGCATCAGCCTTTACATTCTTGGACCCTGGTCTGAAAGTAATAGAAAACTGAAATCAGGAAAAAAAGAATGACCACCTTGCCTGTCTCGGAGTCAGATGTTTGGCGGACTCTATGTAAGACTGGTTCTTGTGATCCATAATGACAGTGATACTATGGACAGCCCCTTTCAAAAAATGCCTCCATTCTTCAAATGCCGATTTAATGGCAAATAGCTCCCAGTTGCCCACATTATAATTCCTCTCAGCCGAGGAAAATTTTCTCGAAAAGAAGGCTCAGGGCCTTAAGTTAGTCATCGTGGTGGGCCCCTGGGACAACACAGCCCCCACTCCGACCTCCGAGGCGTCCACCTCTACGATAAATGGTTTAGACAAATCAGGTTGAACCAGTACAGGGGCGGTCATGAAACAGTTTTATGAAGAAGAAAACGCCACCACAGCTGAAGCTGACCAGTTTTTAAGCTCCCTTACGAGTTAAATCCGTGAGGGGTTTGACAATCTGAGAAAACCCCTTAATGAATTTTCTATAATAATTGACGAAACCCAAAAAACGCTTAAGACCTTTGAGATCTCTGGGTTGCACCCAATCCACTATAACCTGTACCTTCCTAGGCTCCATATGAAACCCCTCAGCAGACAAAATGACCCCTAGGAAGGACAATTCCTGAGCAAAGAATGAACACTTCTCTGGTTTAGCAAATGGTGAGTTCTCTGCTATGATTAGATAACCGAGGAGGATAGCAGGGGAATAGGCTAGGCAACCAGATAACAAGAGAGGTTGGTAACTTAGCAGATTGCAGATCCCTAAACTGACAACTCAACTAGAAGTAGCCGTGGGACGTACTTACGATGCCTTAGATGCCTCGGCACAGCCAAAGAATTAACTAAGCCTAAAGAGAGAAAGGGGAAAGCTAAACTGCCCCGGAGTAGAACCCCAAAGGAATAGATAGCCCCCGAACATATATTGCTGGTGAGACAAGATGAGACATGAAACACAAGCAGAAAATAGAGTATGCAAATGATGGGGCCTACACTGTCTAGATAGAACAGGACAGGAAAGGATACTGTCTGCAATCATGCAAAAACCGTAAGAAAAAGTCCAACACGTCTGATATGCAAAAATACTGAGGCCACACGACCTCTCCCCCACTAAATCAGAACTCTGGTGTAACTGGACACAAATCAAAAGATACTGATATAACAGGGGATTAGAAATACTGAAAAAGACTGACATGAGCTGTAGCATATGGAACAGAGTTCAGCACAGGTCCCAGCAGGGAACAAGGCTGAACTCACACCAGCAAAGCAGAAATCAGAGAAAAGCAAAAAATGGATCAAATGCAAAAAGATTCAAGCAGACAAATAACTTATCTGAAAGATGCAGGACAAAGCAGGAGGCAATCAGACTTCCAAAAAGCTCAGGAAGAAAACCAAATCACTGGCAACAACTGAGGGAAGGTTGCTCACTTAAATCTCTCCAGTCTGTAACACCTGCAGCAACCACCAGAGGGAGCCCAAACTCAGAAGCCAGGTCAAAAGTGTTCACAACAGTTCTCCCTAAGCCTCTGAAGAACCGCACGGAGGTGGCCCATGTGACTCTGCTTGTCAGAAGAATATATAAGACTGTCATTAAAATAAATCACCGTGAAATGCCCAATTAAATCTGAGAAAACATGATTCATGAAATTTTGAAATACTGCTGGCACGTTAGTCAGGCCAAAAGGCATAACCAAATTCTCAAACAGACCCTCAGAGGTGAGAAATTCAGTTTTCCACTCATCGCCCTCCCGCATACGGATGAGATTGTATGCCCCTCTGAGGTCCAACTTAGCGAACCACTTGGCCCCCGTCAATTGATTATACAAATCAGGTATAAGTGGAAGGTGATGAGTGTTTCTTATGGTGATTTTATTAAGTTCTCGTAAATCGAGGCATTGGCTTAAACCACCATCCTACTTGTATGATCTGATTAAAAATCCCCTAAAGGAAAAATGTTTTTCATTGTGGAAATGTATATATGGCACTGTTTGATAATATTTAAGTGCAAAAACGTATACTTAGTATGCCCTTAATTATGAATGACTTGGGGCTCTAAATGGCGAATGTTTTTTTGAAAACACTGTACTACCGGGCATATATTTGAAATGGCTATGTGTTCTTATGCGTCTGACGCATGCGCTCTGAGGGGAATAATTATTTGTAAAATTTGCCTACCACACAATTTAATTGGACATGTGTTCTTATGCGTTCTACCACTGTGTGCTTCATGAATGCGCTCTGGTGGGACACGTATTAGAAGTAATTGGCGGCAGGTAACATATTTGCTGAGGTCATGTGTCCTTAAGCGCTCCACCGTTATGCGGTTCACGCATGCGCTCTAGGGAGACACATACTGAAGCTTTTTGTGGCTGGAAGTATAATTGTGGGGGTAATGTGTTCCAAAGACCTGAAGTCCGGTTAGTGTGAGTGTGATGCATAGTTTGTATAGGGACGCTTTTTTACACGTGAGTAGTGTGCATTCCTAGATGGTGGGGCATTTCATGCGGATTTGAACACACTTTGTGCACCAAAGAGGTGACAGTTTTTTTAGGTCTTTATGATATGTTTATTGGCTCCCTGTCTGTAGCGTCACCTGATTGGTGTGCACTAACAGGAAATGAGAATGGGAGAGTTTTTTCCATTAAGTATGTACAGAGGCATGTTTGGTGGAATCCTCCTTATGAGAGGCTGGTGGAGTGCACCAGAGATGGTTGAGCACTTCAACTTTTGACTGCTATATCCCCTGATGACCCCAATAAGGAAGAAACGCGTTGGGAGGTGGTCCTATCTAGGAATGGCGTAGCAATGCCTTTATGGATTCTTTTCCAATGATTTATAGGAGGGTTGTTTCCGCTATCTGGAAGTTAGACCTCTTACCAGATTGGTGAGATTGTTCTGATTATCAAATGTACACCCCCTATATGTGTAGACATTCACAATAAGATCATCAGTGGTACTGATTTATCCATGTTATGTCTGATCTGCCTTTCTATTGCAATTTTTTAAAAAAGGGGGAGACAGAAGCGCACAATAGGGTCTTATCCAGTGATATAAACGTTTCACAGATATGGATCCACTCACCTGGTTCAGTTGTGTGAAACACAACAACCATAAGCACAAATGGGTAGGATCCGATGAACTGCAGCAATCAGCCGGTCACTAGAATTGTATATATAGGAAGGAGAGAGGTCCGGCTTTCAGGATCGCGCTGTTCCAGTCCAAAGTTCACAAGGAGTTAATCCAAGGACCAAGCAGTGATTATAACTTTCTTTTTATTCCACAAACTCTACGCGTTTCGTGTACACACTGTATACTTCCTCAGGAGCAAAGTTACACTGGCATCACATTCCATTCTCCTTATATACTAACTCCCCCAGGAAGTGAGGTAGGTGCTCATTGCACTTAAAAAAATTCACACATAACTATCAACATAATGTAAAATCACAAAACTCACTAAAATTCATCTATAAAACACACTTCTATAGAAACACACAAATGTAAAACTTCACACTAGAAAAATTGTAAAACATTATAATAAAATTATGATTATACTCAATAAAAATCTAAAATTCTTGGTACATCATATCAATTAGCAGTACAACATTCACAAATCTCTTATATAACCGCACTTATATTTTCCTTTCAGTATTAACCCTTCATTCAACATATTATACTTTTACTTTCCTTATATTTCAGGCAGATGATCATATATTAATTAATGTATGTACTCCTATGCGGATTCGATCCTGCACAGCAGACCCATGCTCTGCACTCAAGAAACTTTTCTGTTCTCTCAGCCAAAGGCTCCACATCTCCAGAACTATCAGTTCCTTTTCAAGGCACCAGCCAACTATTCCAATCACAGTAAAATGCCGCCGATTGTATCTCTTTATATGTTAGCGATATGCTCATTCCCTTGCTGTAATGTTATAGCATGGACACCACACAATTATCAGATGCCAATACTACTCTAATCCTTAGCAGACAAATATGAAGAGCACCAAAATTATTTAAAGATGTCAGATATTTCATTTAAACCGTATGGTTGCAGAGTCTGCAACCTATGAATCCAGTAAATTTCCTTTCTCATCAGAATGACACTCCTGTTCACAGTGTCTTCTGAAACATAATCAATTGGGGCCACTTTAATACATGGGTTCTTCCCATGTTTTATAGTGCAATGTTTTGATACTCCATGGAACATAAAACCTTCAATTATATTGTGTCTGTGCGAATTCATGCGGTTATGCAGTTCTTGTGTGGTTTTACCCACATACTGTAAACCACATTCGCATTCTATCAGATATATCACAAAACTACTTTTACAATTCAGGGAAAACTTTATATCAAACACCTTATTATTCTGAATTGATCTGAATGTGGTCATATTATGCATAATCATGCCACAACACAGACACCGAGCGGTATTACATTTAAAGACTCCTGGTTTATTGCACTGTTCATCCCTAATTTTTTCTTTTTTCAGGCGACTAGGGGCCAGTATATTTCTAAGAGTAGAGGATCTTTTAAAGGTTAGTCCTGGTTTATTCGGTAGCATACTCCCCAACACTGGATCATTAAGAAGAACAGACCAATGATCCTGTAAAATATTCCTAATTTTTTTATTTTGTTTAGTAAAATTAGTTAAAAAGTTTAAGGAGAAACTATCATTCTCTTTTTCTTTTTTCTTAGGATTTACTAGGTCCATCTGTTCCAAACCTGCGCACTCATTATATGCTTTTTCTAGCAGTTTTTTTGGGTAGTTTTTCTCAATAAACCTATTTTTCAATTCCTTGGCTTGTGATACAAAATCTGACTCTAAACTACAATTTTTCTTAATCCTTTTATACTGGTTCTTCGGGACATTGATTAACCATTTATAATAATGGCCACTTTTAAAATCTAACAGACTATTTGCATCACACTTCTTAAAAAAAGTTTTAGTAAAAATCTTCCCTTCTGAATGGAAAATGGTCAGATCCAAATAATCTATACTCTCCATATTATATACCCATGAAAAGGTGAGACCCCAATCATTCCTCTGAATGCTCTCCAGAAATTATTCTATGTTATTACATTTATTATCAAAGACTATCATTAGGTCATCTATGTACCGTTTAAAAAATATAATATGCTCTGAAAAAATGGAATTTTCTATATAAATGAATTCAAAAATGGCCATAAATAGGTTAGCGAAAGTTGGCGCTACTTTCAAACCCATTGCAATTTTTTGGCAGTGTTACTGGTAGTCTCTTTATTCATAATCAGCTCCCTAACTAAACTAATCAAATCATTAATGTGTGGAGATTTGATTTTTATAATTGTGTTACACTATTTTAAACTTTTTTAAATTAAATGTTAAGTTTTAAGTTTTTAAGTTCTCTATTTCTCACTTGTAATATTTGCCTGATGAAGGGGATTTCTGAGCCCTGAAAGCTTGCAAATATATTTTCTCTGGTTAGCCAATAAAGGTATCATTCCTTGAATACTTTTCTCAGTTTTTTGGGGACATAATATTTATATTGACTGTAATCGGAAAGATATTGTCAAATGGGGTCCTTATTGTACTGAAAAATGTCTTATACCTGTGCATGCTTACTCCGTTAGTCTGGAGGGTCTTCCAGAATACCTTAAAGGACTTCGAAGAGCTTTTTTGGAAAAAGAGTCTGAGATATTACCTCCTCACTGCACCTATGACTGTGCTATTAATCTCATTCCTAATGCCAAATTACCCAAGGCTCGCTTGAATAACTTGTCTGGCCCTGAGCAGTCGGCCATGAAAGCCTATATTAACAAAAGTTTACAAAAAGGTCATATTCGCCCTTCCTCATCAGCTTTAGCTGCCGGATTCTTTTTTGTTAAAAAGAAAGATGGAGGTCTCCATCCCTGCCTCGATTTCCGAGAATAAATTAAAATAACAGTTAAAAATACTTATCCGCTTTTACTTATCCCCGGTCTATATAATCAGCTTTCCGGGGCCAAATAGTTTTCCAAGCTGGATCTCAGAGGGGCATGAAATCTGATACGGATTTGTGAGGGTGATGAGTGGAAGACAGCATTTTTGATGTCTGAAGGTCTCTTTGAAAACCTCGTCATGCCTTTTTGTCTAACGAATGCACCCGCGGTTTTTCAAAATTTTATAAATTATATTTTTTCTGATTATATTGGGAGATTTATTGTGGTTTATTTGGATGATATTCTAATTTTCTCACCTGACCTGGATTCACATTATAAATATGTTTGGTTCTGCAAAGATTTAGAGATAATTGTTTGTTCGCTAAAATTGAAAAATCTACTTTTTCTGTTCAAGAAATATAATTTTTGGGTTTCATTGTGTCAGCCTCCTGGATTAAAATGGATCCTGGGAAAGTTCAGGCCAGCATAGATTGGGTTCACTCATTGACCTCAAGGCTCTGCAGTGCTTTTTAGAGTTTGCAAATTATTACATAAAATTTGTTAAGGGATTTTCTCAGATTGTCAAGCCTCTTACGAACCTCACTCGTAAAGGGGCAGAGTTAAAGGTTTGGTCGCCGGAAGAGGTTGGGGCTTTTGAAAATTTGAAGAAATGTTTTATGTCTGTTCATGTTCTTGTGCAACCAGACCTCAAGAGGCCGTTTATTGGGAGATAGATGCTTCTGAGTTCGGGGTGGGGGCTGTATTGTCTCAAGGTCCTGAAACTTTAACTAACCTGCGACCATGTGCCTTTTCTAAAAACATTTCTCCTGCTGAAAGAAACTATCGTGTTGGTAATCGGGAGTTGCTTGCTGTCAAGTTGGCTTTTGAAGAGTGGAGGAATTTTTTGGAAGGAGCTATTCATCCAGTCATCATGGTGACAGATCACAAAAATCTAGCTTATATTGAATGTGCCAAGCAGTTGACGCCTAGACAGGCCCGATGGTCTTTATTTTTTTCACAATTTAATTTTTTTATTACGTTCAGACCAGGGTCTAAGAATGCGAGGGCGGATGCCCTGTCTCGTAGTCTTGATTCTGTGCCCCCTCCAGAACCTCCTTACTCAATTCTTCCTCAGGGTATTGTTGTGACCATGGTTTACTCTGAGCTGGAAGCTGAAATCCGTACTGCTCAGTCCTTGGCTCCTTCCATTACCCCTGAATGCTAGCTGTTTGTCCCTGTGTATCTTAGATTATGTATTTTGAAGGAATTCCATGACTCTGTGTTGAGTGGTCATCCTGGGGTCACTGCCATCCAGAAGGCAGTTTCTAGACTCTTTTGGTGGTCCACTATGCATAAGGATATTAGAGATCTGCTTCTGACACTTGTGCATGCGCCATAGTACACCATGGACTCATTTGTACATGGATTTCATTTCAGATTTACTGTTGTCTGAGAGGATGACTGCTGTTTGGGTGGTAGTCGATCTCTTCAGCAAACAAGCTCACTTCGTCCCATTATCTGGGTTACCCAAAGCTGAAACTCTCTCCAAACAGTTTATTATTCATGTGGTATGATTGCATAGGATTCCTCTAAATATTATATCAGATAGGGGTGTACAATTTGTCTCTAGATTTTGGAGGGCTTTCTGCAGAAAACTGGGGATTAATTTGTCCTTTTCCTCTGCTTATCACCCTGAAACTAATGGTCAGACAGAGAGGACAAATCATTCATTGGAGCAAATTTTAAGATGTTTTGTAACCAATCAGCAGGAGAATTGGTCATCATTTCTTCCTCTGGCTGAGTTTGCCTTTAACAGTCAGGTTAATCAGTCCAAGGGAACACTAATTTATTAAATAAACATTAAAAAACACCTTCCCAGTGAAATTTTTTGGCAAATGCCACAATAAAGAAAAAAGAGAGACCTACTCTGAGATGCTGCACAGCCCTATAATTCATCTGATACCTGCCTGACTGTGGAGGTTGGCACCCTAAGAAACCATTTTGGTGCTCCCACTCAACGAGGGCTATCCCTCACTCCCCTACCAGTCCCTGATTTGACAGGTAGGAAAACAATGTCCAGATAGTGCAGAAATGAAAAATCAGAATGCCCTAGAACCAGTGCAGAATCCCAGACAAACAATATTCAAATAATAAAAACCAAATATATCCACATCATGATATCCTATGACCCATAATATGCCCACAGGGCATGATAATAAGCACCAATATTCCCAGCTCAGGGGTATACAATTAGATGAAAAGAATCATAGTGGTCACTTATCATGTATGGAGGAACCCCGACGTGTTTCTGCGCCATAGCGGTTCATCAGGAGGTATAACCGATGCTGTTGATGTCCATGCCTGATACCAAGATGCTGCTTAATGGGCATTCTCATTCCTCCGGTGTCTATTGAGGGAAGCTTGGAATATGAGTTGCAAAGGATCATCGATTCCCGAATGGTCCATAATTCCCTTCAATATCTGGTTCATTGGAAGGGGTATGGACCTGAGGAACGGTCCTGGGTCCCAGCTCATTCTGTAAGGGCTGATTGGTTGGTCCACGCCTTTTATCGAAGGCTTCCTGAGAAACCTGGGGATCCGGTGGCCCCCTTGAAGAGGGGGTACTGTCACAATCTCCACTCTGTTCCTGTCTGATATGTTACTTTGTGTAGGACCTGTCTGTTTGGTTGTGCTGCATCTGTGCTGCAATCATCTGTGTTCACTTTCCTTGATTAGAGAAAGAAACAGCCACACTCAAATAGTGCAAATATAACCACTATTTGAGTGCGGCTGTTTCCTTCTCTGGTCATTATTTTTGATTTTTCCAAGTTCATCCTGCACCTTCTGATTTTACAGAGTGCGCATCATTTAATTTTCTTGTTCATTGTCCTTGATTAGACTTCTACTTAAGCGTGCTAGCTCCCCCACCCAGTCTCAGTCGTACACATGCTGCTGCCTGTGTAAGACTGATCCCTCTGTGCTCTGTGCCTGACCTAGCTTGACTTGATTCTCTTCCCAGACTTAGACCCTTTGCTTATGACCTGACTTCTCTTGTGCCTGCTCCCTGTAATCTGCCTTGCCTTTTCTGCTTTTCCTGACCTCGGCTCATGTATTAGATATCGTTTCTGACTTCCCTTTGCTGTACTGCACCATTTCCTGTACCTGGCCTCGGATTGTTTGACCTCCCCGTTACTTAATCTGTAAGTAGTATACTTTACTATCTGTTATTGTAGTCTTTCTCTCCACCTCTGGGACTAATTATTATTATAGTGACTCGCATCACACAAAGCCTGGTTTAGCCCCAAATTTTCCACACCATAAGATTACATCAACACATAAAGCATTTTTAATCTTAAATATTTTAGTCAGACCCACCAGGTGTTGCCTTTAAAGGTCTATGAATGATTCGATTACCCTCCTTATTGTTTTTTTCTGGCTTTGCACTTTGTGCAAAGCCTTTATGAGTGTAAAAGTAAATCAATTCCACTTTCAAAATAATTAAATGAGGCCTTCCAGTTGTTGCCTTCAAGGGTTTTGGATGACTGGATCACCCTTACTATATATTTTTTTGTTTTATGAGTGTAGAAGTATCGGAACTACACTTTGTTACTTTTTTATGAGGCACTCCACTTGGGGCCTTCAAAAGTGTAGAGATTACCCTGCTCATAATTTTTGGCAGGCTTTACAGTGAGTGTAGAGCTTTTATGAGTGTAGTATCAACTGCTCTTATTTCACAATGTTTGAATGAGTTACTAAAACTGGTGTCTTTAAAGGGTGTATGGATGACCCAGCTTGTAATTTTTAGCAGGCTTTCCACTGTGTGCAGAGCTTTTGTGAATGTAGAAGTACTACAACTACACATTGTTCACAAAAAGGTTCCCGCCAGTCACAGGTGTTGGCTGGTGAGAGTATACATCAGATGGTGCCTGTTCAATAAATAGGAAGGAATATGGTTGTTTATTATTTTCTGTCTTTTACAGGTGCAATGGGCTTTAGTGGATTAGGCATAAAGGTTAGTATAACTTTGCTTTTTAATTTTTATTTCAAGTAAAGGTATCAGTGTCTTTATTTCAATTAAAGGACTTTGCACTTACTGGGATTCTTTTTACAATCTAAAAATGCGGTTAGCAATGGGGGTGTCTTATAGACTCCTCTCCTTTACTAACCTACTATCCCGTGATGTCAGCAGCCATAAAAAAGGTGACATCAACCCCAAGCCTATTTTGCCACTTCCCACCACACCAGGGCAAGTGGGAAGAGCTGGGCAAAGCACCAGTATTGGCACATCTAATAGATGCACCTTTTCTGTGGGGGCTGCAAACTGCTATTGTTACACTGGGAAGGGCCAATACCATGGCTGAGAATACCAGCCCTCAGCTGTTTGCTTTAGCTTGACTGGTTGTCAAAAATGAGTGTGGGGACCCAACACCTTTTTAAAATTATTTATTTAAATAAAAAAATGGTGTGGGGACCTCTCTTTTCTAGATAACCAACCATGGTAAAGCTGACAGCATTGGGTTGCAGCCCCCAGCTATTGGTTTGCCTGTGCTTGTGCTAGTTATTAAAAATAGAGGAACCGCATGTCCTTTACTTATTCCTTGCTCAGGTGTCAGCTGATGAATACTGTAATATGGACTTCAGATCTTACTGTCAGCACATAAACAGAGGACAGCTTCCAAGTATCGTAAAGAAGTGCAATTGTGAAGGAATCATGATATTCCAATTTGCCAAACATAGACACAAACTAAAGTGCAAAACTAATTAAATTGTTGATATTAATAATATTAACAACATGATAAATGTACTTTATAGGGATTTTTATGATTTGAAGGAAATGTTTACTTTTTTTAAGGTTTGAATTATTTTTACTGCTCCCCCTTATTATTGAAATCTGATTTAGCTCCAGTGGCGCTCTCATTCCTGTTCCTATCAATAATTGGGTTTCCACTAATACAACATAACAGCACCCCCACTTCCCCTACATATGGTTTGCCTATGGAGTTAATAGAATTTTACATCTAAAGTTTATTAGGTATAGTTATTGGAGAACACTGGATTGTGCATAGTGGAAGGATGTTAAATTTTAAACTTTAAATTCTTTGCCTTCCTCTTTACACTATTTTCAAGAGCAAATTTTCCCACCATTTTGTCATGATGAATCGATCAAAGCTGCTTTACTAGTAGGAACTACGGCCTACTTTTTTGGCTAAGCCAATTCAATTTACTGTTAACATATTGATAAAAAAAAGTTTCATTATAGTTACCATTTGTTCAGTGTTTAGTTATGTAATACTGTTAGGAAACAAATATTTACACAGTAGACACTGTGTTTTACAAATGTACTTACTAACACAGGTTGGAGCTGGATCCCATCCATTTATTGTGCATTTACGGGGTTTATTAGGCTCTGGATGAAGCACATACCCATAATCACACTTCACAACAATTTCTTCTCCATGTCTGTAAACAGCTTTCCTTGCATCCACACTTCCTTTTTGCACTTGAGGAGGGTTGCAAGTTATTTCTAGTAAAAATTGTAAATAAGGAAAGTAAGTAAAACACTGGGTAAATGATACAACATGCATAAATATCAAATCATGCCATACTATGGTTGCTTTTGTGATTAGCAGGCAAATTTTAAGCAAATTACAAGAGTAATATTACAAAGAAGAATTTGGAGGTAGGAGAGTCTTGTTTTTTGAAGAATATGTATAATACTAAACATCCATTTACTTTTTAATTATGCATTGTTATTATACTTTTACTAACCTGTATGAAAAATGTAATAAATCACTCTGTACTATGTATAGTTACTAGAGTTGAGCGACTTTTGTTTTTTTAGGGTCGAGTTTCGTTTCATGAAACCCGACTTTTCCAAAAGTCGGGTCGAGCAAAATGGGCCAACTATAGGGAAAGTCGGGGGTCCGACCGAAACACGAAACCCAATGTAAGTCAATGGGGAATTAAAGTCGGCAGTGAGAGGAGGACAGGACACACACCTACAGTGCCCATTTGAATGCCAAAAGCATCAATTCTTATTACTTAAGCTTGTCAACCTTAATTTACTTCATAATACTAGTTACGCACTGAAAAATGGGGGTTATTTGGCTACAGTTGTGGGGGGGTAGGGCTGGCTCCAGGTTTTCGTGGGCCCAGGGCCAAAGAGCGCCCCTTTAACACATACCACAACTCATGATGCTCCGATACGGCAGAAAAATAGCAGTATAGTACAATGAAAAATACTTCACTTCTTACATCTCATGACTGATATCCATTTTAAATTCTCCAATACCTCCAAAAATGGACAGTACATAACTCCATACAGTATTATGGCCAGCGCTTAATGCGCTATACAGAGTAATGAGGCCCATATATTTCTCCATATGGAATCATTGATCCCATATAATGTTTCAAACCGTATATGATGAGCTCCACATAATGCTATAGTATATGTTGGTCCCAATGGATGAAGCTCCACTGTCTTATGGCCCCAAATAATGCTCCATATATAATGGGCCCCATTTCTACTGCTCTAGTGTATAATGGGCCCTGTAAATGCTGCTCCAGTGTCTGATGTCCACCCTTGGAATGCTCCAGTGTATGGTGGGCCCCATATATCATTCACCAGAGTATAGTGCTCCCCAAAAATTGCTGTCCCAACATTGAAAACAATTACATAAGTCTCCTTGCTAGGGAATCCCTGCACTACTCTGAACTCCTTGTCGTCCCCATCTTCCATCTCACTGCACTTGGCTGTTTAGGCCCTCCCACCAGCAGAGACACTTTTGTGTACTATGCAGTGCCCTGTGCCAGTGCCATCACCCATGAGTATGCCCCCCACCTGCTCAAGGAACCTGCACTTTCATCTGCACCTTCCTCTTTGTCACCGTGTAAGGTGGTATAGTATGTGGGAAGGGGAACCAGAGTTTCCTCTGGGTCAGATTCTGGCAGTGTATAGTGTGAGGGGAATGTAGTGGTCTGGGTCAATGTACCAGCAGCATCATCCAGCAGTGGCTGGGCCTCAGTGCACTTGTGGCGTCCCCAAGAGTACGGTTGCCACTGTGGCATTACCTTCCTCCTAGGGAGTGTGTTGTCAAGCTTGGGAGCAACAAAGGATCTCTCTAGCAGTGAAACCAACACACAACACATTTCCCACTCCAGGCTAGCAGGGAGACCTCTGAACCTGACTGCTGAGGAGCTGCTCTCTGTGGTCGGGAGGAGGTAAGTTAGGGCACTGTGCAGGGAAGGGGAAGTGTGTGGACATGAGAAGGGGAGCTGGAGGATGAGCAGAGTTAAGGCTCACTCCTAGCTGGAGCGCATGGTCCCGATTCTGGTCTCCGAGTTTGTAGGGACATTGACGTTCCTGCAGCAGAAACCGGGGGAAGTAGAAGCTATAAATGCCCTGTACCCAACTAAGGCTCGGAGGCCCCAGCATCGATGTGTGGGAGCCAGAAGGAAAAGGCTACAGCTGTCTGCCATACAAGTAAAGTCTGAGGAACATCTGTTAGACAGGAGGCGCTTCAGTGAACCACGGTCCTGTGAGTGCTTCCCCCACAAGCGCTAGAAAGGAGATGTTCAGGAAGGTACATGTTGGTGGAGTGTTGGAAGGGAGCTTTCCATTTTGGTCCCGGAGGTTGGCTGAGGTCCTGACCCGGAGGACACAGCACGGAGGCAGGCATCTGTGTAACCTGCAGACTGTGAGTAAAGCTTTGGAACTGCACGCTCTGGTGTCCTACAGTTATTCCAGCACCGCTACATCTGGGTACCAGCACCTACACCACCTGTGCCTTTCCCCCATCACTACATCTACACTTCCCTGGGACTCCAGCTCCACCTGTGGGGAGCTTCACCATCTTTGCTGCACAACACCATCAGTCCCAGAGGATCTGCATGCAGCGTCGGCCTAACATCTATGTTGCCGAACACCACAGGTGGCGTCAAACTATCTATATAAACTCTCTACCATTATACCACGCCATTTACATGGGCGCCCAGGGCCACCGTCCGGGTCACCGCTGCTGTGACACATCCCACTGACACCGGCCCGCTACCGAGTACCCCACAGCCCTGGGAGGGCGACCCATATGCCGATATGCCGACTGCTGATCGGGCGGCGTTATTTCCACGAACCTCCAAACAGCGTCCATGAAGGCAAAGTTTTTGGTTTCTGGGGGCAGTATGATTGCAAAGCTGAACCTTAAAGGAATGTCCAAAAGGGCACCACCAGGAGTGGAGCCTGTGGCTTAATTGGACTCCACCCGGGAAACCACAACCATGCCACCTAAAGAAAAGATGCACACTTTGAAAGCTTTGTCGATTCTGTGTGTGGTGTGGTATGTGTGTTTGTAGTTGTGCTAGCGATTTCTCAGCTTTATTCCGTTAACAACCGAGACTCCGGCATGCCCCCGCAGTACGCGTCAAGCTTACTAGAGGGATAAGCGAGGCTCTGGTACGTGAGATCGAGCAATAACAGGTCTAGCATTCCTGTACATGTCCAGGGCTGCATGCATGCTACACTGAAAGGACCAGCTTTTGTCGCTTACAGGTGCAGATAACCTGCTGAACTCCATTAGTGATGGGGATCTGGGATTCAGATTACTCCCCACGAACGAACGATGATTTCCCAGTAAGTTCAGGTCAACCGCAATTCCGGAGTTAGGCCTAACCGTCATTCCTGAAAAAATTACGTGTCCAAACCACAGGTGCTGTAGCTTGCTTAACAGCTCGGCAGCCGTTCTCAGGCCAGTATGGATTCAACAACATTGTAGAAAGTTGATAAAGGGTACAGTTTCACCGGATAACACGTATATATGTAGCCTAGTTTACACATTAAAAATATATGTCTATAGATCAGGAGGCAGACTCAGATGTCCTCAGGCCCAGTATGGATTTGACCAGATTGTACAAAGTTGAGAAAGGGTACTTTATCACTGGATAGCAGGTATATATAGCATAGTTTAAACATGTAAAATCTCCGTGTTCTCAGTATGGATTACACAGCAATCTAAAAAGTGGAAAAAAGGAAATGCATTTGAGGCGTACACAACTATATACTTTTGGTGTTATTTTTAAATCTTCATATATATTTCTGTCTCAGTAATACAGTCCAGCCTCTCCGCAATAGGAAAGGAGATGCATACAATTACTGACATAAAGGCTAGTGATTGCAGAAATCTAGGAATTACTATTCACGGGGAAAACTTCCGTCACAATTCTCATAGGCGATGCTGACCCTCAATTAATTTGTGTTGAGAAAGTGAAAACATTTTTTTGTGAATAAAGTCTTGCTGTATCGCACTTCCGTTGATTCCATCACTGTTACTCATTTCAATCAAATTTTTATCACAGGGAGCGATGTAAACATGGTGCTCACTGGCTATCATGATCTGTCACGTAACTTTGGAGTGCAAAAGACAGAAGCCACAGGCCGTAGGCGATTCTATTTGATTGGCATGAGAGGGCACATTTTAAAATGTGCGCCGGAATGTCACATGTTTGTGAGTAGGAAAACTGTGAAAGCTGATGATAAACCACCACTGCATGTCATTGTGAGTCGATGTCCATAAGAAATGGAAGCCATTGATCATCTGGAGCTAGAGCCCGGTCAGCAGGACAGGGCATAGCTACATCTTAACCATCATCTTTCTGTTCAATCAATTTGTAGTGGCACTCCCAGTGAAGGATTTGACGGCCCAGACTACACAGCGGAGGAGCAGGGAGAGGTAAACATTGCAAATGCTGGGGCCCTGCCCAAGCAAGGGGGGCACACTCGTGGGTGTCGGTACTGGCACTGGGCCCCTCATAGTACAGCGGTGTGTCTGACGGCGGGTGTGCACCACCACCGTCAGACACTTGATTGCACTATGAGTGACCCTGTGCCAGTTCCCGCGCCCAAGAGTCGGCCTACCCACCTGTCCAGGGCAAAGGCACTCGCATGGTTTCGTGCGCTAGGTGGTGACCCCGGCCATGGGGGGGGCAGCCCAGTTAGGGCGGTTTATAAAGTGGCATATGTTGATGTGGGACATTCAGCTGCTGCACAAGGCGAAATAGGTCAAGTTCGCGGAATAGGAGGAGGACCAAAGCAAGCCATTTTTCTGGCAACCTATGTGTCATCAAGGGAAGGTGGGACAAAATCCTTTGAAACCCATGCATGGTTCATTTTAATGAAGGTTAGATCATCCACATTTTGGGTTGACAGACGGGTCCTTTTTTCTGTCAGGATTGATCCAGCTGCACTGAAGACTCTTTCCGATAGCACACTTGCAGCTGGGCAAGCGAGCTTCTGTAAGGCATATTGTGCCAATTCAGGCCAGGTGTCCAGTTTAGCGGCCCAATAGTCAAAGGGGAATGACCTGTGCGGTAGAACATCGATATGGGAGGAAAAGTAGTTTGTAACCATAGTTGACAACTGCTGTCTCCTGTCACTTTCCATCGATGCAGTATTACCAGTTGTGTGAGCGGTACTTGAAAAATCAGTCCACAACATTGTCATGAAACCCCTGTCTCCAACGCCACTTCTGCTGTGTGCACCACGAACACCTCTGCCAAGCTGCCCCCGGCCCGTACGGCTCGTGTGAGAACCATCACCGCTGCTGTGTGCTGGGAATACCTCAACCAACCGGTTTACCAGAGTTGCTTGTTTATTAGCCAATATTAGGTCAAGGTTCTCCTGTGGCATGATGTTTTGTAATTTGCCTTTATAGCGTGGATCCAGGATGCTGGCCAACCAGTATTCATCATCATCCATCATTTTGGCAATGCGGGGGTCCCTTTTTAGGATCTGCAAGGCATAATCTGACATGTGGGCCAATGTTTCCGGTGTCAATGATGCACTGCTAGTGCTGGTTGGAGGAGCACTTTCTGGCAAATCCACATCCCTCCAGTCACGCACAAACCCTGTACCAGACCTTGCCATGCCAACATTTTCACTTGCCCCACGAGATGCATCCTCCTCCCCTAAGTAATCATCCCCATCATCATCCTCCTCCTCCTCTTCTTCCTCCACCTCATCCAGGAGAGGTCCCTGAGCAGACAATGGCTGAATGTCATCAAGGATTCCCTCCTCCTTGACAACATTGGCTGCAGACGCCTGCTCCTTAAGGTGCGTCAAAGTTTGCAAGAGCAGACACATAAGTGGGATGCTCATGCTTAGGATGGCGTCGTCTGCGCTTACCAGCCGTGTGCATTCCTCAAAACACTGAAGGACTTTACAGAGGTCTTTCAGCTTCGACCACTGCACACCTGTCAACTCCATGTCTGCTCTCGTGCCTGGCCGTGTATCCTCCCACAAATGCATTATGGCCTGCCTCTGTTCGCACAGCCGCTCAACCATGTGCAGGGTGGAGTTCCACCTTGTTGCAATGTCGATAATGAGGTGGTGGTTGGGAAGGTGGAGCAATCGCTGCAGCTTCTGCTTACGAATGGAGTGTACAGGCGACCGGCGGATGTGCACGCACAGTCTTCGCACCTTCTGGAGAAGGGCTGTTAACTCCGGATAATTGTTGAGGAAGCACTGCACCACCAGGTTCAAGGTGTGAGCCTAGCAAGGTATGTGGCTGAGTTTTGAAAGGGCTATGGCTGCCACAAAATTACGGCCGTTATCACTAACTACCTTGCCTGCCTCAAGATGTATACTGCCCAGCCATGACTCAGTTTGTCGCTGAAAGTACTCGGCCAGCACCTCCGTGGTGTGTCTATCGCCCAAACACATCATCTGCAACACAGCCTGCTGACGCTTTCCACTAGCTGCTTGATAGGGGGACACCTTATGTGCAACAGTGGCAGCTGCAGATGGAGTGCTCATACGACTGCGCTCTGTGGATGAGCTTTCGCTTCTGGAGGAGGAGGAGGGTCGAACGCCTACAGCCAACTGTTTCCTATACCGTGGGCTAGGCAGCACTGTCCCACCACCGCTGTCCCCTGTGAACCCTGCATCCACCACATTAACCCAGTGCACAGTGATGGACACGTAACGGCCCTGGCCATGCCGACTGGACCATGCATCTGTTGTGAGGTGCACCTTTCCACTCACTGAATGCTTGAGTGCATGGACAATGCGGTCTTTCACATGATGGTGGAGGGCTGGGATGGCTTTGCGAGAGAAGAAGTGGCGACTGGGTAGGTCATAGCGTGGTACTGCATATGCCATGAGTTCGCGGAAAGCTGCGCTTTCCACCAACCGATAGGGCATCATCTTTAACGAGATTAGTTTGGCAATGTGGGTGTTCAAACCCAGTGTACGCGGATTAGAGACTGAGTACTTTCTTGACCTACTCATAGTCTCTGGGAGGGTGAGCTGGACTTGAGAGCTGCATATGGTGGAACTAGCAGTGGACAGGGCGGACTGAGAGAGGGTTGATGATGGTCATGGAGTTGGTGTTCTTTCTGATGGCCTAGATTCAGTCTCGTTGATATAACAGTGGGATTCCCTGACTGCTTTGGCCTTGCAACGACACGTCAACATTTGCTGCTGTGCTAACCGGTGGGCTTACAGTGGGGGAAACAATGTAGCGTTGCTGACTACCTTCTTTGTGATCAGTTGCACATGTGGTACTTGAGGTTTGGTGTTGTGTCCACGCTTGCAAGTGCATGCTGGTTAAATGTCTAAGCATGCAACTGGTATTCACATTTTTCAGATTTTTCCCTCGGCTAAAGGTCTTTTCGCACTTCTTACAGATAACCTTGGCCTGATCTTGAGGATTTTGTTCAAAAAAGTGCCACACTGCACTCTTCCTACTTTGGAAGACATTTTGCGGCCTAGCACGCTGTGCTATTTTGACCGTCTGGACAAGCTGTCCAGCAACTCTTTTGATTTTTGGAACCTGTCTTAGGAGTGCTCCGGGCCTGCCAGATAACAGCTGTTGCGATGTCGATGTCTGCTGTGGATGCTCCTCCTCCTCATCTGAGCTATTGGAAGCACCACCCTCTTCCCCCAATGGATGCCAATCTGGGTCAACAACTGGGTCATCCATCACCTCCTCTTCAATGTCATGTGCACCTTCCTCTGTGTCACCGTGTATGGTGGTATAGTATGCGTGAAGGGGCACCTGAGTCTCATCAGGGTCAGAATCTGGCTCATTACACTGCGAGGACAATGTAGTGCTCTGAGTGAATGTACCAGCAGAATCATCTATCAGTGGCTGTGCATCAGTGCACTCCATGTCAGATTCATCTTGGCCTGGGTAATTCACCATTTCACTTGATAACCCAGGCATGGTATGTGAAAACAGCTCCATGGAGTAATCAGTTGTATGGCCTGCGTCATCCTTCAATCTTGGTTGGGGTGAAGGACACAAGGAAAGGTGTGGTTCATGAACATGAGCCTCCAATGATGACTCAGTGCTTTTATTTTTTTACAACTTCAGAAGAGGAGGCGATAGAGCTGGAGGCTGAGTCAGCAATGTAAGCCAAAACTTTTTCCTGAAGCTCTGGCTTTAAAAGCGGTTTGCCAACTCCTAGAATACTAAGCCTTCGAGGCCTTGTGGAGCCAGACGATGACGCAGGCTCAATACCTTCTGCATTCGGTCCTATTTTGCTTTTGCCACTACCATCAGTTCCACCACCACACCATCATTACCAGCTGGCAACCCCCGCCCAATTCCACGGCCTCTTCCACCAGCCTTCCTCATTTTTCCTAAAAATGTACTCAAAATCCCACAAACTATATAGTAATGTAAAACAAGGTACAAGATGTATATAGGACAGGGGAGATGTAGAATTTCTGAACACACTTGTGGACACTGTTGGATTGTGTGAGGCCCAGTGAATATCACACCGCTATGTCACAGTCTCAATGTCGCAGGTGTGAAAAATGTCACTATAGGAAAGGGGAGATTGTTGTGAGTTCATTTTCCCCTTTGTCACTGAGGTCTGGGGAACTCCCTATTCTGGTAAAGGAAGGTAATGATATAGAAGAGTTAATGGTTTGCTTTTATATCCCTTTAAATGCCTTTAAGACTTCAATTGCCTTTTGCCTTATTATTGCTAGAATTATTCTTATGTAGACTAGTAGTCTCTGTCTTCAAGGAAACTATACTTGTTATCATATTTGTTCTCAAAAACGTGTTCTGGGTATATTGTAAACAAGGTACGTACGACCCTGAGGTGATGGTGGGGGCCAAATGAGCTCCAGAGTCACATATTGTTGTAAATGGTATAAAAACATGTCTTATATTTCATTACGTCAGATAAAGTGATTTAGCCACGACCAGTGTGTGTGTCACTTTGTCTCCAAGCGCTTGTGAACAGAAAGGGCGAAAAACCTCACGATTCGGACTCACTGGTGATCTGGACAGCTGACGCTTGGTCAGAACAAAAGCAGTTACGACAGTTTTGGCGCCCGACGGGGACAGTGGAAACCAGTCTATTCGGAATCCGTATGTGGGAGCTTCCTGGGAGGTTGAAAATGCAGAATCCAGGCTGCAGCAGGTGAGAACATTTATTCTTACATTGATTCTGCATCTGCAACCTTTCTAAGGATGTCTACATATCTCTGGGTAAGACTGTACAAACACGGTTCAAAAAGAACCCACATCACCAGTGAGTGGTGAGTATGTCTGTATGAGAGTTGAATAATAGAGTAATAAGATAATAATTGTCATCTGTATTATCTGTTAAACTGTTCTGGCAATATACTAATATACTAACTGGTTGTGTACTGGTGTACTGTGTAGCACAAAGTCTGGGATAGACTCTGCAGTTTTGTATAAGGCTGTGGTTTTTGGTTGCTCTGGTTTTCAATGTTTCTTGTTGTTTAAGAAGTTGGCTTTGGTGTTCTCGGAGTGTCAGTGGACACTGCTGTAGGTTAAAGTGTCAATCAAATCCAAAGTGCAAGATAGTCAGGCTGTGTGAATCCTTGTATATATGTCTATGAGAACCTCTGAATAAGATGAGAGATGAGTAGTGTTGAGCATTCCGATACCGCAAGTATCGGGTATCGGCCGATACTTGCTGTATCGGAATTCCGATACAGACTTCCGATATTTTTTCAATATCGGAAGTCGGCATCGGAATCGGAAGTTCAAAGTTGATTGACAGCCGAAATGACGTCATCATGATGCGCGGTGTGTGCGCATCATGATGCGCCGTCATTTCGGGCCTTCCGGGGGTCTCTGCCGGCCTGCCGGGGGGCTGTGTGGACTGCCCGGGGTCTGTACCGTCCTGCCGGGGGGCTGTGCCGGCCTGCCGGTGGTCTGTGCACCCTGTGGGGGTCTGTACCGGCCTGCCGGGGGGCTGTGCCGGCCTGCCGGTGGTCTGCACCCTGTGGGGGTCTATACCGGCCTGCCGGGGGGCTGTGCTGATGTCCGGGGGTCTGTGCAAGCATCGTCCGATGGGACTACAAGTCCCATCGGGCGATGCCTGCTACCATGACAGTGATTGACACATTAGCCAATGATGGGACAGTAGTAGTCCTATCATCCGGCTAATGTGTTAAATGTTTAAAAAAAAAAAATATATATATATATATATATATACTACATACATACTACATACATACTACATGCATGCTACATACATACTACATGCTACATACATACCACATATATACTACATGCATGCTACATACATACTACATGCTACATACATACTACATATATACTACATGCATGCTACATACATACTACATGCTACATACATACTACATATATACTACATGCATGCTACATACATACTGCATGCTACATACTACATACATACTACATGCTACATACATAACACATATATACTACATACATACTACATGCATGCTACATACATACTACATGCTACATACATACCACATATATACTACATACATACTACATGCATGCTACATACATACCACATACATACTACATACATACATGCATGCTACATACATACATGCTACATACATACCACATATATACTACATACATACTACATGCATGCTACATACATACCATATACATACTACATACATACATGCTACATGCATGCTACATACATACTACATGCTACATACATACCACATATATACTACATGCATGCTACATACATACTACATGCTACATACAGACCACATACATACTACATACATACTACATGCATGCTACATACACTCACTGGCCACTTTATTAGGTACACCATGCTAGTAAGGGGTTGGACCCCCTTTTGCCTTCAGAACTGCCTCAATTCTTCGTGGCAGAGATTCAACAAGGTGCTGGAAGCATTCCTCAGAGATTCTGGACCATATTGACATGATGGCATCACACAGTTGGCGCAGATTTGTCGGCTGCACATCCCTGATGCGAATCTCCCGTTCCACCACATCCCAAAGATGCTCTATTGGATTGAGATCTGGTGACTGAGGAGGCCATTTGAGTACAGTAAACTCATTGTCATGTTCAAGAAACCAATCTGAGATGATTCGAGCTTTATGACATGGCGCATTATCCTGCTGAAAGTAGCCATCAGATGTTGGGTACATTGTGGTCATAAAGGGATGGACATGGTCAGCAACAATACTCAGGTAGGCTGTGGTGTTGCAACGATGCTCAATTGGTACCAAGGGGCCCAAAGAGTGCCCAGAAAAAATTCCCCACACCATGACACCACCACCACCAGCCTGAACCGTTGATACAAGGCAGGATGGATCCATGCTTTCATGTTGTTTACGCCAAATTCTGACCCTACCATCCGAATGTCGCAGCAGAAATCGAGACTCATCAGACCAGGCAACGTTTTTCCAATCTTCTACTGTCCAATTTCGATGAGCTTGTGCAAATTGTAGCCTCAGTTTCCTGTTCTTAGCTGAGAGGAGTGGTACCCAGTGTGGTCTTCTGCTGCTGTAGCCCATCTGCCTCAAAGTTCGACGCACTGTGCGTTCAGAGATGCTCTTCTGCCTACCTTGGTTGTAACGGGTGGCAATTTGAGTCACTGTTGCCTTTCTATCAGCTCGAACCAGTCTGCCCATTCTCCTCTGACCTCTGGCATCAACATGGCATTTCCGGCCACAGAACTGCTGCTCACTGGATTTTTTTTCTTTTTCGGACCATTCTCTGTAAACCCTAGAGATGGTTGTGGGTGAAAATCCCAGTAGATCAGCAGTTTCTGAAATTCTCAGACCAGCCCTTCTGGCACCAACAATCATGCCACGTTCAAAGGCACTCAAATCACCTTTCTTCCCCATACTGATGCTCGGTTTGAACTGCAGGAGATTGTCTTGACCATGTCTACATGCCTAAATGCACTGAGTTGCCGCCATGTGATTGGCTGATTAGAAATTAAGTCTTAACACACAGTTGGACAGGTGTACCTAATAAAGTGGCCAGTGAGTGTACATACTACATGCTACATACATACCACATATATACTACATGCATGCTACATACATGCTACATACATACCACATATATACTACATGCATGCTACATACATACTACATGCTACATACATACTACATATATAATACATGCATGCTACATACATACTACATGCTACATATATACTACATATATACTACATGCATGCTACATACATGCTACATACATGCTACATACATACCACATATATACTACATGCATGCTACATACATGCTACATACATACTACATATATGCTACATGCATGCTACATACATACAGAATGCTACATACATACTACATACATACTACATACATACTACATACATACTACATGCTACATACATACCACATATATACTACATACATACTACATGCATGCTACATACATACTACATGCTACATACATACCACATATATACTACATACATACTACATGCATGCTACATACAATACATACATAGACATACAGTACATATAACATAGAGTAACATACTTACCAATACTTGTCACATTGTTCCCCGAAGCCATTGTCTTTTACGGAATAAATATTAACATAACAAACCACAAAAATACTCACCCATGATCCGAAGCAGTCCACGAGTGTGTCCCACGACGATCTTGGGTAGAGAACTGCAGCATCAGCTGATGCTGCCGCTCTCTACGGGCTGCAGGAATCCAATGACGGAAGGTAGGTATCCTTCCGCACTGTATTCCTCCGCCACTTAAAAAAAAAAAAAAGTCCCTAGTCTCACTTTATGCCATTGCTGCGTGGGAAATTCCCACACAGCAATGGCATAAAGTGAGACTAGGGACTTTTTTTTTTAAGTGGCGGAGGAATACAGTGCGGAAGGATACCTACCTTCCGTCATTGGATTCCTGCAGCCCGTAGAGAGCGGCAGCATCAGCTGGTGCTGCAGTTCTCTACCCAAGATCGTCGTGGGACACACTCGTGGACTGCTTCGGATCATGGGTGAGTATTTTTGTGGTTTGTTATGTTAATATTTATTCCGTAAAAGACAATGGCTTCGGGGAACAATGTGACAAGTATTGGTAAGTATGTTACTCTATGTTATATGTACTGTATGTCTATGTATGTATTGTATGAATGTATTGTATGTAGCATGCATGTAGTATGTATGTAGTATGTATGTAGCATGTAGTATGTATGTAGCATGCATGTAGTATGTAAGTAGCATGCATGTAGTATGTATGTAGTATGTATGTAGCATGTAGTATGTATGTAGCATGCATGTAGTATATATGTAGTATGTATGTAGTATGTATGTAGCATGTAGTATGTATGTAGCATGCATGTAGTATGTATGTAGCATGCATGTAGTATGTAGCATGCATGTAGCATGCATGTAGCATGTATGTAGTATGTATGTAGCATGTATGTAGTATGCATGTAGTATATATGTAGTATGTATGTTACATGTAGTATATATGTAGTATGCATGTTGCATGCATGTAGTATATATGTTGTATGTATGTTGCATGCATGTAGTATATATGTAGTATGTATGTTGCATGCATGTAGTATATATGTAATATGTATGTTGCATGCATGTAGTATATATGTAGTATGTATGTTGCATGCATGTAGTATATATGTAGTCTGTATGTTGCATGCATGTAGTATATGTAGTATGTATGTTGCATGCATGTAGTATATATGTAGTATGTATGCCTGCATGTAGTATATATGTAGTATGAATGTAGCATGTATGTAGTATGTAGCATGTATGTAGCATGCATGTAGTATGCATGTTGCATGTAGTATGTATGTTACATGTAGTATATACACTCACTGGCCACTTTATTAGGTACACCTGTCCAACTGTGTGTTAAGACTTAATTTCTAATCAGCCAATCACATGGCGGCAACTCAGTGCATTTAGGCATGTAGACATGGTCAAGACAATCTCCTGCAGTTCAAACCGAGCATCAGTATGGGGAAGAAAGGTGATTTGAGTGCCTTTGAACGTGGCATGATTGTTGGTGCCAGAAGGGCTGGTCTGAGTATTTCAGAAACTGCTGATCTACTGGGATTTTCACGCACAACCATCTCTAGGGTTTACAGAGAATGGTCCGAAAAAGAAAAAAAATCCAGTGAGCAGCAGTTCTGTGGCCGGAAATGCCTTGTTGATGCCAGAGGTCAGAGGAGAATGGGCATACTGGTTCGAGCTGATAGAAAGGCAACAGTGACTCAAATTGCCACCCGTTACAACCAAGGTAGGCAGAAGAGCATCTCTGAACGCACAGTGCGTCGAACTTTGAGGCAGATGGGCTACAGCAGCAGAAGACCACACTGGGTACCACTCCTCTCAGCTAAGAACAGGCATCTGATGGCTACTTTCAGCAGGATAATGCGCCATGTCATAAAGCTCGAATCATCTCAGATTGGTTTCTTGAACATGACAATGAGTTCACTGTACTCAAATGGCCTCCTCAGTCACCAGATCTCAATCCAATAGAGCATCTTTGGGATGTGGTGGAACGGGAGATTCGCATCAGGGATGTGCAGCCGACAAATCTGCGCCAACTGTGTGATGCCATCATGTCAATATGGTCCAAAATCTCTGAGGAATGCTTCCAGCACCTTGTTGAATCTCTGCCACGAAGAATTGAGGCAGTTCTGAAGGCAAAAGGGGGTCCAACCCGTTACTAGCATGGTGTACCTAATAAAGTGGCCAGTGAGTGTATGTAGCATGCATGTTGTATGTATGTAGCACGTAATTTTTTTTAATTTTTTTTTTACATTCAACACATTAGCCGGATGATGGGACTACTACTGTCCCATCATTGGCTAATGTGTCAATCACTGTCATGGTAGCAGGCATCGCCCGATGGGACTTGTAGTCCCATCGGACGATGCCTGCACAGACCCCCGAAGCCTGCACAGCCCCCCGGCAGGCCGGCACAGCCCCCCGGCCGGCACAGCCCACCGGAGCCTGCACAGACCACCGGCAGGCCGTCACAGCCCCCAGCAGGCCGGCACAGACCACCGGAGCCTGCACAGACCCCCTGGCAGGCCGGCACAGCCCCCCGAAAGGCCCGTACAGACCCCAGAGAGGCTGTACAAGGCAAAAATAGGGTTTTTCTTATTCCGATACCGGAAGTCCCATAGACTTGAATGGGACTTCCGGTATCGGAATCGGCGATACCGATACTTTTTTTTAAGATCGGCCGATCCATTCCGATCCGATACTTTGAAGTATCGGACGGTATCGCTCAACTCTAGAGATGAGTAATTGAGTATAAAAAAAAATTTAAAAAAAAAATCAGTGAATGAGCACATATGAATGAACCATCACACATCATTTTTGTGTCAAGAGATTTGTGACCTTTCTAGTTGTGGTGGAATCCCGGACAGATGCGTTATAGATATTTCAAATCTACATCTGAGACTGAATGAATTGAGTAATGATATAGTTCGTGTTATATGTGGCATTACATTGTAAAGTTTCCTGAATGCATTTGGCCAGAAAAAGGGCAAGGCATGGTTAATCTCATTATACAGTTATCTGCCCTTACAGTGAAATCCCGTGATTTTGAGTTTCTTTGTAGAAATTGATTTTGATAAGTCTAAAGAACTACAGAATTCTGTGAAGGACGACGCTGCATTCTGACGGGAGGGGGGAAGGATGGCGCTGCGCAGTTTTTCTTCTCCCTTCGCTCTGATCTCTGCTGAGTGTGAGCTGTGCTCAAAATTCTCTGTAATTCTATCCGTAAGGTACGCGCTGAAAGATTTGTGCATTTTAAAGCAACAGTACTTAATTGAAGTTGGAAGTTAAAAGTAAAATATGGTGCCTAATTTAGAAGGAAATTGTAAGTGATTGCTTGGTCATTAATGTGTTTGAACCTGCTTCTAGTTGTGTGATTGATTTGTATAGCAAATTGTTTATCAACAGAGGAGGTAGCCGACTGTACAGCTGATAAAGTAGGTCAGAGGCCTATCACACCTGGGCCTTCTTACTTTAGTCAGCGGGTTTTTTTGTTGTGGGTGAGAGGCGAGGGCGAGGAGCCCTCTGGATATACCTTGGCAGGCTCACTCTGACTTGCTAAGTGTGGGCTGTAAGACAGAGGTCCAGACACACAGAAGGGCATTTCAGAAGAAAGGTGAGCTGTCTAAGGTTGAAATAGCCTTCCCACAACAATCCATGGAGCTGGGCTGGAAGGATGGAGGCCTGATCCTATTCTAGCCAGCTGATCTAACGGGTGAGAGGCAGCGAGCCTTCCCGTTACATCCTGTAGGTCTACCGGGTGAGAGGCAAGGAGCCTTCCCGCTACACCTTGGCAGGCTCTCTCTGACTTGCTAAGTGTGGCCTGTAAGACAGAGGTCCAGGCACACTGGGAGGGCATTTCAGAAGAAAGGTGAGCTGTCGGCAGAAAAAGGTTGAAGCCATGGCAACTTTTTCTGTGTATAGTCGATGCCCCCAATGGGATCCAAGACAGCTAGGCAAATTATAAAAGACAGAGAAGGAAGGAAGCAGTAAAACAAGTGGGACAAATATTGAAAAAGGCAAAAATACCAGAGTGTGAATGTTTGGATGTACAAAAAGGCACAGACAAGGGAAGAAAATAGCAAGTGAATAAATGATGCTTGAGAATGTGCAGCAGTATGGAAGATGTATTATGAATGTTTGATTGACAAAGTGTAACCACAGACCCAGACAAAACAGATGGACTTGTAAACACTGTGGTCAGACTCAGACAAACCCAGACTGAATAGCTACTTGTGTGACCTGTGCTACTGATCCTAATCCTATCCAGACAAGATCATAAGAAGCTGACATAATAGTGTGGATAGTGGGTAGTGGGGACATTGGCCCTTGAGGAGTAAGCTGACAGTAGACATCAGACGACCAACCCCATCAGGACCTAGACGTGTGACTAGAATAAGAAAGATGCAGGTGTATTATCCCTGGAGCCCCTCTGACCAGCTAGCTTTGCTGAAGCAGCTGCCTGACCCTGAAGACCAACCATTCCCGTTTTACAGACACATAAAGGAAGTACACCAGACATATAAGTGTACCTGGGCAGACCTAGAGAGGTTGGTGAGTTTAAAGGCAGGAGATGCACTAGATCATATAATTAAGACACATACAGATGTGACAAAGAATCAGGCTTGGGGCATGGATGATAAATCTGCACGATCTGGGGAGACATACTGTGAGTCACTAAGACAATGGGCTACAGTGGAACAATCAGAGCAGTCTGTACTCCTGACTAATGTGACACAGCAAAAAGGAGAGAGTGTAGAGATATACTTTGGATGGTTACAGCTGAAATCGGCAGACATGGGGTACATTTGCATAAACCCACTTGATGTTAGAATACTGGTGAATGCATTCATTGACGGTATGAACAAAGACTTAAGAGACGCAGTACAGACAGCCAGACCTGAATGGAGACATGTAGATCCGAAAGACCTCCTTAAGGTAGCTAAAGAAATTGAGCAAACAAGGACAATAAGACAACCTGTCATGTATGCTGGAGCACAAGGAAAAAAGTGGAGACGTAATAGGGGACCAAAGGACCTAGAAACAGTGAGGTGCTGGAATTGTGGTACTTACAAAACTTATTGTTAGTGACAATACCCCTATGAATTTACTGGGAGCAGATGTGCTGAGTGCGATCCCGGCCATCATACAGTACTCTCCTGAGGGTATTACAGTCACAAGTCCCCTCTCAGATAAACATTTGTGTAAGATTGCGGCAATGGTGTATATGACAAAAGCGGTGAAACTAACACCTTACACCAAAATGCCTGAGGATGAGGAAATGGGACAGGTGCCAGACACTGTTTGGGCAAGGGGAAAAATGATGTGGGTCGGTTGCCCATTCCCCCTGTCATGATTGAATTGTTTTAAGCAATACCCCTTGAGCCTAGCCAAATCAATTGCCCCGAGCAGAGATATTAGAGAGTATGTTAAGGCAGGGGTTCTGGTGCAAAGAAACCCCCCCCCCCCGGACTGCAAAGATCTTCCCCCTGCGACACCTCTTTGTATCCCATTAGGAAAAAAAGGACTCAAGGGTTTGCTGACACTTACAGAAAGGTTCATGACTTAAGGGCTATTAATGATGATACAGTGAGTGTGACCTCAATCGTCCCTAACACACACACACAATAATGTTTCACAGTCATTGATTTAGCAGGTGCATTCTTCTCTGTACCCCTGCACCCTGACTGTCAGTGTCTTTCTCCTTTACTCATAGAAGTGAACAATATTGTTGGACAGTCCTCTCACAAAGGGGGAAAGAAATCCCCTGCCATCTATTCAGCAGCAAAGGCAGGGATCCTTGAGTAGTGGCAATCACCTCATCTGCTGATTGTACTATTACAGTACGTGGATGACCCTAAGGGTTGCAAGGTCTCACGTGACAAATTACAGTATTACAAACAAAAGGTGACATTATATTGCCGAAGGTACCAGACACCTGACAGGAAACAGGCAATTCAAAATCTCCCTCTTCCCAGGTCACATCAGCATCTATGCACTTTCCTAGGTTTAGTGACCTACAGTAGGCCTTGGATAAGGTCCGCTTTACAAATATTCCAACCACTTTATGACTGCTTGTCATTAGACCCGGGACCTCACACAAAATTGATTGTGTCTGTGCGGTAGGAGCAGCTGCACTACTACTAGGAAAGGCATGTGAGATCACACTGACGTTTCTTTTGACAATCTATTCCCCACATGACATCCATGCCATACTCCTACAAGTTGAACCAAAACATCTGTCTATGGCCAGACAGCTCCGACTTGAGTGTGCTCTACTAATTCCTGAGTATGTCACCCCTCAAAAGATGTAACGTTCTGAATCCAGCCACCCTCCTGCCTGTGGATTCAGAAAAGGGGGAATTGGTGACCGTATTAGCAAGTGAGGAAGGATACTTTGACATGACGCATGAACATGTCTGCATAGAACTGATGAGTCAGGAGACAGTTGGGTTTGCACACATTCATGAAAAACCTGTTCCTAATGCAGATTTTGAGTTTCTTTTTTGTAGATGGCCCCAGATACCACCAGGATGGACGATTCTACACTGGATATGCAGTTGTATCCTCACATGAGGTAATCCGAGCGGAACCACTCTCTCCTCACATGTCGGCGCAGGAGGCAGAGTTGAAGGCACTCACTGAGGCGTGTAGAGCCGCTGCAGGTAAAGTCGCTAATATTTTCACAGATTCGAAGCCCATTAAAAATGCAGAGCTGGTGAAACAATTGATGGAGGCATTGATGTTACCAGTCCAGGTTGGCATTGTCAAGGTAAAAGCACACACAAAGGTGACTCCGTGGAGGTAGAGGGCAATAGAAGGGCGAACGAGGCTGCTAAAATAGCACAAGGCGGCCTAGAGAGAGCAGTGGACGGTGGCGGGGAGTCAGCGTATTCCAGCCACATTGGGTCTAGATGTCCTGAAATCCCTCCAGCAAAAGGCTGCCCAAACAGAGAAGGTACACCGGGGGAGACTGGGAGCTGAGCTGAACTCAAATGGAGTATGGGAGAATAAGGATAAAATGTGCCCACCAAAGTCCCTGTTCCCAATCATGGCGCAAGCAGCACATGGCCCCAATCACACCTCAAAAAGTCACATGTGTGCCATGGTAGATGCCTTCTGGATCGCTCCTGGTTTCAGTTACGCAGCCGCGAAACTTGTACAATCATGCCTCATCTGTGCACAGCACAACCCAGGTAAAACAGTAAAAGTCCCTAAGAAAGCGACACCTAGGTCTCTCTACCCGTTTCAGAGACGGCAGATTGACGACATACAGCTACCAAGGTAGGAGTGTATGCAAATATCCTAGTATGTGTAGATCTCTTCTCTGGTTGGCCGGAAGCCTATCCGGTAAAACGTGCAAATGCTAAAATGACTACAGACAAACTGATGAAAGAACTGATCTGCAGGTATGGTGTCCCAGAAACCACAGAAACAGATAGGGGTGCACACTTCACGGGAGAAATAATGAGGGAAGTCATGCAGGCCCCGGGTGTACAGCAAACATTTCATACACCATATAGGCCACAAGGTAGTGGGAAAGTGGAAAGACTAAATGGGACACAAACTGAAAATTCAAAAGGCCATGGCAGACACAGGAAAGAGCTGAGTGGAGTGCTTGCCTCTTGCACTTTTTTCAGTCAGACACACTCCAAATAGAAACAGGCTTGTCTCCTTCTGAAGTCCTGTTGGTAGTGCACCAAAGACTGGTCTGTACTTCCCACAGGTGCTACAAATGCAACACGGTGCTATGACAGCCTACGTCCAGGCCTTGCAGGAAAGACTTAATGTGGTGCATAAACATGTGTTCTCATACATTCCAGATCCTAATGCCAGTGCAGATGTGCATCAGCTGAATCCAGGTGATTGGGTGGTTATACGCAGACACGTGAGAAGGATCCGGGACCCACGATTTGACGGCCCCTTCCAAGTCCAGCTGACCACATCCACTTCAGTAAAACTTGAGGGAAAGTCCACCTGGATCCACGCCTTTCACTGCAAGAAGGTCCTGTCAACAGCAGAATGACTGTTCTCCTCATCACCTTGCTGGCAGTGACAGGGTTACTGCACTCTACAGAGACACAGGAAAAACTCTTAAATGCTGATTGGGACAACAAACTTATTCGGCATCATGCTCTTCTTATAAAGGACATGGAAGGACAGAAACCGAAAGACTGTTGGATCTGTACACACAGCCCTGTATCCGCGAGGACTATGCCGTTCTTAGCCTTACCTCTGGAGACATGGGAGGTATTAACCCCACACTGCATACACCATGAGACTTGGACTCAATCTAGGTGTGCCCCGTGATATATCTGCCTCATTGGCTATAGTCGAATGGGCCGCTAATCCCTGGTTTCAGTTTAATATAACGCGGCCTAAAGGTACAAATGTGGTGGCAGGAATATGATTCAGATGTCGGAAATATGGTCGCCAGGAGGAGGACTGAAATCCCTCACTCAGACCCTATTCCCAATGATGGACGGTGGTTCAGTCTTCAACACACTGGAGCAGACACCTGTGGTGAGGACAATAATTGCTTCTGCATATACACTCATGATCAAACAGGTTAATAAGACGATGTACCAGGATGGTATTGAAGGCTGTAGAGCATCTACGGGTAAAATAATAAGGAAAGAAAGGGGTAAATGTACATCTGGTATAAGGGGAAAACCAATGAATAATACTTGGTGTGCCCATAAGCCTGCAGTAGGTCAGGACTTTTGAGTTTATACCAATGTATACAGACCCCTGGTCACGTTTGTGTTCTCCCTGAAGGAGTATTCTTGGTTTGCAGACATCGAGCCTACAGGTGGGTGAGCCCAGACATAAGAGGGGTCTGCACTCTTGCTAAACTGACACCAGCCACTTTCATAGTTCCTCATAGTAAAATAGACACAGCAGCAGTCCCAATTCACACTTTGTATAGAAGGGCTGCAGACAATAAGCCAAATGGTAGGCCGCATCTAGTAGAGATGGGGATAACAAAATATTCAGTAGTATGCTAATATACCCCTTCATAACACAACTGTGGGATAAATTAGTGGAAGGTACCGACTACCTGGACGATCAGATTTTCTAGATTCTTGAAGTTCTAAATGAGACTAATACAATACAGAGACAATTAATCATAGTTACTAACCAACATACTAGAGTACTAGATTACCTGACAGCAAAAGAAGGAGTTATGTGTCAGATAATTGGTCCCACCTGTTGTAATTTTATCGACCCTGCCGGCAATCTCCAGATCAGGGCCGGTATAGACAAAACAGGTGAACGTAGAGACCAATGGTTAAAGCAACACAGTGCAAACAGATACTCCTGGTGAGGTAACACATTCTCTTTCCTAAATCCAGCAAATTGGTTTAATGGCTTAGCAGGATGGATTTTTGGCATTTTGCAGACTTGTATGCAAATTTTGTTGTTTTGCTTATTGTTTTATGTAGCCGTAAAAGCGCTAATATATGTATTACTTAAGCTACTGAATAATGTATGTGTGGAAAAAAAATCTAAGGCTGAACCTTCTGTAGTGTATCATAGACCCCAGGTAGCCATTGCTGATGGGGAAGGTGAGTGTCCACACTGAGGGTGGATGGGCGAAGCAGGTAGGAAGCCCCCTTATGGGTACTAGACCCATGAGACAGTAGCTCCTTTGTGGACATCACCTGACCCTGTGGCAAAGGTTATACCATTTACAAAAGGGGGAAATTGATATAGAAGAGTTAATGGTTTGCTTTTATATCCCTTTAAATGCCTTTAAGACTTCAATTGCCTTTTGCCTTATTATTGCTAGAATTATTCTTATGTAGACTAGTAGTCTCTGTCTTCAAGGAAACTATACTTGTTATCATATTTGTTCTCAACAACGTGTTCTGGGTATATTGTAAACAAGGTACGTACGACCCTGAGGTGATGGTGGGGGCCAAATGAGCTCCAGAGTCACATATTGTTGTAAATGGTATAAAAACATGTCTTATATTTCATTACGTCAGATAAAGTGATTTAGCCACGACCAGTGTGTGTGTCACTTTGTCTCCAAGCGCTTGTGAACAGAAAGGGCGAAAAACCTCACGATTCGGACTCACTGGTGATCTGGACAGCTGACGCTTCGTCAGAACAAAAGCAGCTACGACAGTAATGAGCCTGATTATCAGGCACCTGAGTCTAATGAGGATGACTGGCTGAGTGGAGTCACTGACTGGATATAAGGCTGCCGATGCCCTTCTGCCCTGCGGGTAATTTCTCTGTGGACTTCTAGGACACCAGTCTGATTCCTGCTTCCTTAAAGCTAAGTTTCTGCTTTGCCTGTTTGCATTTATGTTTTGTGTTTGTTTTCCTTGCTTTTCTGGATTCTGCCATTCCCTGCTGGGATGAGCTGAATCTCCTTTTGCCTGTTGCTCTGTCTTCAGAATATTCCTGAGTACTGACATAGCTTTTTTGAAGCCTAGCGTCTTCAGGGCCTTTTTCACTGTCAGTCTGTTGGCTCTTATTTTCATAGGGTTTTTCACGGATTGCAGACAGCAGCCTTCCTGTCCTTTCCTATCTAGGTAGTTTTGGGGCCCCGTCTTTGCTCAGTCTATCTTTCTGTCTGTGTTAGTGTTTTCATCTTGCTTCACCGTCATTATATGTTGGGGGCTGCCTATTGCTTTGGGGTCTGCTCTGGGGCAGTTTAGATTTCCCCTTTCTTTCTTTAGGCCTATTTAATTCTCCGGCTGTGATCGAGGGGTCTAGGGCATCGTAGGAACCCCCCACGGCTACTGTTAGTTGTTGTGATAGGATCAGGGGTCTGCAATCCGATAGCTGCCAACCTCTCTGTTTTTCTGGACTTAAGGGGGTTTTACACTAAGCGATATCGCTAGCAATATCGCTAAAACGTCACTGGTTTTGTGACGTTATAGCGATATTGCTAGCGATATCGCTATGTGTGATACTTACCAGCGACCGGCTCCCCCGCTGTCCATCGCTGATCGTGCGAGAATGTCCGGCTCCATTTCTCGTCGGGCGCTTCCTGCTGAGACTTCCTGCTGTGACGACGAGCGACGCTGGACGCGGGCGGGAGGACGCAGGATCGCTGTGTGTGAATGGTGAGTATCGTGCGCTGCGTCGCTGCTGCATCGCTGTGAGGTCTTTCTGTATGAAAGCTCACTAGCGATCATTTAGCGATGCACCAGCGATCCTGACCGGGTCGGATCGCTGGTTGGATCGCTGGTGCATCGCTAAATGTAAAAGGGCCTTTAGCTAGCATTTTTGTTTTTGCCTCCTACGGTGACTCAATCATAACAGGAGATGTAGAATTTCTGAACACACTTGTGGACACTGTTGGATTGTGTGAGGCCCAGTGAATATCACACCGCTATGTCACAGTCTCAATGTCGCAGGTGTGAAAAATGTCACTATAGGACAGGGGAGATGTAGAATTTCTGAACACACTTGTGGACACTGTTTGATTGTGTGAGGCCCAGTGAATATCACACCGCTATGTCACAGGCTCAATGTCGCAGGTGTGAAAAATGTCACTATAGGACAGGGGATATGTAGAATTTCTGAACACACTTGTGGACACTGTTGGATTGCGTGAGGCCCAGTGAATATCACACCGCTATGTCACAGGCTCAATGTCGCAGGTGTGAAAAATGTCACTATAGGACAAGGGAGATGTAGAATTTCTGAACACACTTGTGGTCACTGTTCGATTGTATGAGGCCCAGTGAATATCACACCGCTATGTCACAGGCTCAATGTCGCAGGTGTGAAAAATGTCACTATAGGACAGGGGAGATGTAGAATTTCTGAACACACTTGTGGACACTGTTTGATTGTGTGAGACCCAGTATATATCACACCGCTATGTCACAGTCTCAATGTCGCAGGTGTGAAAAATGTCACTATAGGACAGGGGAGATGTAGAATTTCTGAACACACTTGTGGACACTGTTGGATTGTGTGAGGCCCAGTGAATATCACACCGCTATGTCACAGTCTCAATGTCGCAGGTGTGAAAAATGTCACTATAGGACAGGGGAGATGTAGAATTTCTGAACACACTTGTGGACACTGTTGGATTGTGTGAGGCCCAGTGAATATCACACCGCTATGTCACAGGCTCAATGTCGTAGGTGTGAAAAATGTCACTATAGGACAGGAGAGATGTAGAATTTCTGAACACACTTGTGGACACTGTTGGATTGTGTGAGGCCCAGTGAATATCACACCGCTATGTCACAGGCTCAATGTCGTAGGTGTGAAAAATGTCACTATAGGACAGGGGAGATGTAGAATTTCTGAACACACTTGTGGACACTGTTGGATTGTGTGAGGCCCAGTGAATATCACACCGCTATGTCACAGGCTCAATGTCGCAGGTGTGAAAAATGTCACTATAGGACAGGGGAGATGTAGAATTTCTGAACACACTTATGGACACTGTTGGATTGTGTGAGGCCCAGTGAATATCACACCGCTATGTCACAGGCTCAATGTCGTAGGTGTGAAAAATGTCACTATAGGACAGGGGAGATGTAGAATTTCTGAACACACATGTGGACACTGTTGGATTGTGTGAGGCCCAGTGAATATCACACCGCATATATGACACAGGCTCAATGTCGTAGGTGTGAAAAATGTCACTATAGGACAGGGGAGATGTAGAATTTCTGAACACACTTGTGGACACTGTTGGATTGTGTGAGGCCCAGTGAATATCACACCGCTATGTCACAGGCAGAAATTGGCTAGTGTATGACAAACTACAACGTGTATATAGAATTGGGCAGAATAGGAATCTCCCTAGAGTGTAGGTCTGTAAGAACGGAACAAGTCCTCGACTTATCCTTACAGAGTCACACACAGATAGCTTCACTGTGGCCGTAATAACAGCCGTTACACGGTACTGAGAGAGGAGCATGCACGTACACCGCTGTCCGGTGTCCATAAAATTGTCAAGCTCCGTGTTTTTTAAGTATACGGACTGACACACGCTGTCTCTCTATAGTTTTGAATGTGATCAAACAGCAAATATACTTAACTGTTTGAAAACCAGACAAAACTAGAAGGTGGAGATCTGTAAGAACGGAACATGTCCTCGACTTATCCTTATAGAGTCACACACAGCTTCACTGTGGCCGTGATAACAGCCGTTACACGGTACTGAGAGGAGCGTGCACGTACACCGCTGTCCGGTGTCCGTAAAATTGTCAAGCTCCGTGTTTTGTAAGTATACGGACTGACACACGCTGTCTCTCTATAGTTTTGAATGTGATCAAACAGCAAATATGCTTAACTGTTTGAAAACCAGACAAAACTAGAAGGTGGAGGTCTGTAAGAATGGAACATGTCCTCGACTTATCCTTACAGAGTCACACACAGATAGCTTCACTGTGGTCGTGATAACAGCTGTTACACGGTACTGTGTGAGGAGCGTACACCGCTGTATGGTGTGAAAAAATGCACGCTCAGTACCTCACCAGGACAAAAAAAAAAATTTGGATTGCTTTTAAAAAAGCAGTTTGCAGAGCAGTGGGAAAACAGCAATGCAGCTACCAGGAAGCCTTATAAGGCAGCCTAACAACCAACACAGCTGATCCAGCAAAATATAGCCTCCACTTGCACTGCACACACAGTGACTGGTGTGTTGTACAGGCAAAATCGCTAGCAGCAGAAGCAGTTTTTGGTGTCTTCTTCCCTGCCTAACGCTCTCCCTACAGAATCAGCAGCAGCAGCAGCTCTCCCTATTCTGAGATCAGCATGAGGAACATGGCGGTCGGCGTGCACGCCCTTTTATACCCCCTGTGATGCCCCCCAAAGCAAGCCAATCACTTGCATGCCCTTCTCAAAGATGGTGGTGACCCCTGCCTATGTCATCACGTTGCCCACAGTGTCCGTGAATCCTGATTGGCTGAAAAAGGGTGGAAAACAAACTTTTGAAACTCGACTTTGGCGCTAAAGTCGCCAAGCTCGTGGCCGACTTCACCCTAGGGTCAGGTTTCGTTTCATGAAACCCGACTTTACCAAAAGTCGGCGACTTTTGAAATTTTTCGACCCGTTTCGCTCAACTCTACTGGTTTGTTCTCTCAGTCTTCCCATTGGTCTGAGGATGAAATGCAGAGGAGAAGGATAACTGAATTCCCAGTTTGGAACAAAAAGTTCTCCAAAATCTGGAAACAAACTGGATTCCTTTGTCTGACACAATGTTCTCAGGAATCCCATGCAACCGAACCACCTGTTGTAAAAACAAGGGCACCAACTCTGAAGAAGATGGCATCTTTGGGAGTCATACAAGATGGATCATCTTAGAAAATCTATCACAAATCACCCAGATAACAGTCATTCTCTGAGAGACAGGAAGATCAGAAATAAAATCCATTGAGATATGGGTCCATGGCCTCTTGGGCACCGGCAGGGGCATCAACAACCCACTAGAACGAGAACAGGGTTTAGACCGAGAAAAAGTCCCACAGGACTGCACAAAATTCCTGACATCACGAGAAAAGGCAGGCCACCAAAAAGACCAACTCACCAAATCTCTGGTACCAAAAATATCTGGATGACCAGCCAACGTGGAGCAATGAATATCAGACATTACTCTCTTCCTCCACTGGTCAGGAACATACAATTTTCCCAGAGGGCAACTTAAAGTTTGTCCTCCTGAAATTCCTCCAGGGCACGTCTCAAATCGGGTGAGATGGCGGAAAGAACCACCCCCTCATTTAGAATGGTAGTAGGCTAGGTCACAATAAGAGAATCCGCAAAGAAACTCCTAGAAAGGGCATCTGCCTTAACAATATTAGTGCCCGGAAGAAAAGAGACCACAAAATTAAAACGCGTGAAAAACAAGGCCCACCTAGCCTGTCTAGGATTCAAACGTTTGGCTGATTCAAGATTAACCAAATTCTTGTGGTCGGTGAGGACCACAACTTGATGTCTAGCTCCCTCCAACCAATGTCTCCACTCTTTAAATGCCCATTACATGGCCAACAATTCCCGATTCTCCACGTCATAGTTACGTTCAGATGGGGAGAATTTTCGAGAAAAGAAGGCACAGGGATTCATTTTAGAAGTCACAGGATCTTTTTGGGACAAAACAGCTCCTGCACCAATCTCAGAAGCATCTACCTCCACCTGAAATGGAAGTGAGACATCATGTTGCCGTAAAACCGGAGCAGAAGTGAATCTCCGCTTAAGCTCCAGAAATGCCGAGACTGCCTCTGGAGACCAAATCACCACATCAGCGCCCTTTTTGGTCAGATCAATCATTGGTTTGACAATACCAGAAAAATTACCTATAAATTGATGATAGAAATTAGCAAAACCCAAAAACTTCTGGAGAGCCTTCAAAGAAGTGGGCTGAACCCAATCATAAATGGCCTGTACCTTGGCCGGGTCAATTTCAATAGCCGACGGGGACAAAATAAATCCCAAAAATGAAATCCTCTGTACACCAAAGAGGCATTTCGATCCCTTAACAAACAGGGAATTTTCCCTCAAAACCCGGAGCACAGTCCGGACATGTTCCACATGAGAGTCCCAATTACTGGAAAAGATCAAAATATCCAGATAAATGATCAAAAACTTATCCACAAAGTCCCGGAAAATATCGTTCATAAAAGATTGGAAGACAGAAGGGGCATTAGTGAGCCCAAAAGGCATCACCAGGTACTCAAAATGTCCCTCCGGAGTATTAAACGCGTGCTTGATGCGAATAAGATTATACGCCCCCTGAGGTCAAGCTTGGTAAACCAGCAGGCACTTTTAACTCTGGGAAATAAATCAGAAATCAGGGGTAACAAGTAGGGATGAGCGATATTGCCCGATATCGTATCAGAATTCCCATTTCCGATATTGAAAAAATATCGGATATCGGAATTTCCGATTTTCGATATCAATGCAAGTCAATGGGAGAAAAAAATCGGAATTACAAAATGACCACTACAGTGCTATATAATGGATAAACTGGAGGGGAAACACCTCAGGATAATGGGGAAGGAGTTTGCAGAGGCAGAGGAGCAAAAAAAAAAATCGCTAGAAAAATGCACAGAGCGAAAGCTGTAGCAGGAAAACATCTTCTTAATAGCGGTGTTTTTCTTTGGGTTAGGATTAGTTGGGGTAGGGTTAGGGTCTATGGTTAGTAGGGTAAGGGTAAGGGTTAGGAGTTAGGGATAGTTAGGGTTAGGGTTAGTGATTTTACATTATTAAATTAAAACTGCCAGTGGTGGTGTCAATATGCCCTTTGACTGACATGTGTCCGCGTTCAGCTCACCTTCCTTTGCAGGGATTTTCCAGGAGCACCACGTGGAGGAACGGATGCACTCCCTTTAAACCATGCTTAGTCTTCTTCTGCTGATTATATTACTGTTATTCAGTAATTCTGCATATTGATATTCTGCTTTTGGTTCATGTACATCTGCTCCTACTGCTTCCTAAGCCTCTGTCTATTGTTATCCTGCTATTGGCTGGTCGCAGAATGTCCCACACCCAGAGGAAATACGCAGAAGTAACAGTAGGCACAGGAACTTGAGAGAACCAGCTGGTGAGTCTGGAACCCGTATAGGAAGCAGAAATCAGCATAAGAGCCAATGGAACTAACGGGCACCAGCTGACGTTACCGGAGGCCGATAACTAAGCAGGAGGTAACCTGTGCCAGAATGCACTACCAAGGACCAGCAGACATTACTGGAACTCGGATACCACAAAGGAGGGACCTAAGCCATTGACTCTACTGAGAACCAGCTGACGTTACTGGAACCCAGATAAGCAGCAGAAGGTAAAAGTGCCAGTGGCTGTACTGGGCAACAGCTGACATTACTGTAGCCCGGATACCACAATGTAGTAGTGGCATAAGCCAAAAGCACTGCCATGAAGCCCAAAAAAACCCCACAAAGATGCAAGTTCAAGAGCAAAAAGACAGGAGTCCGGGGACATCTCCATCTGTCTTCTTGTCTTGCACCTTCTGCATCTGTCTTCCTGTCTTGGGTCTTCTGCATCTGTCTTCCTGTCTTGGGTCTTCTACCGGAGTAATGTATTCTTGGCAGAAGGTGCAAGAGCCACATTTGCCCCCGCAACCCGGACACAGTCTTCTTTCCTCCTCAGTCGCAACAGGGGAGCAGGAGGGCCTACTGGCACTGTCGAGATCAGCCTTGAGTGCCAGGTCCCGGAGTCCACGTAGGGGGCTCCTACACTGTCGACACCACGGATAACAGCAAATTGAGCAGGAATGATGTACGGCGGGGGCGTGGAACAGTGCGGCGGACACAACCGTGTAACGGCGAGCGTTGTCAAAACACGGTTTGGAGCAGGAGGTACCCGTGCCCTTGGGTACTCCCGAGAACCAGCTGGCGATGCTGGAACTCGGTTTACCCCTCAGGGGAGGCACCTGTGTCCGCACTTCACTGCCAGGAAACAGCCGGCATGGCTGGATCCCGCCTCTTGTGCTTCTGCCTATAGGTGTTTGGCATCTGTCGTCCTTTTTTTCCACTTTGGTCTAGCGAGGTACAGATGGCGTTACTGTTGCCCAGAAACACAGCATGCTGTTAAAGTGGCAGTCACGGAAATGGGCACTTGCTGGCGGTACTAGAGCCCAGAAACACGGCATGCTGTGAAATCAGCAGTCACAGAAATGGGCGCTTGCTGGCGGTACTAGAGCCCATGGAAAACAGTATGAGGTGAAAGAGTCAGTCACAGAACCAGGAGCTAGATGTTGGTAGTAAAGGCCAGAGCACTGGCATAACCGATGATGCTGTGTGCAACATAGGCACATGACAGAGCATGCATACTGCTACCAACCATGCATGTAACCTGTCTACTCTGGCCCAGGGCAGCAAAAGTCACCAGAAATCCAGGCCTGGTTCATTTTTAGGAATGTAAGCCGGTCCATATTTGCAGCGGATAGTCTGGTACGTTGGTCTGTTAGTACATTGCCAGCTGCACTAAAGACTCGTTTAGACTCGTTCAGAAATCACACTGGCACCAGGACAAGCCAGGACCTCCAAGGCATACTGGCTAAGCTCGGGCCATGTATCCAACTTGGAGACCCAAAACTTGAAGGGGGCAGATCCATCCTGAAGCACACTGACAGGGGTGGAGAGGTATTGTGCCACCATGTCACGGTAACATTGCCTCCTAGTGCGCTGCACTGTCTGTGCTGATGGTGCCCGAACTGCTTGCGGGTTCAGAAACCATTGGAACAGGTTGGGTATACTGAACCTGTCAGTAGCAGAAGTACTGCTTCTGCTACCGGCTTCCGAACGGATTCCGCTGGGCCCAGGACGCACTGAGGTGCCTGCTAGTGCACGCGCATCATTGCTATGTGGTGGAAAAGAGTACATGAGTGAATTAACCAGTGCATCTTGGTACTCCTGCATTTTACGCGCCCGGATTAACGGTGTAATTAGGCTTTGAAGGCTGCACCCGGTAACGTGGATCTAAGAGGGTGGCCACCCAGTAGTCATTTGTGTGGAGAATACGAGCCACGCGTGGGTCACTTCTCAGACACTGCAGCATGAAGTCACTCATGTGCTGAAGGCTGCCAACTGGCCATGCATCGCTGCCACCAGCTGGAGGAATGTGCTCAGGCTGCTCTGCATCACCCCATCCACGCTCTATCTCATGACTACTAGTAGAGCGTTGTGTACTTTCCTCCTCTGGCTCATCCTCATAGTCCTCCTTATCCTCCTCACTTCCTGTGTCCTGCCTGGCCCTTTGTGAGGCACCCACAGAGCTTTGTACCAACCGGGCTGATGAAGAGTGCCTGGTTGGTCCAAGTGTCTCATCATACTCCTCCTCCTCCAGAGAAACCTCATCCCTTAGTCCTTTAAGTGATGATTCTATAAGGCATATAAGGGGAATAGTCAGGCTGAGTAGGGCAGCATCCACGCTCACCATCAGAGTGGAGTCCTCGAAGCACTTCAAAATGGTGCATATGTCCTTCATGGATGCCCACTCTGTGGTTGTAAAGTGGGAGGGCTGAGATGTGTGTCGCCTACTTTGCGCCTGCTGCAGCTGCAACTCCATAATTGCATGTTGCTGCTCACACAACCTCCGCAGCATATGCAAAATTGAATTCCACCTGGTGGGGAGGTCAACAATGATGCGGTGCTCGGGCAGGCCCAATCTGCGCTGCATGGCTGAAAGGCGCGAAGCAGCCATGCTTGAACGCCGCAAATGAGAGCACTCATATCTTACTTTGTGCAGCAGCTCCTCAAGGTCAGGATAGTTCCTAAGGAAACTCTGCACCACCAAGTTTAGGACATGGGCAAGGCATGGAATGTGAGTCAGACCACCTAGGCCCAGAGCCGCGACCAGGTTTCGGCCGTTGTCACACACCATCATACCTGGCTGAAGGTTGAGTGGCGCAAGCCACATGTCGATCTGCTCCTTGAGCATGTTCCACAGCTTGGTTGCGGTGTGGCTAACATCACCAAGATAAACCAATTTCAAAACGGCCTGTTGATGTTTGGCCGATGCAGTGCTGAAATCGGTTGTTGTGGTACGTCTGGGTGCAGGCGAGTCTGACGAGGAGTATGAGAAGGAGTCAATTTGTACGGAGGAGAGGCCTGCAATCCGTGGAGTTGGCAGGACCCGCGCACTTGCACTGTCTACTTCAGTTCCAGGCTCAACTACATTTACCCAATGGGCGGTGATGGAAATGTAGCGTCCCTGGCCATGCTGACTGGTCCACGCGTCAGTGGTCAGGTGGACCTTGCTACTAACTGCATTTTGTAGCGCATGCTTAATTTTACGCTCCACATGCTGTTGCAGGGCAGGGACGGCTTGCCTGCAGAAGTAGAAATGGCTGGGAACGCTGTATTGTGGGATTGCAAACCCCAACATATCGATAAAGGCTGGCTTGCTCATCAGCCAGAATGGTAGCATTTCCACTGCAAGCAGTTTGGCAATGCGAGAATTCATGCCCTGTGCTCATGGGTGGTTTGCCAAGTACGGGCGCCTTTTCTCCCACACCTGTGTGACAGATGGCTGCACACTGGATTGGCAGCGTGAGGATGCCAGCGATTGGGATGCTGATGCTGACGAAGTACAGACAGTGTGCCGCTGCACAACACTGCTTGCAGATGCACCCTGGCATTCTGGCGAGGAAGCGGGAGCAGCTGTTTGTGAGCTGGAGTAAGAGGTGGCCGCTGTGGCTGAAGAGGTGGAAGGTGGGGAACCAGCTGCAGGTGGCGAATCATCTTGGGTGTGATGCTGCCACTCCACAGGGTGCCTCTTCCTGACATGCGTCAACATATTGGTGGTATTAAGGTTGCTGACGTTCTTCCCTCTCCGCACAGTTTGTCGACAAAGCTTGCATCTGACTACTGTAACGTCATCTGCAACTTAGTCGAAAAAGGCCCATGCACCACAACTCTTGGGCGCACCCCTTGTGTTCTTTAAAAGAGCCCTGCTCCTAACGGGTGCTGAAGTTGAGGGAGCCGACAACCAATTTTTCCCTCTTCCTCTCCCACGTGGACGGCCACGCTGCGCCACACCTGCAAGCTCTTCCTCTGAGCTATCCCCACTTGCTTGCTGCCCCTCAGCATGCCATGATGGGTCAAGGACCTCGTCATCCAATACACTTTCGTCAGCAGAAACTGGCAGCTGAGTTTCATCATCATCTGCTGACTGGGGTCTGGTCACTGTGGGCACTGGCCCACCCTCCACTTCTTCCTCAGACGGACACAGTGGTTGCGCATCTGTGCACACTACCTCTTCCTCAGCTGCAGGAATGCTGTCTGGATGGCACACAGATTCCAAGCCAACAGATTCTGAGAAGAGGATTAAGGTTGGCTCCTGGCCCTCTGAATGTCTGTGCAATTTAGTGGGTGGTGATGAAGCAGATGGGTGCTGCTCTTCTGTGGCCTGACCCGATGTGGTGGAGAGGTCCTGGGAGGATGCTGTGCTCATTGAAGTGGATTCCTCAGCTGCCATCCAACCAACAACGGTTTCTACTTGATCCTGTCTTATCAGCCTATGGCCCTGTGCTCCTAACAAGCTGCGCATAAATGACTGCTGCCGGGTGAAAGTAAGTGCTGAGTGACTTGGGCCTGCTGCTTGCCCTGGATGTGCACCATGTCTAGCTGCTGATGCACCTCTTCCGTGGCCGCCGCAGGGACGTCCCTTACTCCCTGCCTTCTTCATCTCTATCGATGGATTCAAGAAAGTAATTATTAGGAATTAGTGTGCTTATTCCTGTAGGACTACAAACAGGTATAAGAAACACTAATGGCACTGTATGATGATGGTGTCTGCTACACTTTATTTGAATCTAGAGTGGCCTACACAAAGAGTAACGTGTGTTTGTGGTATTGGTGTACACGTTACGGTCGGTTGTCACAGAGCAGTAAATGACAGTGCTGTGATACCAAAAAAAAAGGATTCTCCGGGACTGGGCCAGGTGCTGTGTGGCACCAGCCACAGAGGTTGTTGGGTCCCTCACAGCACAATCCCTATATAGTGATTAACTTTTAGGAAAAAATAGAGGAAGGGCATTTAAGGGATGAAAAGAAAAGGTAGTGAGACACACCACACCACACAGTGCTGCAGCAAGAGGAGTTGCAGCAGCTGCAGTGAACGTGCGCTGCACTGTCTCACTAAGCACCTCTCTGAGAGCCTGCACAGCACAAAAAATGAAACTGAGCGGGGTCAGTGAGGAAAAAGACTGCTTCTGTAACACACAGGGGCTGCTACAGTCGCTGAAAAACAATTTGTATCGCTATTAGATCCGAGATCTCTCCCTATCTCCAACAGCAACCTATCCCTATCTGCTTTCAGAGTGAAGCTAAAATGGCAGGTGCAGCCTTTCATACTGCCTGATCACACCATCCAGCCAGCCAATCGCAGCCCAGCCCCTAGCTAGCAAGTTTGGACGCCTCCTACCAAGCTTAGGGGAGTTACACAATGTTGTCAGCAATTCTTCAGCTCCTGATTGGCTCCACGGAGCGCTCAGAGGCTGAAGGATTATGGGATTTCCGATTTCCGATGTGAAAAAAATATCGGAATCGGAAATCAGAATTCCGATATCGCAAATATCGGGCCGATTTCCGATATTTCAATATCGGAAAGCTCATCCCTAGTAGCAAGTGCTGATATTTAACAGTGATTTTGTTAAGGGAACGATAGTCAAAACAAGACCTTAATGAGCCATCTTTCTTGGCCACAAAAAAACACAGCACCTAAGGGTGAAGAGGATTGTCTAATATGACCCTTCTCCAACGACTCCTTGATATAAGATCGCATAGCATCATGTTCGGGTACCGATAAATTGAAAAGCTGACCCTTGGGAAATTTACACCCGGACATTAACTCAATTGCACATTTATAACTCCTATGAGGAGGCAAAGACGCAGACTTACTCTCACTAAATACATCAGAAAAATCAGCCAAATAGTCAGGAATATCATGAGACTGGGGAGAGGTGGAGAAAACAGGAGTGTCACTAAGAACACACTGACAGCCCCAACTCACCACAGACACAGATTTCCAATCCAAAACAGGATTATGAGTTTGCTAACAGGGAAAACCCAGAAAAATAAAATCATGCAAATTGCGCAGCACCAAAAATTTACAATTTTCTTGGTGGTCCGGGGCGACCCGCATTATCACCTGGGTCCAAAACTGGGGTTTATTCTCCGCCAAAGGAGTAGCATCAATACCCCTCAAAGGGATTGGAGTCTGCAGGGGTATCATAGGAAAATCACAATGTTTAGCAAAGTCCAAATCCATCAGATTCAAAGCTGCTCCTGAATCCACAAAAGCCTTAGCGGAAAATGTAGATAAGGAGCAGATCAGAGTAATTTCCAAAAGGAACCTAGGTTGTACACTGCCCACTGCAAATGTGTGCACAAAACGTTTTTCTCGTTTAGGGCAGACAGAAATAGTATGAGAGGTGTCTCCAGAGAAAAAACACAGCTTATTACTCCTTCTAAACTCCTGACGTTGCGCTCTAGACAAAACCCTATCACATCGCATGGGTTCAGATGTTTGTTCAAAAGGCGGCAACGCCTCTCATGTAGATTTACGTTCACGTTAACGCCGATCAACTTGAATGGCTAATGACATAGAATCATCAAGACCAGAGGGAACAGGAAATCCCACCATAACATCTTTTACGGTTTCTGCCAAACCCCAAGGCTTGAAAAAATGCGTCCACATTAGTCAGAATATGATCTCCAGGTGTCAGAAAAAAAGCCCAATCCTGGGGATCGCCGCGCAGCAAGGAGATGACAATTTTAACCTGCTGCACAGAGCTCCCCGATGAGTTAGGCTTCAAGGCAAGAAATAGTTTACAATTATTCTTAAAATTCTAACAAAATTCTTTTTGGGGTCTCTTACAAACCCCCAAATATAACAGAAATCATGGAAAGTTTACTACTAAGGAAGATAGATGAAGCTGCAACACATAATGAGGTCCTTGCTATGGGGGACTTTAACTACCCGGATATTAACTGGGAAACAGAGACCTGCAAAACCCATAAAGGCAACAGGTTTCTTCTAATAGCCAAGAATAATTATCTTTCACAATTGGTGCAGAATCCAACCAGAGGAGCAGCACTTTTAGAACTAATACTATCTAACAGACCTGACAGAATAACAAATCTGCAGGTTGTTGGGCATCTCGGAAATAGCGACCACAATATTGTACAGTTTCACTTGTCTTTCGCTAGGGGGACATGTCTGGGAGTTACAAAAACACTGACCTTTAGGAAGGCAAAGTTTGACCAGCTTAGAGATGCCCTTAATCTGGTTGACAGGGACAATGTCCTCAGAAATAAGAATACAGAAAATAAATGGGAAATGTTTAAGAACATCCTTAATAGTAAAACTAAGAGGGGCAATTAACAGTAAAAAGAAAGCATTTAAACTACTAAAGCAGGATGGCACCGTTGAAGCTCTAAAAACCTATAAGGAGAAAAATTCTTTATCTAAAAAAATAATTAAAGCTGCCAAAAAGGAAACAGAGAAGCACATTGCTAAGGAGAGTAAGACTAATCCCAAGCTGTTCTTCAACTATATCAATAGTAAAAGAATCAAAAGTGAAAGTGTAGGCCCATTAAAAAATTGTGAGGAAAGTTTAGTTGTAGATGATGAGGAAAAAGCTAATATATTAAACACCTTCTCCACGGTATTCACGGTGGAAAATGAAATGCTAGGTGAAATGCCGAGAGACAAAGAAAACCCTATATTAAGGGTCACCAATCTAACCCAAGAAGAGGTGCAAAACCGGCTAAATAAGATTAAAATAGATAAATCTCCGGGTCTGGATGGCATACACCCATGAGTACTAAGAGAACTAAGTAATGTAATAGACAAACCATTATTTCTTATATTTAGAGACTCTATAGCGACGGTGTCTGTTCCACAGAACTGGCGCATAGCAAATGTGGTACCAATATTCAAAAAGGGCTCTAAAAATGAATCTGGAAATTATAGGCCAGTAACTCTAACCTCTATTGTTGGTAAAATATTTGAAGGGTTTCTGAGGGATATTATTCTGGATTATCTCAATGAGAATAACTGTTTAACGCCATATCAGCATGGGTTTATGAGGAATCGCTCCTGTCAAACCAATCTAATCAGTTTTTATGAAGAGGTAAGCTATAGATTGGACCAAGGTGAGTCATTGGATGTGGTATATCTAGATTTTTCCAAAGTGTTTGATACCGGCCACACATGAGGTTGGTACACATCATGAGAATGCTGGGTCTGGGGGAAAATGTGTGTAAATGGGTAAGTAACTGGATAAGTGATAGAAAGCAGAGGGTGGTCATAAATGGTATATTCTCTAACTGCGTCGCTGTGACCAGTGGGGTACCGCAGGGGTCGGTGTTGGGACCTATTCTCTTCTACATATTTATTAACAATCTGGTAGAAGGTTTGCACAGTAAAATATCGATATTTGCAGATGATACAAAGCTGTGTAAAGCAGTCAATACAAGAGAAGATGGTATTCTGCTACAGATGGATCTGGATAAGTTGGGAACTTGGGCCGAAAGGTGGCAGATGCAGTTTAACAATGATAAATGTAAGGTTATACACATGGAAAGAAGGAATCAATATCACCATTACACACTGAACTGTAAACCACTGGGTAAATCTGACATTGAGAAGGACTTGGGGATACTAGTTAATGATAAACTTACCTGGAGCAGCCAGTGCCAGGCAGCGGCTGCGAAGGCAAACAGGATCATGGGGTGCATTAAAAGAGGTCTGGATACACATGAGAGCATTATACTGCCTCGGTACAAATCTCTGGTTAGACCGCGCATGGAGAACTGTATACAGTTTTGGGCACCGGTGCTCAGGAAGGATATAATGGAACTAGAGCGGGTACAAAGAGGGCAACAAAATTAATAAAGTGGATGGGGGAACTACAATACCCAGAGAGATTAGCAAAATTAGGATTATTTAGTCTAGAAAAAAGACAACCGAGGGGCGCTCTAATAATCATGTATAAGTATATAAGGGGACAGTACAAATATCTCTCCGAGGATCTGTTTATACCAAGGAAGGTGACGGTCACACGGGGGCATTCTCTGCGTCTGGAGGAGAAAAGGTTTTTCCACCAACATAGAAGAGGATTCTTTACTGTTAGGGCAGTGAGAATCTGGAATTCCCTGCCTGAGGAGGTGGTGATGGCGAACTCAGTCGAAGGGTTCAAGAGAGGCCTGGATGTCTTCCTGGAGCGTAACAATATTGTATCTTACAGTTATTGTTAGGTTCTTTAGAAGGACGTAGATCTGGGGATTTATTCTAACAGAATTTTATAGGCTGAACTGGATGGACTAATGTCTTTTTTCAGCCTTACTAACTATGTTACTATGTTACTATGTTAAAAATTTAGACCGATCCCCAGAAAACACATCAGGAGCAAGGATTTTTGGTTCAACAGCAGATGATTGAGAGAGAAAGGCGGAAATTCCCCGCACTTCAGCAGCGAGCTGCTCAACACGAACAGACAATTGCTTAATCTCCATTAAAGAAAAAATCCTCCTACGGCCCCAGAGAAAAAGAGGAAAAAATATATATATATATAAAAAAAAAATTCTGACACTTTTTTTTTTTTTTTACAATTCTCTCCTGCTTTTGAGTACCCTAGAATCTGCGGTTTAGGCTGGTGATTCTGTTATGATTGGGTCACCGAGGAGGAAAGCAAGACCAAGCTGAGCCACCAAAAACCAGAGAGGTTGGTAACTAAGCAGATTGCAGACCCCTGATCCTATCCACACAACTAGCAGTAGCCGTGGAGCGTACCTATGATGATCCTAGACGCCTCGAAACAGCCGGAGAACTAAATAAGCCTAAAACAAGAAAGGGGAAATCTAAACTGCCCCAGAGCAGACCCCAAAGGAATAGATAGCCCCCAAACATATACTGTAGGTGAAACAAGATGAAAACACAAACACAGGTAGGAAAATAGACTGAGCAAACGATGGGGCCCACACTAACTAGTCAGGACAGGAAAGGAAAGATTGTCTGCAATCACGCAAAAAACACTGCAAAAAATGCCCAACACGTCTGATAGAAAAATACTGAAGTCACTAGACTTCGCCCACTATATCAGCAAAAAGAGGCCAATCTAATAAGGGACAAAAACAAACTGGCACAAACAGTAACATAAGGATGGAAATTCAGCACAGCCCCAGCCGGGGCTGGCTGACCACATAAAACTGAAATAGACAAAACCAAATCAAATGTGAACAATAGCAAAATAACAGTTAGCTTGAGCATGCAGGGACTGAGCTGGAAACTAAGACCTCAGGAGGCAGGAAAATATCACCAGCAGGGATAGAGTGAGTCGGCTGTCTTAAATCCAGTCAGAAACTCCAGATATCCAGTCATCCTCCTCATTATCAGGTGGCAGGCCTCTGTTAATTAGATCAGCTCTATTACCTCCAGTAACCACCAGAGGGAGCCCGGGAAGAGAACTTGCGACCCTTCTATCAATATAACCAGCTCTACCACCTTCACTAGTAACCAGAGGTAGGCCAGAAAGCAAATTCACGACAATAGACCCCACACTAACTAATAAATCACCAATTCTGACCCTATCTCAGCAGCAGCTCTCCCTACACTATCTCAATCCGGAGCTGAATGCGCCGAGCAAGGTGGGCTCTGGTCTCTTATACCCCTGATGATGCTGTGCGGCCAGCCAATCACTGCACAACCACAATAAATATGACTTTGGCGTTTCATTGCCTGGCAGACAATCCCTGCATTGTGATTGGGTCTATAAAGTCTGCCAAAAATAGCTGGGTGGAGACCTGAGTTCCTGCTGAGTAATTCCTGAAATGCTTGGTGCTCACCGAGTACCATGATACTCGGGCGAGTAACGAGTAGTGGCGAGTACGCTCGCTCATCACTAGTTGCCTCCAAACGCTCAGCTCAGCATCTCTGCCTGTGTAGACAGCACAGAACTCAGAGCTCACTAATCGGCTACATTGCTGTCAATGTGAAGCAGGCACTGGGGACAAACAACATAATGAGGAGGGACAGAGACTCTGCACTGAACACAGGACGAGTAATATTCAGTTTGATTTGTATACAGTGGGAAAAAAGTATTTAGTCAGCTACCAATTTTGCATGTACTCTCAATTAAAAAGATGAGAGAGGCCTGTAATTGTCACCATAGGTAGACCACAACTATGAGAGTCAAAATGAGAAAAGAAATCCAGAAAATCATCTTATCTGGTTTGGCAAGATTTATTATTCAAATTATGGTGGAAAATAAGTATTTGGTCTTTTAAAAACATGCAAGATTCCTGGCTCTCACAGAACTGTAACTTCTTCTTTATTAAGAGGTTCCTCTGTCCTCCACTCATTACCTGTTTTTATGGCACCTGTTTGAACTTGTTATCAGAATAAAAGATACCTGTCCACAACCACAAACAATCACACTTCAAACTCCACTATGGTGATGACCAAAAAGTTGTTGAAGGACACCAGAATCAAAATTGGAGCCCTGCATCAGGCTGAGAAGACTGAATCTGCAATGGGCAAGCACCTTGGTGTGATGAAATCAACTGTGAGAGAAATAATAAGAAAATGGAAGACATACAAGACCACTGATAATCTCCCTCGATCTGGGGCTCCACACAAGATCTCACCCAGTGGGGTCAAAATGATCACAAGAATGGTGAGCAAAAATCCCAGAACCACATGGGGGGACCTAGTGAATGACCTGCATAGAGCTAGGACCACCATAACAAAGGCTACCATCAATAACACACTACGCTGCCAGACACTCAGATCCTGCAGTGCCAGATGTGTTCCCCTGCTTGAGCCAGTACATGTCCGGGCCTGTCTGTAGTTTGCTAGAGAGCATTTGGATTATCCAGAAGAGTATTGGGAGAATGTCACATGGTCTGATGAAACCAAAGTAGAACTGTTTGGCAGAAACAAAACTCGCCGTGCTTGGAGGAGACAGAATGAAGAGTTGCATCCAAAGAACACCATACCTACTGTGAAGCATGGGGGTGGCAACATCATGCTTTGGGGCTGTTTCTCTGCAAAGGGACCAGAACGGCTGATCTGTGTACATGAAAGAATGAATGGGGCCATGTATCGTGAGATTTTGAGTGCAAACCTCCTTCCATCAGCAAGGGCATTGAAGATGAAACGTGGATGCGTCTTTCAGCATGATGATGATTCCAAGCACACTGCCAGAGCAATGAAGGAGTGGCTTCATAAGATGTATATGAAGGTCCTGGAGTGGCCTAGCCAGTCTCCAAATCTCACCCCCATAGAAAACTTTTGGAGGGATTTGAAAATCTGTGTTGGCCAGTGACTGGCCCAAAACATCACTGCTCTAGAGGAGATCTGCATGGAGGAATGGGTCAACATACCACCAACAGTGTGTGCCAACCTTGTGAAGACTTACAGAAAACGTGTGACCTCTGTCATTGCCAACAAAAGATATATAACAAAATATTGAGATGAACCTTTATTAATGACCAAATACTTATTTTCCACCATAATTTGAAAAGTAAATCTTGCCAAATCAGATAAGGTAATTTTCTGGATTTGTTTTCTCATTTTGACTCTCATAGTTGTGGTCTACCTATGATGTCAATTAAAGGCCTCTCTCATCTTTTTAAGTAGGAGAACTTGTACAATTGGTGGTAGACTAAATACTCCCACAGGGGCCCCCAGCCAGTGGTGTGCCGCAAATAGTGACACATCACGCAGCCGCAATCAGGCCCGTGGGTCAAAGGGGCCCACCTACCGCCAGCGCCGACTCCCCCGCCACCGCCGCATTGAGCTATGACGCCGGTACACTTCAAAGCAGTGATGGAGAAGAGAGCACCAGATGAAGCTCCCTCTCCCATCATTCCCCTCTGCCTCTGACACTAGGTTCTTTAGAAGGACGTAGATCTGGGAATTTATCCTGACAAAATATACACGTATAGGCTGAAATGGATGGACAAATGTCTTGCTAACTATGTTACTATGTTACATGTTACTATGTTACTATGTCATTTCATCGCGCACGTGTGTGCTGGGCCTGGGCAGTACATTTTATTCTATGTTACATGTTACTATGTTACTATGTCATTTCATCGCGCATGTGTGTGCAGGGCCTGGGCAGTACAATTTATTCTATGAGGGGCTTTATTAGATTCTATGAGGATGGATTGCATCATACTCTTTGATGGGGCTACATTATATGCTATGGGGAGGTGGGCTGTATTATATTTTATGGGGGCTACATTATAATCAATGGGGGATGTATTATATTCTATAAGGGATGATTGCATCATTCTCTTTTATGAGGTGACATTATATTCTATGGGGAGGTTGGCTGTATTATATTCTATGGGGGGGATACATTATATTCTATGGGAAGGTGTGCTGTATTATATTCTATGGGGGCTGCTTTATATTCTATGGGGGCTGCATTATATTCTGTGGGGGCTGTATTATATTCTGTGAGGGAGGATTGCATCATACTCTTTGATGGTGCTACATTATATCATATGGGGAGGTGGGCTGTATAATATTTTATGGGCGCTACATTATATTCTATGAGGAGGTGTGCTGTATTATATTCTATGGGGGGCTACATTATATTTTATGAGGGTGGATTGCATCATACTCTTTGATGGAGCTACATTATATTCTATGGAGAGGTGGGCTGTATTATATTGTATGGGGGGCTACATTATATTCTACGGGGGGCTGTATTATATTCTATGATGGAGGATTGCATCATACTCTTTGATGGAGCTACATTATATTCTATGGAGAGGTGGGTTGTATTATATTGTATGGGGGGCTACATTATATTCTACGGGGGGCTGTTTCATATTCTATGAGGGAGGATTGCATCATACTCTTTGATGGGGCTACATTGTATTCTTTGGAGAGGTGGACTGTATTATATTCTATGGGGGGATACATTATATTCTATGGGGAGGTGGGCTGTATTATATTCTATGGGGGCTATATTATATTCTATGGGGAGGTGGGCTGCATTACATTCTATGGGGGCTACTTTATATTTTATGGGGGCTGTATTATATTTATTATATTCTATGGGAGTGATTGCATCATACTCTATGAGGTGGCTACATTATACTATATGAGGGGGCTACATTGTATTCTATGGGGGGCTACATTATACTATATTAAGAGGGTTACTTTGTATTCTATGGAGGGGCTACATTTTACTATATAAGGGCGCTGCATTATATTCTATGTAGGGGCTGCATTATATTCTGTGGGGGGCTACCATATATTTTATGGTGGGGCTGCATTATGCATTATATTCTGTGGAGTGGATGCATTATACTCTGTGGGGTGACTGCATTATACTTGGGGGAGGTTGCATTATACCCTGTGGGCTGGCTGTATTATACTATATGGGCTATATTATACTGTATCGAGGACTATGGGGAATACATTATACTATATGAAGAACTATGGGGTGCATTATACTATGGGAAGTGAATTTTACTACATGGATGACTATGGCAGTGCATTATACTATATGGAGCACTATTAGGAGTGTATTATACTATAGGGAGGACTGAGGAGTGTATTTTAATATATGGAGGACTACAAGGAGTGTATTATACTATGGAGGACTATGAGGAGTGTAGTATACAATATGGAGGACTATGTGATGTGTATAATACTATGTGGAGGACTGAAGAGTGTATTTTAATATATGGAGGACTATAGGGGGTGTATTATACTGTATGGAAGACTATGGGGAGTGTATTATACTATACCGAGGACTATGGGGAGTGTATTATACTATATGGAGGACAATGGGGAGTGTATTATACTATATGGAGGACTATGGGGCACATTATATTATATGGAGGGATGGAGTGAGTCAATGACTGCCTTCTGGACATCTAACAAATCAGCAGTGTTCACCATGATTGTGGAGCCTACTGAAACAGACTACAGGACCTTTTTAAATGCTTAGGAAGCCTTTGCAGATGCTTTTGTTAATTATTCTAATTTACTGAGATAATGAATTTTGGGTTTTCATTGGCTGTAAGCAATAATCATCAACATAAACAGAAATAAAACACTTGAAATAGATCACTCTTTTTGTAATGACTCTATAATATATGAGATTCACTTTTTGTATTGAAGAACTGAAATAAATTAACTTTTTGATTAAATTCTAATTTTGTGAGAAGCACTTGTACATTATAGACTTACAGAGAAGTAATTATAAATATGAAAAATATTGAATATATTGTACCTGAAATGCAAAGTGTTTACTCACCAGTGCAAGAAGGTTTAGGAAACCAGTCATCTTTAGTGCATGTCGATTCTCCATTTCTATTTGGACGATATCCTGGTTCACAGGTAATTTGTATCATTTCATTATTACTGAAGATAAGTTGGCCTGGTTTATTCACTCTCCCTTTATCCACATTTGGACGATTGCATTTAATCTCTGCAGAAAAGTGTATTAATGAGAAAATATTGTTTATAATGTGACAAAACAAACTTTAGCAATCTATTATTAGCCCTTAGTGATGGAGCCAATTTTGATCTTAATGATCAAGTACATTTTTAAAATCTGTCACTTTATGTGGTAATAACTCTGGAATGCTCTTATATATCTTGGTGATTCTAAGAATGCTTTTTCGTGACACATTACTCTTTATGTTAGTAGTTTATTTCAATGAGATTTTCAGATTTTTTGTGGAAACTTCTGAAATTAGTGTATATCCTTAAACTAGAGAGTTATACCACACAAAATACGTAACAAATAACATTTCACTTTTGGTCTATTTAATGTCAATAAATTTTTTTTAAAAAAACATCCTTTTATCTTGTTAGGATATTATAAGGGATAAAATTTAGCAAAAGAAAAACGTCCAGCTCTACTGATTCCGTGAAGATCAAATTTTATTCACAAAAACATGGAGGATAAAATCTTCAGCATAGTGAATAAGGCTGGTTTCACACTTGCGTTTTTTTGCACTGCATTTTTGCGCATACATGCGCATGTGTTTTTTTCCTATACTTAACATGGGTGCGCATAGTCATGCGTTTGTACGCGTTTGTATGTGCATGCGTCTTTTTGTAGTGTGCGCCCGGGCACACAAAATGCATCCTGTTGCATTTTTTGTGCGTCCAACCTGTCTCAAAAAAACTCATGCGCACGCAATGCACACAAAATTCACCCAAAAACACATTATAGTCTATGGGAGCGCTGACGTGCGCATGGTCATGCGCACGCCAGTGCAAAAAAAAAAGCATGCTTTTTTTGTAAAAACCATGCGCAAAAAAACAAGAAAACGCATAAAAAGGCATGATGCGATTTTTATGCGCGTTTGCGCAAAAAAACACAAGTGTGAAAGTAGCCTAACAGGTGTTGGTATCAACGCGTTTCTGGAGCCTAAGCTCCCTTAATCAAGATATCTAATACAATCTAATACAAAAATGTGCCCCACTTTTATACTCAGATCTGGTGAACACACCGGTGCAATAGACAATCAGCATAATTATTCTGAGGTGTGGGCACAAAAAATATGCAAGTAGACAAGTACAAAAAACAAATAAAATAACAAAAAGAATTTTGTGAACACCAATAAAACATACAAGGAACAACACGATTATTATACAAAGCTTTACAAAGCCTGAAGCGGACAATAACATGTAAAGTAGGTAAGTGGTCATGGAGAAAGAAAAGTAAACAGCAGAGTAGACGATAACTAAAAATGCCTGAGTAATTACTAACTCTCCAGGTGTACCCTTTAAGGCCAGATAAAGAAAATTTATATTGGTGGAATTTTGACAAACAGTAAATTTGAGATTAAAGGGGTTACAATTGAAATAAAAAATTAAATTTTGCACAGCATAAACATCAGAGCCCCATATTATATCGACATCATCTATATATGTGACCAAACCCCACAAGCTGGCTCAACACAAAGGGGTTTTTTTAAGTGTGGAACTAAAATTTGTAAAACATGTAAATTTTCCTTGAAGTGTTCCAATTTCATAGATTCTAGTAGGCAAAACACATACCCAATCAAAACCTTCATGAACTGCAACACTTTGAATGTGATATTTATTATGGAATGCACTTCTCGCTGCTTAAAATATGTTGGCAGTACAAAATGTCAAATCAAAACTAGGATTCGAGAGCACATCTATGACGTAGAAAATGCAAGTTCTGATAGGAATATATCACAAATTTCCAAACACTTCATAGATTGCCATTGTAGCAATCTTGAATCGCTAAAGGTATACGCTATAGAAAAGATCTTTAAATCTAGAAGAGGAGGTGACACTGAAACTAATTTAAGAAGTAGAGAGGCATGGTGGATGTTAAAATTAAATGCCAGGGTACCGTTGGGCTTAAATAAAAGGAAAGATATAATGCTGTTTCATTAAGTAGTTCCATCAATTTATCATCTTGTTTTGATTATTCAAACAAAGAAATATTTAAAAACTTTGTTCTTTGTTCTTTCCATGTATGGTACAGTTTGTCTGTTATTATTCATAATTCTCTGTTAATCCATATTGTTGTGCCCTATTTATGCATGCTGCATCGTCTTTACATATGTTTAATATTTTTTATACTTAAAAAAAACTTTTCTTGTCTGCACTAAACTGATGTCAGGAAACCCTATGGGTTATTTCTCACTGATCTTATACAATTTGATTACAAGTGACACGTAACCTATGCAATCTTGCTGTATCTTCTGATTCCATACCGCATACTGTTTGCGCTCTTTAGGTCCTTAGTTTTTTCATGCTCATCAAATTGCCTGTGTTAATTAAACGCAGGCATTTTTTCTGAGTTATCGTCTACTCTGCTGTATACTTTTCTTTCTCCATGACCACTTACCTACTTTACATGATATTGTCCGCTTCAGGCTTTGTAAAGCTTTGTATAATAATCATGTTGTTCCTTGTATGTTTTATTGGTGTTCACAAAATTTTTTTTTGTTATTTTTTTAGTTTTTTGTACTTGTCTTTTTGCATATTTTTTGTGCCCACACCTCAGAATAATTATGCTAATTGTCTTTTCTACTGGTGTGTTCACTGGATCTGAGTATATAAGTGGGGCACATTTTTGTATTAGATATCATGATTAAGGGAGCTTAGCTTCCAGAAACGCATCAATATCAACACCTGTTATTGACTGTGCCGAAGATTTTATCTTCCATGTTTTTGTGAATAAAATTGGATCTTCACGGAATCAGTAGAGCTGGACTTTTTTTCTTTCTCTTGATTGTCTACACTTGGACACAGCGGGTCCGTACTCCTGATGCTACTGCCATGCATCCATGGGTGAGATGGAATTTCTTTTTTACAAGTTAAAATTTGGCACCTTTTTTATTTTAATGGAAATTTACATATCAATTTTTGGCAGACATATTCAGTTTTGAAGTGACTTTGTGTGCCCTATATATCAGATATCCACCAGAAGTCATACAATTTTAAAAAACCCTCAAATTACTCTAAACTACTGTAAGAAAATTTGGTAAATCTTCAGGCGTTAAACAAAATTTTAGGCAAATTGGACTTAAAAAATGAACAATTACACTTCTCTTATAAAAATTTTGCTTTAACCCTAAATTTTTAATTTTCATAAGAGATAATAAGAGAAATTATGAAAAAAATGTATTAAGCAATTTCTCCTTAATGTGACAATGTCCCACATGCAGTAAAAAACTGCTGTTTGATTGCATGACTGAGAAGAGAAGAAGCGCTTTTAGGTTTGGAGTGAAAATTTCGCTGGAAAAGATTGCAGACACCATGTCACATTTACAGAACCGCTGAGTTACCAAAATAGTGGGAGGCTCCACAATTGATCCTTTTGTGGAAACTAGACCCCTGAAGGAATTCTTCTAGAGGGTTCTTGAGCTTTTTGAACTCATAGGTGCTTCACAGAATATTATAATATTTGAGGGTGATAATGAAAACAAATTATTATTTTTTCCATTAAAATGTTATTTTTGCTCTATGATTGTAATTTTCACAAGAAATAATAGGAGAAATTTGACCCTGTCATTTGTTGGCGGGGTTCGGAAGTGAAAAAGCGCTATTTGAAATTCGGAGAGCAAATTTGGGTGGAACAGATAGTCCATGTTGCATTTGCATTTCACTTGACATGCCAAAAGAGCAGACATCCCCAACAACTGATGCCAAGTTATCCTCTTTTCTTAATGTAAAATTTCTAATCCTTCTTATTTGACACTATTTTTAAAGGGAATCTGTCAGCAGGTTATGCTATATAATCTGAGAGCAGCATAATATAGGGTAAGTGAGCCTGATTCCAGCAACATGTCGCTTACTGGTCTGCTTGGTTTAGTATTGATAGAATCCTTGTTTTATCTGATGTGGATGTAGCCGTGAGCTTAACCCCACTCATACCTCTGACTAGTAGCTTCCTGTGTACACTGGAAATGGTCAGCATGCTGCTAATCAGTGGTGAGGGCAGGGTTAAAGACAAAAGCATGATTTTTATGCATGTTAGATACAGTCTTGTAGTGGTGATTTCCTGCTAATAAAATACTGATTGTATTGAAATTGCACACAGAGCTTAATAGGTGAGACATCCCTGTGATCCGTGTCTTAACTATGTCATGCTGAGCTTAGATAAAATAGCAAAAATCTGTTGACGTATTCTCTTTAATTATAATATTTTACTTCTTACCCATACATGTTGGTGGGTCCAAATTCCACTTTCCATCCGATGTGCAGAAAATCTCAGAAGGTCCATTTAACTTAAGGTTTGGGAGTTTGCACTGAAATCTAACCACTTGGCCAACAGAATATTCTTCATCATATGAAGTCGATAAAACTTCGAGATTGTCTGTAGCTTCAACTGGTGGGCAGTTCATAACTGAAAAGATTAAGAAATATTTTTGTTATTTTCAAAGATTCCTCTGTAAAGTAATACTTAATAATAGAGTTGAGCGAAACGGATCAAAAAATTTCAAAAGTCGCCGACTCTTGGCAAAGTCGGGTTTCATGAAACGAAACCCGACCCTAGGATGAGGTCGGCCACGAGGTCGGCGACTTACGCGCCAAAGTCGCGTTTCAAAAGTTTGTTTTGCGCTCTTTTTCGGCCACTTAGGATCCACGGACACTGTGAGCAACGTGATGACATAGGCAGGGGTCACCACCATCTTTCAGAAGGGCATGCAAGTGATTGGCTTGCTTTGGTGGGCGTCACAGGGGGTATAAAAGGGCGTGCACGCCGACCGCCATGTTCCTCATGCTGATCTCAGAATAGGGAGAGCTGCTGATGATGATGATTCTGTAGGGAGAGCGTTAGGCAGGTAATAAGACACCAAAAACTGCTTCTGCTGCTAGCGATTTTGCCTGTACAACACACCAGTCACTGTGTGTGCAGTGCAAGGGGAGGCTATATTTTGCTGGATCAGCGGTGTTGGTTGTTAGGCTGCCTTCTAAGGCTTCCTGATGGCTGCATTGCTGTTTACCCACTGCTCTGCAAACTGCTTTTTTAAAAGCAATCCCAATTTTTTTTTTTGTCCTGGTGAGGTACTGAGCGTGCATTTTTTCACACCATACAGCGGTGCACACTCCTCACACAGTACCGTGTAACGGCTGTTATCACAGCCTAAGTGAAGCTATCTGTGTGTCACTCTGTAAGGATAAGTCGAGGACATGTTCCGTTCTTACAGACCTGCACCTTCTAGTTTTGTCTAGCTTTCAAACAGTTAAATATATTTGCTGTTTGATCACATTCAAAAATATAGAGAGTCCTCCTCTCACTGCCGACTTTTATTCCCCATTGACTTACATTGGGTTTCGTGTTTTGGGACGACCCCGACTTTTCCCTATAGTCGGCCGATCTTGCTCGACCCGACTTTTGGAAAAGTCGGGTTTCACGAAACGAAACTCGACCCTAAAAAAACAAAATTCGCTCAACTCTACTTAATAAGCAGCCGTTACTTTCATTTTTATTCCATAAACAAATAGTAGACATGAAAATTAGAAACTTTGTAATATATTGTATGAGAGAAATATGCTGCTTTCTCTGACAGAACTGATCAGCCATTATCAAAGATCTCAGTTCTGAGGTAAAATATAAATTTAGTGAGAACAGACATTCCCCATTACTGAGATAGGAGATGACATCTGTTACTGATGAGATTCTATGAGATCCCAGCTCCTTGCCCTCCTATCTAGTTATAATCTCATCAGTAACAGCTGCCATCTCCTATCTCAGTAATGGTGATGTCTGTCTTCACTGAATCCAGATTTTACCTCAGAATGGAGAAGTTTGATAATGACTGATCAATTCAGGCAGAGAAAGAAGCAGATTTCGCTGATAAGATCAGGGGCGCACCTACCATGAGGCAAGTTAAGCACTTTGCCTCAGGCATCGGTGTGTCCCTGCTGATAGGGGGCCGCAGACTCTCCTCTCCTGCATCTGCTCGAGTTGCTCATATATGGCAGCGGCTGTTCTGTGTGCACAGGACCGGTGATAAGGTCACAGGTGGGGAGGAGTCAGGGGTCACATGATCAGAGGCCTCCGTGTATGCAGGACTCTGCTCTGCTGGTTGTCATGGTGCTGGTTGAGGGGAAGTTTATGTGTGTGGTCAGGAGGGGTTTATATGTGTGTACATGGTGTGTGGAGCAGATCCGCGTGTGTACTTGGTGTTTGGAGTGGAGCCATGTGTGTACTTGGTGTACAGAGTAGAGCCATGTTTGTACAGGGTGTATGGAGCTGAGCCATGTGTGTAAGGAGTGGGGCAGACCTGTGTGTGTTTGGGGTGTACAGAGCAGAGCCACATTAGTAAAAGGTGTACTGAGTGGAGCCGCATGAATACGAGGTGTATGGAGCAGAGCTGCATGTGTGTAAGGTTTACAGAGCGGAGCCATATGTGTACGAGATGTACGGAGTGGAGCCCTGTGTATACGAGGTGCGTGGAGTGGAAACGGGTGTGTACAAGGTGTACGGAGCGGAGCCGTGTGTGTACTTTGTGTACGTAGCAGAGCCATGTGTGTGCGGGGCGTATGGAGTGTAGCTGCGCATGTACAGAGTGTACGAAACGGAGCCCTGTGTGTAAGATATGTAGGGAGCTGAGCTGTGTGTGTACGGAGTGGAGCAGAGCCGTTTGTGTATGGGGTGTAGAGAGCAGAGACGCATTAGTAAGAGGTGTATGGAGCAAAGCCGCAAGTATACAAGGTTTACGGAGTGGAGCTATGTGTGTACAAGGTGTATGTAGCGTAGCCGTGTGTGTACAAGGTGTATGGAGCAGAGTCGCATGTGTACGAGGTTTACGTAGTGGAGCCATGTGTGTCCTGAGTGGCATCGTGTGTGTGCGAGGTGTACGGAGCAGAGCCGTGTGTATACAAGGCATACAAAGTGGAACCGTGTGTCTGTGAGGTGTGCAGAGCCGTTCGTGTATGAGGTTGGTGTATGGTAGGGAGCATTCATACCTCCCAACCGTCCCGGATCCAGCGGGACAGTCCCTATTTTGAGAGTCTGCCATACTGTCCTGGCTGGGAGCTTACTTTTCCCGCAGACACAGGAATACACAGTGGAGCCCCGAGGAGCACTTTAAAACTTGCACGTGACGTTCCAACAGAAGTGACGCCCTGGAAACTAACTGGAAATGAGGTAAATTAGGGAGGAGATTTTGACAGAACCATGGAGGCACTTCAGGGAATGCTTCAGATCCATCACCGTGTCCTCCTTCGACAGCGGGATCGCCTTGGAATCAGGGCTGCCGGCCATGTGAGCGGATCATGATATGTCCTGCATTAGGAGGCTCAGGTGGGCACTACAATGGGAGCCGGGCTGCTATAGTATCTTTATAGAATTTTTCTTTCTCTCTCTGCTTCTTTCTCTCTATGTTGTTTATTTCCCCTTTTTCTTTCTTTCTCTCTCTGTTGTTTTTTCTTTCTTTACCCTCTTTCTTTCTATCTTTCTTTCTCCCACTCTGTTCTTTCTTTCTTTACCCTCTTTCTTTCTTTCTTTCTTTCTCTCTGTTCTTTCTTTCCCCTCTTTCTTTCTCTCTCTGTTCTTTCTCCTCTTTCTTTCTTTTTCTCTCTTTGTTCTTTCTTTATTTCCCCTTTTTCTTTCTCTCTCTGTTCTTTATTTCGCTCTCTGTTCTTTTTCTTTCACCTCTTTATTTCTCTCTGTTCTTCCTTTCTCTCTCTCTGTTCTTTCTTTCTCTCTCTTTTCTTTCCTTCTTTCTCTCTCTGTTTTCTTCCTCTCTCTGTTCTTTCTTTCTCTCTGTTCTTCCTTTCTCTCTCTCTGTTCTTTCTTTCTTTCCCTCTCTGTTCTTTTTTCTCTTTCTTTCTTTCTCTTCTTTTTTTCTCTGTTCTTTCTTTATTTCCCCTGTTTCTTTCTCTCTCTGTTCTTTCTTTCTTTGTCCTCTTTCTTTTTTCTCTCTCTGTTTTTTCTCTTTCCCTTCTTTCTTTCGCTCTCTGTTCTTTCTTTCTCTCTCTGTCCTTTCTTTCATTTTCTCTCTTTTCTTTCCTCTTTTCTTTGTCTCTCCATTATTTCTTTCTCACTTTGCTCTTTCTTTCTCTCTGTTCCTTTTTTTCTCTCTCTGTTCTTTCTTTCTCTCTCTGTTCTTTCATTCTTTTCCTCAGTACCAGTCAGTGTGCCCATAATACCAGCCACTGTGCCCTCAGTACCAGTCAGTGTGATCAGCAATGCTAAATGGGTGCAATTGGGGCATGGATATGGATGTGACTAGCTGTGAAATGGGTGTGGTCAGGGGCATGGCCTAAAATTTGCCACGGGGCAGAATGGAGCATGGGGGCAGAATGGAGCAGGGGGCAGAATAGAGCAGGGGGCAGCATCATGGGGCAGGATAGAGACAGATGGGGCAGAATTGGAGACAGATGGGGCAGGATGAATACGATGGAGACAGATGGGGTAGGATCATGGGACATCACGTGGGGGCAGAAGGGATGCTCATGAGGGCAGGATGGGAGAACATATGGCTGGAGCCAGGAATTTGACACACATGGGCAAGGATATACCATAGGGGCTAATTAAGGGATTATCTGTGTAGCAAGGTGGATATTAAAACTTAACCTCTATTAGGTAAAATTGTAAAAAGCCAAATTAGTCAAACAACAAAAACAAAGGAGTACCACAGTGAAGGAAGTGCCCTATAACCAGTGAACAGAAAAGGGGGGGTTAAAAAGGTACTACTGGCCTCTCAGATCCTCAATATTAATCTGACCTGATGGCAAAATGACTATAATTGCCCATAGGATGAATAGTATATAAATAATCTCATTTATATTGTACAAATAAGTTGTGCTTATAAGAAAAGGATGTTCTACCCATACATGTTATTGTGACTTACTTGGGCAAGTGGATGACTTATCCTATGGGCAACTATAGTCATTTTGCTCTCAGGTCAGATTAATATTGAGGATCTGAGAGGCCAGTAGTACCTTTTTAACAACCCCCCCTTTTTCTGTTCGTTGGCTATAGGGCAGTTCCTTCACTGTGGTACCCCTTTGTTTAATTGCAGTTTGACTAATTTGGCTTTTTACAATTTTACCTAATAAAGGTTAAGTTTAAATATCCACCTTGCTACACAGATAAACTATTTTGTGCATTGTTCTATTCCTGCATTATATACTAATCAAGGGATATTATTACTGCAGTGATATATTTATTTTATTTTTTGAGGATATTGTTTTAAATGGGGAGGCGGTCCTGTTAACGTGCAGAGCATCACTGTCACTTTTTTCTTCATCTAGTGTAGTTTTGAATTTGTGATCAAAATAAGTAATGTGTTCTGGAAGTGGTGCTCTAGATAACAGTGTTATTTCCTGCAGAGATGAGCCCTAGATAGAAGAAGTGATGGCAGTCTGTGCTGGATGAAAGATGAAAAGGAAAGATGAAGGACTTCACCTAGAGATGTCACTGGTGAGTTTGTGTGTTACCTGTACACTGACACTATACACTGCATACTATATACAACGGTCCGGTGTATAATGTCACCGGTGATCACTGTATTACCTATACACCTATACACTATATACACAGCTCCTGTGTATAATGTCACTGGTGATCATTGCATTACCTGTACACTGACATTGTATACAGAGCTCCTGTGTATAATGTCACCAGTGATTACTATATTACCTGTACACTGACACTATATACAGAGCTCCTGTGTATAATGTTACTGGTGATCACTGTATTACCTGTACACTGACACTATAGACAGAGCTCCTGTGTATAATGTTACCAGTGATCACTGTATTAACTGTACACAGACACTGCATACTAAGTACAGATCTCCTGTGTATAATTGTGCTTAAGGTGATATTAGTATTGTGTTTTTTTTGTTAATGATCAGTATTGTAGTATTCAGTTACTATGTGGTGGTAATATATTGTCCGGCCATGGTGTGGCGATATTTGTTCCTTGCATGTGCTATTATTTGGTCACCATGTGTTGGTAATATGTGGTCTGGTCATGGTGTGGTGGTATTTGTTGCTTGTATGTGGTATTATTCGGTCACTGTGGTGGTAATATGGCATCTCGTCATGGTGTGGTATTATTTGGTCACTATGTGGTGGTAATATGTGGTCTGGTCATGGTGTGGTAGTAGTTGTCCCTTGTATGTGGTATTATTCGGTCACCATGTGGTGGTAATATGTGGTCTGGTCATGGTGTGGTGGTATTTGTTCCTTGTATGTGGTATTATTCGGTCACTGTGGTGGTATTATGGTGTCTGGACATGGTGTGGTGGTATTTGTTCCTTGTTTGTGGTATTATAGGTCACTATGTGGTGGTAATATGTTGTCTGGACATGGTGTGGTGGCAGTTGTTCCTTTGTATGTGGTATTATAGGTCACTTTGTGGTGGTAATATATGGTTTGGTAATGGTGCGGTGGTATTTGTCCCCTGTATGTGATATTATTGATCATTTTAAAAATTGAAAAATAAAAAAATATACCTAAATTGTATTGGATATTTTATCAAATGTTTAATAGGTTAGAGTAGAGTAGGGCCCGGCCAAAAGAGTATACCTTTTCATGGTTGCGGCTTAAAAAATCTTTTGGCCAAAACAACAGCTGCTGGCTATATGTGTGATCTGGTGATAGGAACTGTTAATGTGTGAGTAGTGCAGTTTTTCCAAGAGAAGGCGTTGGGACTGTGGACAGTTTGAGGGGTGAAGGTGGGGCTGGGGTGGAGCCTGGGCAGAGTCTCAAGGGGGCCCCGAAAATTATACTGCCTCGAAATTCCTAGTGAAGAGAAAACAGCTGCACTCTGGGAAATTTTGATTTTCAATGCAAAAATTTTTTATTGAAGACACCACAGGGGAATAGTGCGTTGAGGTAATGTTTTGACCCTATGTCGGGTCTTTTTCAAACCTCACTAAAGTGCCATATGTAGAAGTCAGGTCTGGCAGGGACCAGGCAGAGGTCCTGAGATGAGCTGGAAGCGTGGGGCAGCAAGCGCCGTCTGTGGTGTAGTGGCAGCCCAATCTGTGTTTAAACGGGCAATGTTTGCCCCAGGAAGGTGTGCGACTCCACGCTTCCAGCTCATCTCAGGACAAAGCAGGAGGAATCTCCATTGTTCTTTACAGCATTTGTTACACTATTACTAAGCACTAATTTATAAGATTTATCACCAGTTTTATTCACAAGTAATTTGTGTCAGCAAAATGACCCCAATTTATACACCCTGGGTACTGTCGATATATCCATGTTGTCTGCCCCCTGTGCCATGGTCCTACATGCAGAAACACTGCATTTTTCCACATTTCGTCTTTAATATATATATTTTTTGTTGTTAATAATCTGCTCTGATTATTGGGTCATTGCTGTATTTTTTAGGTTTCCCAGTGTATGTATTTTTGGTGTAGATTTAATGCTGGGATTCTGCACTCTAAGCACCACTTTGTTTTTTTGTTTTTTTTTGGGGGGGTTGCCCTGGAGTGGTGCTTTCAACCTAAGGTCCCTGCCCTGCTCCTATACTCCCTGCTGCCATCTTCACCTTTTATCGGTGCCATCTTGTGACTGCAACTTCTGTCTGCGGGAAGTCAGAAATAATGGAAACACGCTATCAGGCCACCTTCACACATTCAGTATTTTGCCTCAGTATTTGTAGGCCAAAACCAGGAGAGGAACAATCAGAGGAAAAGTATAATAGAAACCCGTCACCACTTCTGGATTTATCACCCACTCCTGATTTGGCGTTACAAATACTGAGGTAAAATACTGACCAAATACTGAACGTGTGAATGTGGCTTTAGGCTGGTTTCACACATCCTGATATTTCCGGTACCAGAGATATCTGTGTCCGTGTGTGTAATACATGTGGCAACTGTGTGCTGCCCGTGAGCTGCAATCAGTACCACATGGACATCTGCTCGGGAAGAAGCGCTACAGTAAGCACTGTTCCCCGGCCAGGGTCGCACCTAAAATGAAGCAAGTTGATCACTTTGCCTCAGGCGGCATCGAGTCCCTGAAGAAATGTAAAGATGGATGTTTCAATATATTCCTATTTAAAAGTGTATATATTTTACATGTGTATCAGGTTAGGCTAGGAAAGAGTAAACCAGATTTATTTGTACTGATCTTACTACGGGGGGGGGGGAGCATTTTGCAGTTTGCCTCAGGCAGCAGAGGGGCTAGGTTCACTCCTGGATAATATATATTACAACATTGCTTATTTTCATTTGTTCTCTTTTGCACCCTCTCCTCCTCTGCCTTCATAGTTTTCCCCCTCATCTATCTAATTCTTTCCAAACTATCCTGTGGCTCTACCAGATTATTCCTGTTTTTTCCAGGTCTTTATTTTTGTTCACTTCTACAACAGTGTACTAACCCCACTTCCATATTTTTCTTTCTCTCTTTTCTCTCCTGATTTCAAGACACATTTATTATTTTATAAAAGTGAATTTTTCTATACTCACAGGTTCACTTTTTGACTGTATCTCTCACGGCACCTATCCTTATAATTCCTGACCTTTTCGCCTCCTACATTGTCAAGTCTTTTATGGCTATCTTCTCTTTTCTCCCTTTTTGATTGTTTTTTTTTTTTATTTTTTTTTTGGTAGCCATTCCAGGCTATGTAAACCCCTTTTGCTCCTATGTGCATTGTACAGTAGGTATTTACACTTGAGAAAAACACCAGACCGGCATGGAAACGCGCAGCGGAATAAACACTGCTTCTTTATATTACTGGATCAAGGATCTTCATATTGGTTAGGGCAATAAAAAAACACATTCTCTTTACCTTTAAGTTTCCTGGTGGAGTTGATCCCCTAGCCACGGGGCAGCAGCAACTGATATTAAGCTTTTACAAGAATTGTGCCTACACAACTGGATCAGGTGAGCACATTAGCTCGATCTATTATATCTTTTCATAAAGGTATCCCCCTATTACCTGTCTCTCGGTTTCCCTATAGTGTTTATCTAAAAGTCACTGCACATCACTCCAAAAGTACCATACCAACAGTGAAGTTTGGAGAAGGGAATATCATGGCGTAGGGCTGTTTTCAACATACTGCACTGGCAGACTTCATATAATTGAAGGAAGGATGAATTTGCAAATGCATCAAAACATTCTTGAAAAAAATCTACTGCCATTTACCAGAACGATGAAGATGAAATGAGGGTTGATATTTTAGCAAGACAGTAATCCCAAACACACTGCCAAGGTCACTTTCAATTGGTTTCAGAGAAAGAAAATAAAGCTGCTAGAATGGCTCAACCATACTGCAGTCTGTTTCAAACACAACATCCAGAGCACATTTTCCATACCTCTGCCTTGGACACTAACATGTCCAAGACTAATACTTATTTTTATTATCAGTCTGCATTGCAGTCACAGCTACGTCCGTAATTGCCATGCACACCTATGGCCTTCATGCACCTCCATGCATATCCTGGGGAGACTACACAGCGACCCCTACCTGTGACATCGGTCACTGCTTCACCACTGAAATCCCAGCTACACCTGTGACCGCAATGCATTCCCATAGCCTCAGTGCACCTGCGTGCATATCCTGGAGAGAACATACAGTGCCCCTGAGCTGTAACAGGGGTCACTGACTCACATATCCCCCTCCCCTGTTCAAACCTGTGTGGCTGTACACTTGACACCCCACATGAGCGCGAGACAGAGCATCCGCATGCCCCTGTGACATCCCCACCCTACACTGCACTAAGAAACCAAAGTAGGGACCGGAACCATCAATCGGCACATGCATCAATCCCTTTTGCGTTTCTCCTCCATACTTCATTACGAGACCATGCCACACTCACTTTCACATTTAACCATAGATTTGTGACGATTTTGGGTGGTCTTGACCTTTTTTGTTTTTGATTCATTAACACCGCATCTCATCCTTTCACTTAAGTACTCTCCTTCAGGCCCCTGGTACTGTTTCCTCTGTACCCTTAACTGTGCCTCGGTGACTATATCATGCTGAACCGCTGCAGTCCACCCTGGCAACTCTGAGCATCCATCTTTATTATGTCGCACCTGAACCTGAGCTTCCCGACACTTCTGTCTAGTGAGCGCTCTATCTATTTTACTCTGTCCCCCGGTCATATCCTTGGCTGGTGCCAGAGGGTTCGTCGTGCATAGATCCCCAGTCGTCTGCGCAACCACACACTCCCGGTTCTCACCAGCGTTCTTTTTAAACCTGTGGTTTTTACACCAGTTTCACTGCGTGGGACCTGGAACTGAGCTGTCCCTAACTTACCAGGGGACATTTCCATCTCTGGGTTCAGTGAAGTCTCCACGCCTTCTACTGCCACAACCTCTATGGGGAGCCTATTGGGGTTACACACTGTCCCTAAGTTGGCAACCCCTGTGGCAGGTATCTCAGCATCTTTGGGTTCTACGCCTGACACAACATCCTTCACCTCTCCTGCCAACACCTCTAGGGGGAGCCTATCAGGATTACACTCTGTCCCTAGGTTGGCGACTCCTATGGCAGGTATCTCAGCATCTTTGGGTTCTATGCCCAGCACAACCTTTACCATGAGAGAGTTGACCCTGGTCTCCCACAGGGACCAAAACAGGGGCAAGTCTCTCCCCAACACAGTCCCATATGGAAGGGTCTCCGCCACTCCCACCACATGTTTAAAGTCCCCACATGGTGTAGAAAAATTGACCTCAGCAGTTGTGTACTCTCAGATTTCCCCATAGATACATATCACCTCCACTTTCCATCCTTTGGGGTTTTCCCCGGCAGCAAGGGACCAATGGAATAAAGTCACTCTGCTCCCTGTGTCCAGGAGAGCCTCAGTTCAGTACCCATTAACAAGTACTTGGCACAATCACGGTTCGCTGCCAGCAGGGCCCAAAGTGATGGTACAGACTGGCTGGGCATACATAGATACAGGGCAAGTATACCCACAGTCCTTGGGCTCAGATGTCACAGAACAGTTGCTAGCCCCATGTCTGGGCTCTTGATACTGCCAACACTCAACAACTGCTTTTAGGGGAAACGGGAGCTTTATCACCCTCACTTTGTGCTACCCCCACATCACGGGCTTGGTCGTGGTTAGCCCCAACAGTGATTTGCGGATTTTTTCCCTGCTCTGATACAACATCCTGAGTGGGTTTCTGAGCAGGTACTAAGATGCAGTAACGGGTCGGAGGCAGAGCAAGGGTTAATGTGGGGTTTAATTTAACAGGTATACTCCACGCAGGGAGAAAACAGGGAAAACAGTATAAAGGGACAAAGGGTACGTAACCCAGCGGAAAGGGGTGTGAAGAACAGGGAAGGAAGTTCAAGATTAGCAAACTTATCAGTCAGACGACTTCAGAATGCAGTTAGTTCAGGATGTGGACATTGACACCAAAGCAGTGGCACGTAAGGGGTCCGGTATGGTCCTGGAAAAGATAGTATCCTGGATCCTGGTGGCAGAGGTGATTCCTTGTGGTCCGGTGTAGTCCTGGAAAAGATGACACCTTGGCTCCTGGCGGCGATGGTGATTCTTCGTGGTCCGGTCGGCGATCAGTGTGTCAGGAAATGATGAGCCGGACAGAGCACAGTATTTCCCCCTGTCAGCGTAGAGGGACAATGAGTGACTCAACTCAGGTACAAAGGGAAGCTCCTCACAGCGGTTGTGACAATTCTCCTGTCGGTGTGTGCACACGCTGATGTCCTGACTTGGCATCCTGTCACTCACGGTCAGCGTTGTCAGCGGGGACCAGATACATCGTTGTCGGCAGTCTCTGTTAGCAGCTTTTTTTTGCCTCTGCTCGTTTTGGCCCTCTCTGGCAGTTGGTTTATTCGCAGAAGCCTTGACACTGCCCTCCTGCGCGCTGCACGTTCCCACTGCAACCAACTGATTTACTGCAAGCTGTTGCCCTTTTATCTTAGCCACGACCCCTACTCCTTGGTGCAGAGGTCGGTCCGGGGCCTTAGCTTTCCCCCGTGAAACCTGGGTGACAGCCCCGACAGTTCCGGATCCATCATGGAGTAGGTAGGCCTGGTCCGGGTCTTCTCCTTACAGGTTTACACAGCTCAATCAATCCTACCAGCAGGTCCAGATTGCCCAGGTCCCTTTGCCCGACCCAACGCTGCATGGCGTCCAGCAGAACACGCACCATCCAATCAGCCACAAGTCTCTTCATCATCTTGAACAGGGAAAAAAATGCAGGCTGGAGCCACTCCTCCACCAACTGCAACAAGTTATTTGCCTGAAACCTGGTGGGCCAAGACTCTACAAAGGTCCACTGGTACACCCAATGATCACCCTTTACCTTTGGGGTCTCTTCATGACTCTGTTGATCGCCCCTCACCTTAGGAGTCTCCTCTTTACACCGTTGGAGATCTAGTAGCTTCCACTGCATCACCTCTTGCTGATCCTGCTGCAACTGCAGCACCTGCTGCTGCAGAACCTCTTGCTGTTCCGGCTGAATCTGCAGCACCTCTGGCTGCCTGAGCACAAACTGCTCCAAAAGTTGCTCCATTTCTCCCGAAGACTTGCACAACGATCTGCAGCACTATCTGGGGCATGCCTCTTTTCACATTGCCTGCATTCTCCACCATATTTAAAGCAGTGGTAGCACCGTATGCAGTGATGAGGCAGTGACCTGTGTGTTATCTTCACACAGAAAGGTTCCAATCCAAACAATTGCATATAACTTCAGTGCATACAGTGTTCAATTCACCCTCGTTCATAGCGTTCATAGCACTATTGCACGGCTTTGTATCACAGCTCCTAAACATGCCGGACTTCACCTTGTCCAGTTTCTATGGGCGACTGCATGCCATGCCAATGTCTCTCACTTACAACATCCTTTTGTCTCTTTACTCATGCACACAGCCATTTCCAGTACTTGAAATCCTCCGGATTGCAGCCAGGCACCATATCCATCTGTTTGCAGCCGTTACACACTCCAGTTTTTCTTCGGGTGTATGAACTGTCTACCTCCAATTCACCTCTGGCCACAAGACATCCACCTCCGATACCAGTCACCATGGAGTGCAGCACTACTGTGTACGCTGTGTGTTGCCAGGCCTCACTCTGGCTCTGACACGCCTGAAACTCCTCAGACTCACTCAGACCTCACTAACCCTTTCCTGCAGGTCTTTTATCACAGAAACTTGTGGCTTTCAGCCACATGGAAAACCTGAATCCGGAATGGAACAGACTGCAACACTATCATACTGCAGTCTGTTTCAAACACAACATCCAGAGCAGGTTTTCTGTATCTCTGCCTTGGACACTAACATGTCCAAGACTAACAGTTACTTTTATTATTAGTCTGCATTGCAGTCACAGCTACACCTGTGACTGCCATGCACATCTATGGCCCTTCATACACCTCCGTGCATATCCTGGGGAGACTACACATCAACCTCTACCTGAGACATTGGTCACTGCTTCATCATTGCAATCCCAGCTACACTTGTGACAACAATGCATTCCCATAGCCTCAATACGCCTCCGTGCGTATACTATGGAGAGCATACAGCGCGCCCTAGCTTTAACAGAGGTCATTGCCTCACAACATCTACAGTTTGATTTTTTTGCCTGTGTGGATTATATGGGTTGCAACTAGAGCGAATATTTCAATGTTCAGTTTTCTCTAACGATCGTTAAATTTGTAATATTCGTCGATTTAATCATCAATTATGTTGTTGAATATAGCCAAACATGCACAGCACAAAAGCCGGTGTTTCCCACGCTGTGTGACAGTGTGGGAAACACTGGCGTAACACTTCTGATTGATGGTGAAATCATCCCCGCCGATCAGAGAGCCGCGGTTCCCATGCTGTCAGAAGACAGCGTGAGTGCTTAGCTGTAATCGGAGGTATAAAGTTTACTTCTGGTCACTGGTGTCAGCTGATGGGACTACATCAGCTGACACTTGCTGCCGCTAATAACAGTGAGAGCAGGAGCGGCAGATGGGAGTATTCATCAGTGTCTCCTGCGCTGTAAATAAATAATAATAATAAAAAAAAACCTGCTTGGGTTTCGCTGTAATTTTGATAACCAGCCAGGCAAAACTCACAGCTGGGGGCTGCATCCCTCAGCTGTTAGCTTCAGCAGGGTTGGTTATCAAGAATAGAGGGGTTCTTCCAAAAGCCAGCAATTCATTTGCTGCGTTCAGTAAAATCACAGTATGACAGGTTAGAATAGAATAAATAGAATAGATATATACACATAGAATACATAGATATATAGATTTCAGAGACACACACAGCTCCGGCAAAAATTAAGAGACCACTTCCAAATGTTCAGTTTGTCTGATTTCTCTCTTTTTAAGTATATTTTTGAGTAAAATGTAAATTATTCTTTTAGCCTACAAACTTCTGACAACATGTCTCCGAATTTCCAAGCAAAAAATTTTATTTCTTTTTTCTGAAAAGAAGAAGTGGTCAAAATTAAAAAAAACCCTGTGCTTTCATACCTAAAATAATGCAAAGAAAACAAGTTCATAATCATTTAGAAACAACAATACTAATGTTTTATCTCAGGATTCAGGAAGAGTTCAGAAATCAATATTTTGCGGAATAACCATGATTTTTAAAAACAGCTTTAATGTGTGTTGGCATGCTTGCCACCAGTCTTTCACACTACTTCTGGCGCAAAAATTTAAGCAGTTCTTGTTTGTTTGATGGCTTCTGACTATCCATCATCCTCTTGATTACATTCTGGCAATAAAGACTGGCTCCGTGTTGCTAATAGTTCAAGCACCCCCTGTAGGACTGTGGGTTTCGGTAACTGCGGCCCGCTCGCGGCCTTGCAACTTTGTTTTTCATGGGTACCTTCTGCTACCCATCCGGGTTCCAGTTGACACTACCCGGAAACAGCAGGCGTGCTGGAACCAGGCTGGGCAGGAGGGAGTACCCTTCCCAAAGACACTGCCGAGAACCAGCTGACGGTGCTGGAACCCGGATGGGTAGCAGAAGCTACAAGAGTCAATGGAACTACCGAGAACCAGCTGACAGTGCTGGAACCCGGAGTGGCAGCTGAATGAACAAGAGCCAATGGCACTACCGAGGACCAGCTGACGGTGCTGGAACACGGTTACTAAGCAGGAGGTACCTGTGCTAGAAAGCACTACCAAGGACCAGCAGATGTTGCTGGAACTCGGATACCAAGAAGGAGGCACCTAGGCAAAAGGCACTGCCGAGAACCAGCTGACGGTACTGGAACCCGGATGGGTAGCAGAAGGTACCCATGAAAAACAAATTTGAAAGGCCGCGAGCCGGCCACAGTTACCGAAACCCACAGTCCTTACAGGGGGTGCTTGTCCTATTGGCACTACGGAACCAGCCTTTATTACCAGAACCCGCAGCCCACATAGGAAGCACCGAAACTGCAGGCACCATAGACTCGGCTAACCCAACCGCAACACGACAAGACAACGTATTGGTGGCAAAGTGACGTTGACACAACCCAGAAACAGCAGGCGTGCTGGAGCCAGGCTGGGCAGGAGGCAAAGACACTGCCGAGAACCAGCTGACGGTGCTGGAACCCGGATGGGTAGCAGAAGCTACAAGAGTCAATGGAACTACCGAGAACCAGCTGATGGTGCGGGAACCCAGAGTGGCAGCTGAATGAACAAGAGCCAATGGCACTACCGAGGACCAGCTGATGGTGCTGGAACACGGTTACTAAGCAGGAGGTACCTGTGCTAGAAAGCACTACCAAGGACCAGCAGACATTGCTGGAACTCGGATACCGAGAAGGAGGCACCTCAGCCAAAGGCACTGCCGAGAACCAGCTGACGGTGCTGGCACCCGGATGGGTAGCAGAAGGTACCCGTGAAAAGTAAAGTTGAAAGACGTGAGCCAGCCGCAGTTACCGAAACCCACAGTCCTTACAGGGGGGTGCTTGTCCTATTGGCACTACGGAACCAGCCTTTATTACCAGAACCTGCAGCCCACATAGGAAGCACCGAAACTGCAGGCACCATAGACTCGGCTAACCCAACCGCAACACGACAAGACAACGTATTGGTGGCAAAGTGACGTTGACACTACCCGGAAACAGCAGGCGTGCTGGAATCAGGCTGGGCAGGAGGGAGTACCCATGCCAAAGACACTTCTGAGCAGCAACTGGCGATGTTGGAGCCCTGGGTCAATCATGGAGCAGGCTGAGGCCTAATTGCAGCAAGTTTTATATCGGTTGTAGACTACTACTGATTTTAACCGTGCTCCAATTAGGCCTCTGGCTCCACTATCTCTAGTATTTCCCCAGGCCTCCAACACTGCCAGTTGCTGCTCAGAAGTGGCATCTGCACAATCAACACTTGTTCCTGTGTTACTGGGGCTCAGTAACATCAGTTGATCCCCTGATGTGTGTCCGGCAATGTCTCCTGCGTTGTCCACATTCCCATTACTAGTTGTGGGAATGTGCACAGAGCAGGAGACATTGCCGGACAGACATCAGTGGATCAACAGACATTACTGAACCCCAGAAACACAGGAACAAGTGTTGATTGTGCAGACGCCACTTCTGAGCAGCAACTGCCGGTGTTGGAGGCCTGGGGAAATACTAGAGACAGTGGAGCCAGAGGCCTAATTGGAGCACGGTTAAAAATCAGTAGTAGTGTGATTTTGGAGGGAGCATGAGATATTGGCGTCCACACAGCAGGGGAACAGCTGACGTTACTGAACCCCGCTAACACAGGAGATAGTGTTTTTCTCTGTGAGGACGGCACTTCTGAACACCAACTGGCGATGTTGGAGCCCAGGATCAAGCATGGAGCAGGCTGAGGTCTGATGTTTTTTGAACGTGGAGGCAGCAGGAGATATTGCCGTCCACACAGCAGGGGCAGAGCTGATGTTACTGAACCCCACTAACACAGGAACTAGTGTTTTTCTCTGTGAGGACGGCACTTCTGAACACCAACTGGCGATGTTGGAGCCCAGGATCAAGCATGGAGCAGGCTGAGGCCTACTTGGAGCAAGTTGAAAGTCTGATGTTTTTTGAATGTGGAGGCAGCAGGAGATATTGCCGTCCACACAGCAGGGGCACAGCTGACGCTACTGATCCCCACTAACACAGGAGCTAGTGTTTTTCTCTGTGAGGACGGCACTTCTGAACAACAACTGGCGATGTTGGAGCCCAGGATCAAGCATGGAGCAGGCTGAGGCCTGATGTTTTTCGAATGTGGAGGCAGCAGGAGATATTGCCGTCCACACAACAGGGGCACAGCTGACGTTACTGAACCCCACTAACACAGGAACTAGTGTTTTTCTCTGTGAGGACGGCACTTCTGAACACCAACTGGCGATGTTGGAGCCCAGGATCAAGCATGGAGCAGGCTGAGGTCTGATGTTTTTTGAATGTGGAGGCAGCAGGAGATATTGCCGTCCACACAGCAGGGGCACAGCTGATGTTACTGAACCCCACTAACACAGGAACTAGTATTTTTCTCTGTGAGGGCGGCACTTCTGAACACCAACTGGCGATGTTGGAGCCCAGGATCAAGCATGGAGCAGGCTGAGGCCTACTTGGAGCAAGTTGAAAGTCTGATGTTTTTTGAATGTGGAGGCAGCAGGAGATATTGCCGTCCACACAGCAGGGGAACAGCTGACGTGACTGAACCCCACTAACACAGGAGCTAGTGTTTTTCTCTGTGAGGACGGCACTTCTGAACAACAACTGGCGTCGTTGGAGCCCAGGATCAAGCATGGAGCAGGCTGAGGCCTGATGTTTTTTGAATGTGGAGGCAGCAGGAGATATTGCCGTCCACACAGCAGGGGAACAGCTGATGTTACTGAACCCCACTAACACAGGAGCTAGTGTTTTTCTCTGTGAGGACTGCACTTCTGAACAACAACTGGCGATGTTGGAGCCCAGTATCAAGCATGGAGCAGGCTGAGGTCTGATGTTTTTTGAATGTAGAGGCAGCAGGAGATATTGCCGTTCACACAGCAGGGGCACAGCTGATGTTACTGAACCCCACTAACACAGGAGCTAGTGTTTTTCTCTGTGAGGACGGCACTTCTGAACACCAACTGGCGATGTTGGAGCCCAGGATCAAGCATGGAGCAGGCTGAGGCCTACTTAGAGCAAGTTGAAAGTCTGATGTTTTTTGAATGTGGAGGCAGCAGGAGATATTGCCGTCCACACAGCAGGGGAACAGCTGACCTGACTGAACCCCACTAGCACAGGAGCTAGTGTTTTTCTCTGTGAGGACGGCACTTCTGAACAACAACTGGCGTTGTTGGAGCCCAGCATAAAGCATGGTGCCGGCTGTGGCCTGATGTTTTTTGAATGTGGAGGCAGCAGGAGATATTGCCGTCCACACAGCAGGGGAACAGCTGATGTTACTGAACCCCGCTAACACAGGAGCTAGTGTTTTTCTCTGTGAGGACGGCACTTCTGAACACCAACTGGCGAAGTTGGAGCCCAGGATCAAGCATGGAGCAGGCTGAGGCCTACTTGGAGCAAGTTGAAAGTCTGATGTTTTTTGAATGTGGAGGCAGCAGGAGATATTGCCGTCCACACAGCAGGGGAACAGCTGACGTGACTGAACCCCACTAACACAGGAGCTAGTGTTTTTCTCTGTGAGGACGGCACTTCTGAACACCAACTGGCGATGTTGGAGCCCAGGATCAAGCATGGAGCAGGCTGAGGCCTGCTTGGAGCAAGTTGAAAGTCTGATGTTTTTTGAATGTGGAGGCAGCAAGAGATATTGCCGTCCACACAGCAGGGGAACAGCTGACGTTACTGAACCCCACTAACACAGGAGCTAGTGTTTTTCTCTGTGAGGACGGCACTTCTGAACACCAACTGGCATTGTTGGAGCCCAGGATCAAGCATGGAGCAGGCTGAGGCCTGATGTTTTTTGAATGTGGAGGCAGTAGGAGATATTGCCGTCTACACAGCAGGGGAACAGCTGACGTTACTGAACTCCACGAACACAGGAGCTAGCGTTTTTCTCTGTGAAGACGGCACTTCTGAACACCAACTGGTGATGTTGGAGCACAGGATCAAGCATGGAGCAGGCTGAGGCCTAATTTCATCAAGTTTAATATCGGTTGTAGACTACTACTGATTTTAACCGTGCTCCAGTTAGGCCTCTGGCTCCACTGTCTCTAGTATTTACCCTGGCCTCCAACAACGCCAGTTGCTGCTCAGAAGTGCCGTCGGCACAATCAACACTTGTTCCTGTGTTACTGGGGTTTATTAATGTCAGTTGATCCCCTGATGTGTGCCCGGCAATGTCTCCTGCTCTGTCCACATTCCCACTACTAGTAATGGGAATGTGGACAGAGCAAGAGACATTGCCGGACACACATCAGGGGATCAACTGACGTTACTGAGCTCCAGTAACACAGGAACAAGAGTTGATTGTGCAGACGGCACTTCTGAGCAGCAAACGCCAGTGTTGGAGGCCAGGGTACATACTAGAGACAGTGGAGCCAGAGGCCTAATTGGAGCATGGTTAAAAATCAGTAGTAGTCTGAATGTGGAGGCAGCAGGAGTTATTGCCGTCCACACAGCAGGGGAGCAGCTGGCATTACTGAACCCCACTAACACAGGAGCTAGTTTTTTTCTGTGCAGACGGCACTTCTGAGCAACAACTGGCGGTGTTGGAGCTCAGGGATTACAGTACAGGTGGTAGAAACATGAACACAACAGGAGACCTGGATAATGTTGCAAACCAATTATTTATTCTGGAAGAGGACTTTCAAATTCCGGCGAGATCCAGGCCTTGTTCATTTTCAGAAAAGTAAGCCGGTCAACGATATCGGAGGATAGTCTTGTGAGACGGTCTGTTAGTACACCACCTGCGGCACTAAAGACACCTTCCGATAATACACTGGCAGCAGGGGAAGCCAGCACCTCCAATGCATACTGGCTAAGCTCTGGCCATGTATATAGCTTAGAGACCCAAAACTTGAAGGGGGAAGAGCCATCTGGGTGTACACTGAAAGGGCAAGACATGTAGTCTGTCACCATCTGACAGAAATGTTGCCTCCTGCTGACTGGAGCCGTCTGTGATGGTGTAGACATTTGTGGCAGGCACACAAAACTTTGCCACATTTGGGCCATACTGGTCTTGCCTTGTGCTGAGGCGCTGCCTCTGCTCCCTCTTTGTGCAGAGCTTCCTCCATTGCCTCGACGCACAGAGCTGCTTTGTAAAGCACTAGCAGCACTGCTCTCGGGTGGAATGGAGAACATGATGGACTGCACCAGTGTCTCTTGGTACTCCCGCATTTTACGCTCCCGGTTCAACGGTGTTATGAGGCTTTGTAAGTTGTCCCGGTAGCGAGGATCTAGGAGGATGTACACCCAATAATCAGCCGTGTTGAGAATGTGGGCAATGTGGCGGTCGTTTCTCAGGCACTGCAGCATGAAATCAACCATGTGCTGCAGACACTCCCTACTGCCCAAGAAACGCTGTCCCCTGCTTGAGGCGTCATCTCTGCCTGCTCTGCATCACCCCACCCTCGCTGTACATACTGACTAGAGCATTGTGTACCTCCCTCCTCTGGAGAGATGTCTTCCTCCTCCATTTCCTCCTCCTCATCCTCCTCACAAAGTGTCCCCTGCCTAGGCCTTTGTGAGGAGCCACGCAGAGCAGACTGTCCAGAAGCAGATGGCATTTGTGACTCCTCATCCTCCACCTCTTCCAAAACCTGCTCCCTTAGTGCCTGCAGTGTTTTTTAAAGCAGGCAGATAAGGGGGCAGTCATGCTGACTAGGGCATCATCTGCACTCGCCATCCGCGTGGAATCATCGAAGGCACGCAAAACGTGGCAGATGTCCTTCATAGAGGCCCACTCAGTGGTGCTGAAGTGTGACCGGCACGCAGTGCAACTTGTTTGCACCTGATGCAGCTGGTACTCCATTACTGCTGCCTGCTGCTCACACAACCGCTCCAACATATGTAATGTTGAATTCCACCTGGTGGGTAGGTCACATATGATGCGATGTTCTGGAAGGCGTAATCGGCGCTGCAGAGCTACAATGCGCGATTTTGCCGTGCTGGAACGCCGCAAGTGAGCGCACTCTATGCAGACCTTGTGCAGCAGTGCATCAAGATCCGGATAGTCCCTCAGAAAGCTCTGCATGACCAAGTTGAGCACATGTGCCAGACATGGGATGTGAGTGAGGTTGCCTATGCCCAGAGCTGCCACCACATTTTGGCCATTGTCACACACAACCAAGCCTGGCTGGAGATTCGATGGCACAAACCACACGTCGCTCTCCTGCTTGATGGCATCCCAGAGCTCCTGCACTGTGTGGCTTCGATTCCCCAAAGAAATTAATTTCAGTATGGCCTGTTGACGTTTGGCCACGGCTGTGCTCATATCGATTGTAACAGGCTCCTGCAGCGCTGATTCTGAGGAACTGGAGTATGAGGAGGAGTCTGTTGTGAGTTCATTTTCTCCTTCACCGTCGATGTCTGATGAACTCCCTCTTCTGGTGAAGGAAGGGAGTGAGGCTGATTACCAAACCCCTTATCTTGTAGATTATGACTGGGTAACATGAACTTCTGACTGGATATAAGGCAGCCGATGCCCTTCTGAGTCGCTGGTGATTTCTCTGCTGGTTTCTTGGAGACCAGTCTGATTCCTGCTTCCCAAAGATAAGTTTTTTGCTCTGCTATTGAACTTATTAGTTTTGTTTTGTTTACCTTGTTTTTTGGAGTTCAGCCATCCCCGGTCGGGGGTGTGCTGAGTTCCATTTTTGTCTCTCATCAGTTTGTCTCTTTGCTCTGTCTTCAGAATTTACCTGAGTGCTGATATAGTCATTTTGAAGTCCTAGCGACTTCAGGGCCTGTTTTTCCTATCAGACGGTTGGGACATTTTTTGGTAGGATTTTTTACGGATTGCAGACAGCAGCTTTTCTATCCTGTCCTTTTTAGTTAGCTTGGGCCCCATCGTTTGCTCAACCTATCTTTCTATCTGTGTTAGTGTTTTCATCTTGCTTCACCGTCATTATATGTTGGGGGCTGCCTATTGCTTTGGGGTCTGCTCTGGGGCAGTTTAGTTTTCCCCTTTCTTTCTTTAGGCCTATTTAGTTCTCCGGCTGTGATCGAGGGGTCTAGGGCATCGTAGGAACCCCCCACGGCTACTGTTAGTTGTTGTGGATAGGATCAGGGGTCTGCAATCCGATAGCTACCAACCTCTCCGGTTTTCTGGACTTAGCTTGTATTTTTGTTTTTTCCTCCTTTGGTGACTCATTCATAACAGAATTACCAGCCATACCGCAGATCTTAGGGTACTCAATAGCAGGAAAGAATTGTTGAAAAAAAAAAAAAAAAAAGTTTGTCAGAATTTTTTTTTTTTTTTTTGTGTATATTTTTTCCTCTATGTCTCTGAGGCCGTAGGGGGAATTTATTTTTTTCCTGCTCAATGGAGATGAAGGAATTGTCTGATCGTGTGGAGCAGCTCACTGCTGAAGTGCGGGGAATTTCTGCCTATCTTGCTCATTCACATGCTGCTGAACCAAAGATCCCTACTCCTGATGTGTTTTTTGGGGATCGGTCTAAATTTTTAAATTTTAAGAATAATTGTAAATAATTTTTTGCCTTGAAGCCTAACTTGTCGGGGAGCTCTGCGCAGCAGGTTAAAATTGTCATCTCTTTGCTGCGTGGCGATCCCCAGGATTGGGCGTTGTCTTTGAAACCTGATGATCCTATTCTTACTAATGTGAATGCATTTTTTCAAGCCTTGGGGTTGTTGTATGATGAACCTAATGCTATTGATCAGGCTGAAAATGCCCTGTTGGCATTGAGCCAGGGTCGGGATTCTGCAGAGTTGTACTGTCAAAAATTCCTAAAGTTGGCAGTCCTTACTACCTGGAATGATGGTGCCTTGGCAGCTCTCTTTCGGAAGGGTTTGTCAGAAACCGTAAAAGATACTATGGTGGGATTTCCTGTTCCCTCTGGTCTTGACGATTCTATGTCATTAGCCATTCAGGATGATCGGCGTTTGCGTGAACGCAAAACCGCACGAGAGGTGTTGCCACCTGTTGAACAAATGTCTGAACCTATGCAATGTGATAGAGTTTTGTCTAGGGCGCAACATCAGGAGTTCAGAAAGCGTAATAAGCTGTGTTTCTTTTGTGGTGTTGCCTCGCATATTATTTCTGTCTGCCCTAAAAGAGAGAAACGTTTTGCACACACATTTGCTGTGGGTGGTGTTCATCCTAAGTTTCTTCTGGCAATTATTCTGATCTGCTCCCTGTCCACATTTTCCGCTAAGGCTTTTGTGGATTCGGGAGCAGCTCTGAACCTGATGGACTTGGATTTTGCTAAACGTTGTGGATTTCCTATGACACCTCTGCGGATGCCTATCCCTTTGAGGGGTATTGATGCTACTCCTTTGGCGAAGAATAAACCTCAGTTTTGGACCAAGGTGGTAATGAGGGTCGCCCCAGACCATCAAGAGAATTGCAGATTTTTGGTGTTGAATAATTTTCTTGATACCATTATTCTGGGGTTTCCCTGGTTGCAAATCCATAATCCAGTTTTGGATTGGAAATCTGTGTCTGTGGTGAGTTGGGGTTGTCGGTGTGCCCTTAGTGATGCTCCTGTTTTCTCCACCTCTCCCCAGTCGCATGATGTTCCTGACTATTTGGATGATTTATATGATGTATTTAGTGAGAATGAGTCTGCGTCTTTGCCTCCTCATAGGAGTTATGACTGTGCAATTGAGCTGAGCCCTGGGTGTAAATTTCCCAAGGGTCGACTTTTCAATTTATCTTTACCCGAGCACGAGGCTATGCGATCCTATATTAAGGAGTCGTTGGAGAAGGGTCATATTAGACCATCCTCTTCACCCTTAGGTGCTGGGTTTTTTTCGTGGCTAAGAAAGATGGGTCATTAAGGCCTTGTAATGACTATCGTTCCCTCATCAAAATTACTGTTAAATATCAGTATCCGTTACCCCTGATTTCTGATCTATTCTCCAGAGTTAAAGGTGCTTGCTGGTTTACAAAGCTTGACCTCAGGGGGGCGTATAATCTTATTCGCATTAAGCATGGGGATGAATGGAAGACGGCGTTTAATACTCCGGAGGGACATTTTGAGTACCTGGTGATGCCTTTTGGGCTCACTAATGCCCCTTCTGTCTTCCAGTGCTTCATGAACGACATTTTCCGAGACTTGGTGGATAAATTTTTGATCATCTATCTGGATGATATTTTGATCTTTTCCAAGGATTGGGACTCTCATGTGGAACATGTTCGGACTGTGTTCCGGATTTTGAGGGAGAATTCCCTGTATGTCAAGGGATCGAAATGCCTTTTTGGTGTACAGATGATTTCATTTTTGGGATTTATTTTGTCTCCGTCAACTATTGAAATAGACCCGGCCAAGGTACAGGCCATTTATGATTGGGTTCAGCCCACTTCTTTGAAGGCCCTCCAGAAGTTTTTCGGTTTTGCTAATTTTTATCGTAAATTTATAGCTAATTTTTCTGGTATTGCCAAACCATTGACTGAGTTGACTAAGAAGAGTGCTGATGTGCTGAATTGGTCTCCGGAGGCTGTTTCTTCCTTTCAGGAGCTGAAGCGAAGGTTCACTTCTGCTCCAGTTTTGCGGCAACCTGATGTCTCACTCCCGTTTCAGGTAGAGGTGGACGCTTCTGAGATTGGTGCAGGAGCTTTTTTGTCCCAAAAAGATCCTGTAACATCTAAAATGAATCCATGTGCTTTCTTTTCCCAAAAGTTCTCCCCATCCGAACGTAACTATGATGTGGGGAATCGGGAACTGTTAGCCATGAAATGGGCATTTGAGGAGTGGAGACATTGGTTGGAGGGAGCTAAACATCAAGTCGTGGTCCTTACTGACCACAAGAATTTGATTTACCTCGAGTCGGCCAAACGCTTGAATCCTAGACAGGCTAGGTGGGCCTTGTTTTTCACACGTTTTGATTTTGTGGTCTCTTTTCTTCCTGGCACTAAGAATGTCAAGGCAGACGCCCTCTCTAGGAGTTTCTTTGCTGATTCTCCTGTTGTGACCAAGCCTGCTACCATCTTAGGTGAGGGGGTAGTTCTTTCTGCCATCTCGCCCGATTTGAGACGTGCTCTGGAAGAGTTTCAGGAGGACAAACCTGAGCGTTGTCCCATTGGAAAATTGTATGTTCCTGACCAGTGGAGGAAGAGAGTGACGTCTGAAGTTCATTGCTCTGCATTGGCTGGTCATCCAGGTATTTTTGGTACTAGAGTTTTGGTGAGTCGGTCTTTTTGGTGGCCCGCCTTGTCTCGTGATGTCAGGAATTTTGTGCAGTCCTGTGGGACTTGCTCCCGGTCTAAACCTTGTTCTCGCTCTGGTGGGTTGTTGATGTCTTTGCCGGTTCCCAGGAGGCCATGGACCCGTATTTCAATGGATTTCATCTCTGATATGCCTGTCTCTCAGAGAATGACTGTTATTTGGGTGATTTGTGATATGTTCTCTAAGATGGTTCATCTTGTACCACTCCCTAAGTTGCCATCTTCCTCTGAGTTGGTGCCCTTGTTTTTGCAACAGGTGGTTCGTTTGCACGGGATTCCTGAGGACATTGTATCTGACCGAGGAGTTCAGTTTGTGTCTAGATTTTGGAGGACTTTCTGTTCCAAGCTGGGAATTCAGTTGTCCTTCTCCTCTGCGTTTCACCCTCAGACCAATGGGCAGACGGAGAGAACAAACCAGACTTTGGAGTCATATTTGAGATGTTTTATTTCTGCTGATCAGGATGATTGGGTTTCATTTTTGCCCTTGGCCGAATTTGCTTTAAATAATAGAGCTAGTTCTGCCACTTTGATGTCACCTTTTTTAGTAACTTTGGGTTTCATCCTCGATTCTCTTCAGGGCAGGTGGAGCCTTCTGCCTGCTCAGGTGTTGACAATGTGGTGGAGAGAATGCACCAGATCAGGGACCAAGTGGTGGATAAGTTGTCTCTCTCCCAGGAAAAGGCCCAGCGGTTTTCCAACCGGCATAGGACCATTGGTCCCCAGTTTAAGGTGGGTGATATGGTTTGGTTGTCATCAAAGAATATCGCTATGTGGGTGGCTTCTCCAAAGTTTAAACCTAGATTTATTGGACCTTACAAGATTTTGGAGATTCTTAATCCAGTCTCTTTTCGATTGGCTCTTCCTGTTACATTTAAGATCCATAACGTGTTACATAAGTCTCTGTTAAAGAGGTTTGTTGAGCCAGTAGTTCCTGTGGTGGCACCTCCTGACCCGGTATTGGTTGAAGGTAATGTGGAATATGAGGTTGAGAAGATACTGGATTCTCGCCTGGATAGACGGAGACTCCAGTATTTGGTTAAATGGAAGGGTTATGGCCAGGAGGATAATTTTTGTCCATTTTTGTCTCTGATCAGTTTGTCTCTTTGCTCTGTCTTCAGAATTTACCTGAGTGCTGATATAGTCATTTTGAAGTCCCAGCGACTTCAGGGCCTGTTTTTCCTATCAGGCGGTTAGGACATTTTTTGGTAGGGTTTTTTACGGATTGCAGACAGCAGCTTTTCTATCCTGTCTTTTTTAGTTAGCTTGAGCCCCATCGTTTGCTTAACCTATCTTTCTATCTTTGTTAGTGTTTTCATCTTGCTTCACCGTCATTATACAGTATGTTGGGGGCTGCCTATTGCTTTGGGGTCTGCTCTGGGGCAGTTTAGATTTCCCTTTCTGTCTTTAGGCTATGTAGTTCTCCGGCTGTGATCGAGGGGTCTAGGGCACCGTAGGAACCCCCCACGGCTACTGTTAGTTGTTGTGGATAGGATCAGGGGTCTGCAATCTGATAGCTACCAACTTCTCTGGTTTTCTGGACTTAGCTAGTATTTCTGTTTTTTGCCTCCTACGGTGACTTATTCATAACACCCCCTGCCATGCAGCTTGAAACTTTTTCTGCTTAGTAGGCTCTAACACCAGGACCTTCTGTCCTATTTCCAAAGTGCGCTCTCTGGCCCTCCGATCGTACCATATGCACTGGCGCCGCTTGGTCACCTGCAGGTTCTCACGTACAACCTTGGTCAGCTCCTGTAGGCGGTCCCGGAATTCCAGCACATAGAGTACAATAGGTACCCCTTCTATGAGGCCCTCCCCTTCCCAGTGTTCCAGCACTAAGTCTAGGGGTCCCCTTACCCGTCTCCCATATACCAGCTCGAACGGGGAGAACCAGGTGGATTCTTGGGGCACCTCCCGATAGGCAAACAGGTGTGGCAAGAATTTCTTCCAGTCCCTGTAGGTCCTGGTAAAATTCCCAATGAGCTGTTTTAATGTCCCGTTAAAGCATTCACACATCCCATTGGTTTGCGGGTGGTATGGGGCGCTTCTAATGGACTTTATGCTGCACAGCTTCCACAGTTGGTTGGTCACCTCTGCTGTAAACTGGGTACTCTGGTCCGAGATAATCTCCTGGGGAAATCCAACCCGTGAGAAAACCAGGAGCAGGGCGGCCGCCACCGTCTCTGCCAGTATGTTAGGTAACGCAACCGCCTCTGGATACCGTGTGGCATAATCTACCACTGTCAATATATACTTTTTCCTGGACGGACTGGGTTTGGCTAACGGCCCTATCAGATCGACCGCTACTCGGCTAAATGGTTCCTCCACAATGGGGAGGGGGCGTAATCTGGCCTTGCATCGATCCCCCCTCTTGCCAATGCGCTGACAACTGTCACAGGTCTGGCAGTACTGACGAACATCATAGGTTACCCCCGGCCAAAAGAAGTTTTGTGTCAGACGATGCCTGGTGCGACTGACGCCGAAGTGCCCGGCCAAGGGTATATCATGAGAGATTCGCAGTAACTCCTGCCTATACTTCTTGGGAACTACCAGCTGTTGTTTTATAGTGGGGCTCGTCCCTGTGTGGTGCTGCTCTGTGATCCGGTAGAGGAGTCCCTGCTTCCATACAAACTGTTCCCCTTCCAGTACCCCTCTCCCCTCCTGTGCCATCCCACGATATCCCTCTAATGAAGGATCCTCAAGTAACTCCCTCTTAAATTCATCTGGGGTGGCCCAAGAAATGTGTCTGGTTATGGGAATACGTGTAGGGCTGGAATGTCTTACCTGGGCCTCTGAGTGTGATTCCGCCTCCGCAGCTCGAGCTTGTCTCCGGGTGGTCACAGGATATGTCTCAGCCAGAGGGGCCACCGAGAATGCAGATAACATGGGCCCCAAGTCATTTCCCAGCAAGACGTCTGCAGGCAAATCCTCCATCAAGCCGACCTCAACAAGGCCATCCCTGACTCCCCAGTTCAGGTGAATCCTGGCAGTGGGTAGTCGATGTATGGCTCCCCCTGCTACACGGACTGCCACTCTCCGGTCCATCTTCTCTTGTTCCCGGACGAGATCAGGCTTCACAAGGGTCAAAGTTGCCCCGGAATCTCTTAGTCCCTGCATACTTTTCCCATTAACCCACACGACTTGTCGATGCTGTTGTCGATTATCTGCCCGGGCTGCCTGCACGGGGTCTACTTCATGCAGCACTTCTTCCATCTCTTCCACCCCTTGGTTAATCGTAGCCCCCAATGTCGGGTCAGCTTCACCTTGGTAGCAGTGTACAGCAGCCCGGCTGAAGGTAGCTGTTCCCGCCTTTGGCCACTGGGTATGCTGAGTCCGGTTGGGGCATTGTCTTTGCAGGTGGCCCAGCTGACGACAGGTGTGGCATCGCGCCCCAGGGGGACTCTTGTAGGCCGGGTTTCTAGCTGGTCCCCCTACAATCTTCGGTGGTTTGGGGCCCTCCAGGTTCATGGGCGGGCCCCTAGTGACCACCTTTGATCCGGACAACTGCGGCCTCCTGGCATCATGATGTTCATCGGCCAGACGAGCGGCTTCCTCAAGAGTCGTTGGCCGCCTGTCCCGAAGCCATTCCTGTGTCTCGGGGTTTAGTCCATTAAAGAATCGTTCTAACAGGAAGAGCTGGAGGATGTCCTCCTTAGTGGTTGCTTGGCTTCCTTGTACCCACTGTAGCAGTGACCACCGTAATTTACAGGCCCATTCAGCATGGGTATCGGTTACGCATTTTATAAGTCCGCAGAACTTTTAGCGGTAGGCCTCTGGTGTCAGTGCATACCGGGCCAAGATCACTTCTTTGATCCGCTCATAGTCCATACAGTCCTCATCAGGTACCGTGCGATAGGCATCCGCTGCCCGGCCTGTCAGCTTGCTGGCCAGTATCTGAACCCATTCCTCCGGCTTTACTTGATGAAGAGCACACTGCCGCTCAAAGTCCAGCAGAAAGCCATCAATGTCTTCCTCTGCCTCCCCCAACTGTCGGAAGGCATTGTACTGGATCTTTTTGTGGCTTACGCTCGCTGACTCTCCTCTCTCCGCTCTGCCATCTCCATCTTGGCTAGCTCTATCCTGGTCTGCTCGGCCATCTTTTCCTTCAGATCAGTACGCACATCAGCCATTACCTCTCGTATGATCTCCACTGCAGGGTTTGGGCCATAGAACGCCAGTCTGTTCTTTACCTCCCTCTGGAATTTGGTCTCCTCCACATTCACATTGGGGGGGCGCTGAAACTGTCATGTTCCATGATGGCTGCTATCAAATCCGCTTTTGTTTTGTTGCTGGCGATCAACCCTCGGGCTTCCACCAGGTCTTTTAATGTAGTCCTCTTTAACTTCTGGTAATTATTTTCCATTCATTCCTTTCCTCCTGTAGAAGGGGTATCAAATCCCGCTGTCTGCCACCAGAGTAACGGGGTCTTCCAAGCTGGGGTACCTCTTTCAGTACCACCCCGTGTTGTCGGAGGTCCGCTCTGCGTTGGCTGGAGTCTGAATGAATGACGCTGGCTGGAATCCCTGGGTTACATGGACGCATATAAAAGATCACTGCTTCTCCATGTATTTCCAGTCTGACAACACTTTACTCACAGGACACAGAATATATATCACACAGATACAGAGGGCCGGCTAATAGACACGCGTCAGGCCAGACATGCATTACAAAAGCAGCAGGTGGCCGGAGCCTGCGTATGTTTACTGTGGGAATTACAAAGGTGGGGGGAGGGTGGACACTGCTGATACATTAGGGACATGCATCTCACATGGAACCTATTATACATACATATAACTGCACAAAATATTCTGGGTGCTGAGTGGTTCTGTAACAGATGGTATCCCCATGAACGCTTTGCTGGACACTGGCTCCCAGGTGACCACTATGCTGTACATTCTGTACAAGAGGTATTGGGCAGATTCTGAACTCACCCGTGGCCCAACTGATGAACTAACAGTAGTTGCCAGTAATGGCCAGACTTTGCCACAGATAGGATGCAAAGAAATTACTGTTAAAGTGGGGAGGGTGGAGTTGAAGTCCCAAGGTCTGATAATTGTTGATATTGACCGACGTGAATGTAATCCCATGATGACTCTTGGCACAAATGTAATTGAAAACTGTCTTTCCGAGGTTATTGTCTTGTTGCAACAGGTGGCTGAGACTGCTGGTTCCGGGGAACAACGAGTCCTGCAGAAGGAGGTCCGAGCGCTGATGCAAAGGCAACAGGTAGAACTCTCTGGCAGAGAAATTGGTAGTGTCAGAGTGAGTGATGCCTTCCTCATTGCAATACCCCCCAGAAGTGAAATGTTGGTTTGGTGTCGGGCAGCTATAGGGCTCAGAGGGAAAGATTACCAGGCATTGGTAGAGTCAGTATACTCGGATAGCCGTCCCACTGTCCTGACAGCCAGAGGGGTGATGGATGTACGTAAGGGGAGAGTACCTGTACGCCTTTAGAATTGTGGGGAGGAGGAAGCCACAATACCTCGGTATGCCACAGTTGCTAAGCTGCTCACTGTTAATAACAACTCATTGCAGGCAGCAGAATCCTTGGCCTCATCCGATCAGGTGGAGGGCAATGGTCCTGTAAGGCAGCTAGAAGGTGCCAGCAACTGCAGGTGGGGACTCACTCTACACTTTCATACCAGAGAAATGGGATTTACAGGGTGACACAAGAGTAGGAGCGGGTATTCAGCAAACACCCACTGGATTTTGGGCAGGCAAAAGGGGTCCAACATCATATCCCCACAGGAGACCATCCACCCATAAAGAAGAGTTACAGACCTATACCCCCAACACAATACCAATGTGTAGAGTTGAGCGACTTTTGGTTTTTTAGGGTCGTGTTTCGTTTCGTGAAACCCGACTTTTCCAAAAGTCGGGCCGAGCAAGATCGTCCGATTATAGGGAAAAGTCGGGGACGTCCCGAAACACGAAACCCAATGTAAGTCAATGGGGAATAAAAGTCGGCAGTGAGAGGACAGGAAACACACCTACAGTGCCCATTTGAATGACAAAAGCATCAATTCTTCTTACTTAAGCTTGTCAACCTTAATTAACTTCATAATACAAGTTACGCACTGAAAAATGGGGGTTATTTGGCTAAAGTTGTGGGGGGGTAGGGCTGGCTCCAGGTTTTCATGTGCCCTGGGCGAAAGAGCGCCCCTTTAACACATACCACAACTCATCATGCTCCGATACGGCAGAGAAATAGCGGTATAGTACAATGAAAAATACTTCACTTTTTACATCTCATGACGAGGCCCATCTATTTCTCCATACAGAATCATTGGTCCCATATAATGTTTGAAACAGTATGTGATGAGCTCCACATAATGCTTCAGTATATGTTGGTCCCCATGGATGAAGCTCCACTGTCTTATGGGCCCAAATAATGCTCCAAACATAATGGGCCCCATTTCTAATGCTCTAGTGTATAATGGGCCCTGTAAATGCTGCTCCAGTGTCTGATGTCCACCTTTGGAATGTTCCAGTGAATGGTGGGCACCATCTATCATTCTCCAGAGTATAGTGCTCCCCAAAAATTGCTGTCCCAACATTGAAAACAATCAAATAAGTCTCCTCGCTAGGGAATCCCTGTACTTGTCTGGACTCCTCGTCGTCCCCATCTTCCATCTCACTGCACAGTATTTCAACTTTGCAAGTGCTGTGATCCTGAGCAAGCAGGGGGGGCCCACTCGTTGGCGACGGCACTGGCACAGGGCCCCTGATAGTACGGTGGTGTGTCTGATGGCGGGTGGGCCGAACCTGCACTTTCATCTGCAGCTTCCTCTTTGTCACCGTGTAAGATGGAACTGTATATGGGAAGGGTAACCTGAGTTTCATCAGGGTCAGATTCAGGCCGTGTAGCATGCGAGGGGAATGTAGTGGTCTGGGTTAATGTACCAGCAGATTCATCGAGCAGTGGCTGGGCATCAGTGCATTTGTGTCGCCCCCAGGAGTACGGTCGCCACAGTGGCATTACCTTCTTCCTAGGGAGTGTGATGTCATGCTTGGGAGCAACGAACGATCTCTCTAGCAGGTTAACTGATTGGGCGGCGTTATTCCCACGAGTCATGACCCTCCAAACAGCGTTCACGAAGGCAAAGTGTTTGTTTTACGTGGGCAGTATGGTTGCAAAGCTGAACCTTAAAGGAATGTCCAGAAGGGCACAACCACCAGGAGTGGAGCCTACGGTTAAATTCGACTCCACCTGGGAAACCTCAACCATGCCAGCTACAGAACAGATGCACACATTGCAAGCTTAATTCCGTTAACGAACGAGACTCCGTCATGCCCCGCGGTCCGAGTCCGGCTTACTAGAGGGACATGTGAGGCTCTGGCACATGAGATTGGCCAATAACTGGTGTGTCATGCCATTACATGTCCGTGGCTGCATGTGCGCTACACTGAAAAGGCCAGCGTTTGTCGCTTACAGGTGCAGATAACCCGCTGAACGTCGTTAGTGATGGGGATCACTGATGACAATTATTACCCGCGAACAATGATTTCCTAGTAAGTGCAAGTCAACCGCAGTTCCGGAATTAGGCCTAACCGTCATTCCTGAAAAAATGAAAAACTTACGTGTGCAAACCACAGGTGCTGTAGCTTGCTTAACAGCTCGCCAGCCGTTCTCACGCCCAGTATGGATTGCACGTGATTGCACAAAGGTTAGAAAGGGTACCGTATCCCCGGATAACATGTATGGATAGCGTACACATTCAAAATATATGTCTGTACATCAGGAGGCAGGCTCAGACGGTGTTAGGCCCAGTATGGATTGCACGTGATTGCACAAAGGTTAGAAAGGATACCGTATCCCCGGATAACATGTATGGATAGCGTACACATTCAAAATATATGTCTGTACATCAGGAGGCAGGCTCAGACGGTGTTAGGCCCAGTATGGATTGCAAGTGATTGCACAAAGGTTAGAAAGGGTACCGTATCCCCGGATAACATGTATGGATAGCGTACACATTCAAAATATATGTCTGTACATCAGGAGGCAGGCTCAGACGGTGTTAGGCCCAGTATGGATTGCACGTGATTACACAAAGGTTAGAAAGGGTACTGTATCCCCGGATAACATGTATGGATAGCGTACACATTCAAAATATATGTCTATACATCAGGAGGCAGGCTCAGACGGTGTTAGGCCCAGTATGGATTGCACGTGATTGCACAAAGGTTAGAAAGGGTACCGTATCCCCGGATAACATGTATGGATAGCGTACACATTCAAAATATATGTCTGTACATCAGGAGGCAGGCTCAGACGGTGTTAGGCCCAGTATGGATTGCACGTGATTGCACAAAGGTTAGAAAGGGTACCGTATCCCCGGATAACATGTATGGATAGCGTACACATTCAAAATATATGTCTATACATCAGGAGGCAGGCTCAGACGGTGTTAGGCCCAGTATGGATTGCACGTGATTGCACAAAGGTTAGAAAGGGTACCGTATCCCCGGATAAGATATATGGATAGCGTACACATTCAAAATATATGTCTGTACATCAGGAGGCAGGCTCAGACGGTGTCAGGCACAGTATGGATTTGACGGCCCAGATTACACAGCGGAGGAGCAGTGAGAGGTAAAGATTGCAAATGCTGGGGCCCTGCCCAAGCAAGGGGGGCCCACTCGTGAGCGTCGGTACTGGCACTGGGCCCCTCATAGTACGGCGGTGTGTCTGACGGCGGGTGTGCACTTGATTGCACTATGAGGGACCCTGTGCCAGCGCCACTTCTGCTGTGTGCACCACGAACACCTCTGCCAAGCTGCCCCCGGCCCGTACGGCTCGTGTGAGAACCATCACCGCTGCTGTGTGCTGGAAATGCCTCAAGCAACCGATTTACCAGAGTTGCTTGTTTATTAGCCAATATTAGGTCAAGGTTCTCCTGTGGCATGATGTTTTGTAATTTGCCTTTATAGCGTGGATCCAGGATGCTGGCCAACCAGTAGTCGTCATCGTTCATCATTTTGGCAATGCGTGGGTCCCTTTTTAGGATCTGCAAGGCATAATCTGACATGTGGGCCAATGTTCCCGGTGTCAATGATGCACTGCGAGTGCTGGGTGGAGGAGCACTTTCTGGAAAATCCACATCCCTCCAGTCACGCACAAACCCTGTACCAGACCTTGCCACGCCAACATTTTCACTTGCCCCACGAGATGCATCCTCCTCCCCTAAGTAATCATCCCCATCATCCTCCTCCTCCTCCTCTTCTTCCTCCACCTCATCAAGGAGAGGTCCCTGAGCAGACAATGTCTGAATGTCATCAAGGATTCCCTCCTCCTCTTCCTCCTCATCAACATTGGCTGCAGACGCCTGCTCCTTAAGGTGCGTCAAAGTTTGCATGAGCAGACGCATAAGTGGGATGCTCATGCTTAGGATGGCGTCGTCTGCACTTACCAGCCGTGTGCATTCCTCAAAACACTGAAGGACTTTACAGAGGTCTTTCAGATTCGACCACTGCACACCTGTCAACTCCATGTCTGCTCTCAAAGTGCCTGGCCGTGTATCCTCCCACAAATGCATTATGGCCTCCCTCTGCTTGCACAGCCGCTCCACCATGTGCAGGGTGGAGTTCCACCTTGTTGCAATGTCGATAATGAGGCGGTGGTTGGGAAGGTGGAGCAATCGCTGCAGCTTCTGCATACGAACGGAGTGTACAGGCGACCGGCGAATGTGCGCGCACAGTCTTCGCACCTTCTGGAGCAGGGCTGTTAACTCCGGACAATTTTTGAGGAAGCACTGCACCACCAGGTTCAAGGTGTGAGCCAAGCAAGGTATATGGCTGAGTTTTGAAAGGGCTATGGCTGCCACAAATTTACGGCCGTTATCACTAACTACCTTGCCTGCCTCAAGATGTACACGGCCCAGCCATGACTCAGTTTGTCGCTTCAAGTACTCGGCCAGCACCTCGGCGGTGTGTCTGTTGCCCAAACACATCATCTGCAACACAGCCTGCTGACGCTTTCCACTAGCTGCTCGATAGGGGGACACATCGTGTGCAACAGTGGCAGCTGCAGATGGAGTGCTCGTACGACTGCGCTCTGTGGACAAGCTTTCGCTTCTGAAGGAGGAGGAGGAGGAGGGTCGAACGCCTACAGCCAACTGTTTCCTATACCGTGGGCTAGGCAGCACTGTCCCACCACCGCTGTCCCCTGTGGACCCTGCATCCACCACATTAACCCAGTGCGCAGTGATGGACACGTAACGGCCCTGGCCATGCCGACTGGACCATGCATCAGTTGTGAGGTGCACCTTTCCGCTCACTGACTGCTTGAGTGCATGGACAATGCGGTCTTTCACATGATGGTGGAGGGCTGGGATGGCTTTGCGAGAGAAGAAGTGGCGACTGGGTAGGTCATAGCGTGGTACTGCATAGGCCATGAGTTCGCGGAAAGCTGTGCTTTCCACCAACCGAAAGGGCATCATCTCAAACGAGATTAGTTTGGCAATGTGGGCGTTCAAACCCAGTGTACGCGGATGAGAGACTGAGTACTTTCTTGACCTACTCATAGTGTCTGGGAGGGTGAGCTGGACTTGAGAGCTGCATATGGTGGAAGTAGCGGTGGACAGGGCGGACTGAGAGAGGGTTGATGATGGTGATGGAGTTGGTGTTCTTTCTGATGGCCTAGAATAAGTCTTTCGTTGATATAACAGTGGGATTCCCTGACTGCTGTGGCCTTGCAACGACACCTCAACATTTGCTGCTGTGCTAACCGGTGGGCTTACAGTGGGGGAAACAACGTAGCATTGCTGACTACCTTCGTTGTGATCAGTTGCACATGTGGCACTTGAGGTTTGGTGTTGTGTCCACGCTTGCAAGTGCATGCTGGTTAAATGTCTAAGCATGCAACTGGTATTCAAATTTTTCAGATTTTTCCATTGGCTCAAGGTCTTTGCGCACTTCTTACAGATAACCTTGGCCTGATCTTGAGGATTTTGGTCAAAAAAGTGCCACACTGCACTCTTCCTACTTTGGCAGACATTTTGCGGCCTAGCACGCTGTGATCTTTTGACCCTCTGGACAAGCTGTCCAGCAACTCTTTTGATGTTTGGAACCTGTCTTTGGAGTGCTCCGGGCCTGCCAGATAACAGCTGTTGCGATGTCGATGTCTGCTGTGGATGCTCCTCATCTGAGCTATTGGAAGCAGCACCCTCTTCCCCCAATGGATGCCAATCTGGGTCAACAACTGGGTCATCCATCACCTCCTCTTCTATGTCATGTGCACCTTCCTCTGTGTCACCGTGTATGGTGGTATAGTGTGCGGAAAGGGGCACCTGAGTCTCATCAGGGTCAGAATCTGGCTCTGTACACTGCGAGGACAATGTAGTGCTCTGAGTGAATGTACCAGCAGAATCATCCATCAGCGGCTGTGCATCAGTGCACTCCATGTCAGATTCATCTTGGCCTGGGTAATTCACCATTTGACTTGATAATCCAGGCATGGTATGTGAAAACAGCTCCATGGAGTAATCAGTAGTATGGCCTGCGTCATCCTTCAATCTTGGTTGGGGTGAAGGACACAAGGAAAGGTGTGGTTCATGAACATGAGCCTCCAATGACGACTCAGTGCTTTTACTTTTTACAACTGAAGAAGAGGAGGCGATAGAGCTGGAGGCTGAGTCAGCAATGTAAGACAAAACTTTTTCCTGATGCTCTGGCTTTAAAAGCGGTTTGCCAACTCCTAGAAAACTAAGCGTTTGAGGCCTTATGTAGCCAGACGATGACGCAGGCTCAACACCTCCTGCATTCGGTCCTATTTTGCTCTTGCCACTACCATCAGATCCACCACCAACACCATCATTACCAGCTGCCAACCCCCGCCCAATTCCACAGCCTCTTCCACCAGCCTTCCTCATTTTTGGTAGAAATGTAGACAAAATCCAACAAACTATATAGTAATGTAAAACAAGGTACAAGGTGTCTATAGGACGGGAGATTTTGAATTTCTGCAGACACTTGTGGACACTGGACACTTTTGGATTGTGTGAGGCCCACTGATATCTGAGCGCTATGTCACAGGCTCGATGGCACAGCTGTGACAAAAGTGACGAGAGGATAAGGGAGATTTTGAATTTCTGCAGACACTTGTGGACACTGGACACTTTTGGATTGTGTGAGGCCCACTGATATCTGAGCGCTATGTGACAGGCTCGATGGCACAGCTGTGACAAAAGTGACGAGAGGATAAGGGAGATTTTGAATTTCTGCAGACACTTGTGGACACTGGACACTTTTGGATTGTGTGAGGGCCACTGATATCTGAGCGCTATGTCACAGGCTCGATGGCACAGCTGTGACAAAAGTGACGAGAGGATAAGGGAGATTTTGAATTTCTGCAGACACTTGTGGACACTGGACACTTTTGGATTGTGTGAGGCCCACTGATATGTGAGCGCTATGTGACAGGCTCGATTGCACAGCTCTGACAAAAGTGACGAGAGGATAAGGGAGATTTTGAATTTCTGCAGACACTTGTGGACACTGGACACTTTTGGATTGTGTGAGGCCCACTGATATCTGAGCGCTATGTCACAGGCTCGATGGCACAGCTGTGACAAAAGTGACGAGAGGATAAGGGAGATTTTGAATTTCTGCACACACTTGTGGACACTGGACACTTTTGGATTGTGTGAGGTCCAATGAATATCTGAGCGCTATGTGACAGGCTCGATGGCACAGCCGTGACCAAAGTGACTAGAGGATAAGGGAGATTTTGAATTTCTGCAGACACTTGTGGACACTGGACACTTTTGGATTGTGTGAGACCCAATGAATATCTGAGCGCTATGTGACAGGCTCGATGGCACAGCTGTGACCAAAGTGACTAGAGGATAAAGGAGATTTTGAATTTCTGCACACACTTGTGGACACTGGACACTTTTGGATTGTGTGAGGCCCACTGATATCTGAGCGCTATGTGACAGGCTCGATGGCACAGCTGTGACAAAAGTGACGAGAGGATAAGGGAGATTTAGAATTTCTGCATACACTTGTGGACACTGGACACTTTTGGATTGTGTGAGGCCCAATGAATATCTGAGCGCTATGTGACAGGCTCGATGGCACAGCTGTGACCAAAGTGACTAGAGGATAAAGGAGATTTTGAATTTCTGCACACACTTGTGGACACTGGACACTTTTGGATTGTGTGAGGCCCAATGAATATCTGAGCGCTATGTGACAGGCTCGATGGCACAGCTGTGACCAAAGTGACTAGAGGATAAGGGAGATTTTGAATTTCTGCAGACACTTGTGGACACTGGACACTTTTGGATTGTGTGAGGGCCACTGATATCTGAGCGCTATGTCACAGGCTCGATGGCACAGCTGTGACAAAAGTGACGAGAGGTTAAGGGAGATTTTGAATTTCTGCAGACACTTGTGGACACTGGACACTTTTGGATTGTGTGAGGCCCACTGATATCTGAGCGCTATGTCACAGGCTCGATGGCACAGCTGTGACAAAAGTGACTAGAGGATAAGGGAGATTGGATTGCTTTTAAAAAAGCAGTTTGCAGAGCAGTGGGTAAACAGCAATGCCAGCCTGTCAGGAAGCCTTAAAAGGCAGCCCAACAACCAACACCACTGATACACCACAATATAGCCTCCCCTTGCACTGCACACACAGTGACTGGTGTGTTGTGCAGGCCAAATCGCTAGCAGCAGAAGCAGTTTTTTTTTCTTCTCAGCAGGACAAAAAAAAAAATTGGGATTGCCTTTAAAAAAGCAGTTTGCGGAGCAGTGGGTAAACAGCAATGCAGGAATGTCAGGAAGCCTTAGAAGGCAGCCCAACAACCAACACCACTGATACACCACTATATAGCCTCCCCTTGCACTGCACACACAGTGACTGGTGTGTTGTACAGGCCAAATCGCTAGCAGCAGAAGCAGTTTTTTTTTCTTCTCAGCAGGACAAAAAAAAAAATTGGGATTGCTTTTAAAAAAGCAGTTTGCGGAGCAGTGGGTAAACAGCAATGCAGGAATGTCAGGAAGCCTTAGAAGGCAGCCCAACAACCAACACCACTGATACACCACTATATAGCCTCCCCTTGCACTGCACACACAGTGACTGGTGTGTTGTGCAGGCCAAATCGCTAGCAGCAGAAGCAGTTTTTTTGTCTTCTTCCCTGCCTAACTCTCTCCCTACAGAATCAGCAGCAACCTCTCCCTATACTGAGATCGGCAGAAGTAAGATGGCGGTCGGCGTGCACGCCCTTTTATACCCCCTGTGACGCCCACCAAAGCAAGCCAATCACTTGCATGCCCTTCTGAAAGATGGTGGTGACCCCTGCCTATGTCATCACGTTGCCCACAGTGTCCGTGGATCCTGATTGGCTGGAAAAGAGGGCAAAACAAACTTTTGAAACGCGACTTTGGCGCGTAAGTCGCCGACCTCGTGGCCGAACTCATCCTAGGGTCGGGTTTCGTTTCATGAAACCCGACTTTGCCAAAAGTCGGCGACTTTTGAAATTTTTCGACCCATTTCGCTCAACTCTACCAATGTGCTAAGAGTACGTTGAAAGAGATGAAGGAAGCAGGGGTCATTAGGGACAGTTGTAGTCCATGGGCAGCTCCAATAGTGTTTGTAAAGAAAAAGGATGGTACCATGAGAATGTGTGTTGATTACAGGAAAATTAACAGCATTACACATAAAGATGCCTACCCATTGCCTAGGATTGAGGAATCTTTAGCTGCACTTAAAACTGCTAATTACTTTTCCACCTTGGATCTAACCAGTGGGTATTGGCAGGTTCCCGTGGCAGAGGCAGACAAGGAGAAGACTGCATTTACCACTCCAATGGGTCTCTGCGAGTTCAATTATATGCCATTTGGGCTCTGCACTGCTCCAGGAACATTTCAACGGCTGATGGAGTGCTGCCTGGGACACATGAACTTTGAGACAGTCCTGTTGTACCAGGATGATGTCATTGTTTTCTCCAAGACCCATGAGGATCACCTGGAACACCTGGCTGAGGTGTTTGAAGCTCTGTCCAAGTTTGGCCTGAAGGTGAAGCCCTCTAAGTGCCATCTCCTGAAGCCCAAGGTACAGTACCTCGGTCATATGGTGAGTGCAGAAGGTGTGACACCAGATCCTGACAAGGTCACAGTCATCCGGGACTGGCCGAAGCCCAGCAACCTCCATGAAGTGCCCCAATTCCTTGGACTGGTAGGCTACTACCGAAGATTCACCAAAGGTTTTACTGAAATCTCCACCCCGATGCAAAACCTCCTGGTGGGGCAGTTCAAGAAGGCCAAACAGAAGAATTCCACATTTGAATGGACTGAGGAGTTGGAAAAGTCCTTCACCAGATTGAAGATGGCTCTCACAGGAGATGAAGTCCTGGCCTACCCAGACTATGACAAACCCTTTGTGCTGTACACTGATGCCAGCAACGTGGGACTGGGAGCAGTACTGTCGCAGATACAAGACGGAAAAGAAAGAGTTATCTCCTACGCCAGCAGGAAGTTGCATCCCACTGAAAGGAACCCTGACAATTACAGTTCTTTCAAGCTGGAATTCCTTGCCATAGTCTGGGCAGTGACTGAGAGATTCCGGCATTACCTAGCTTCAGCCAAGTTTATAATCTTCACGGACAACAATCCGTTGACCCACTTGGACACTGCAAAATTGGGTGCACTGGAGCAGCGATGGATGGCCCCGGCTGTCTACCTATGAGTTTACTATCAAGTATCGGGCAGGGCACAAGAATGTCAATGCGGATGCGCTGTCCAGAATGCCTAACCTGTCAGATGCTGGAGAAGACCTGGAGGCTCTGGAAGAGATAGAGTTGGCTCCTTTTCATCGGCCATTGGTTGCCCAGCATGCTCAGGGAGTGAGAAACAGGCGGTCTGGCTTGAAGGAAGTCACCCTGAACCCATTGCCCCATCATGACTGGGCAGAAACGCAAGATGGTGACCCTGCAGTCCGCCTGGTGAAGGAGCTATTGTCCCAAGCTGACTCACGCCCAGAGTCGAATGCTCCTGAAGAAACCCAGCAGCTGTGGAAGGAGAGAGGTCGGCTGTTCATTTATGAAGGGAAGCTGTGTCAGAGGAGTATCAATGCCAGCACTCATGAGCTGGTCTGGCAGGTGGTGGTCCCGAGGAGAGAGGCATCAATGGTCCTGGAAGCATACCACAATGGAGCTGGACACTTCGGATGGAAGAAGTTGGAAGTATTGCTCTGGGAGAGGCTCTACTGGGCTGGTATGAGGAAAGCCATTGAGAAGTGGTGCCGGGAGTGTGGACAGTGTAACCTGCACAGAAAAGATTGAAGCAGCCAGAAGGCTCCCCTGCAGCCAATCATCACCAAGCAGCTGCTTGAGTTGGTAGCCCTGGACCATGTGAAGCTGGTTCCAAGTCGGTCAGGCTACCTCTATGCCCTTACCATTGTGGACCACTACTCAAGATTTCTGGTAGTTGTGCCTGTCAAGGATCTGACGGTCAGGACAGCAGCCAGAGAATTTCAACAGCACTTTTGTAGGCCACATGGTTATCCTGAGAGGGTACTTACTGATCAAGGTCCGGCTTTCGAGGCAGAAGTGTTCCATGAGTTCTGCAAATTGTATGGTTGTAAGAAGATCCGAACAACACCGTACCACCCACAGACCAATGGAATGTGCGAGAAGATGAACCAGGTGGTGATTGACCTGTTGAAGACATTGCCCTTGGAGGAGAGAAATCTGTGGCCAGAAAAGTTACCAGACCTGGTAGACCTCTACAACCATATTCCAGTGAACTCTACTAACTGTACTCCAGCATACCTCATGAGAGCAAGACCTGGTAAGCTGCCGATGGATTTGGACATGGGAGTCCTGACGCCTGAAGTAACATCGCCAGATGCTGACTGGGACAAGGAGAGGCAGCAACAGTACAAAAAGGTACAAGAGTGTGTGGAGAAGAGTCTGGCCCAGGCAAGACAGAAGCAGGAGAGGCTTTATAACCAAAATGCACCTGCTGTTCCTTTTTCGCCGGGAGAACAAGTTCTTAAGAGGAAAAGAAGAGTGCATAAGCTGGATGATCAATGGGAAGCCGAGCCCTACACCATCCTTCCCTCGAACTTTGATAATGCAAAGGTATGCCTTGTTAGTAAAGATGGAGGGGAGACCTCAGCAGCAGTATCCAGGGACCATTTGAAATTATGTCCTGACCAGTTGAAAGAAAGGGTGGAAAAGCAAGATGACATCCAACCAGTGGAGAAAGAAGAGTCCCTGCGGACTGGACTAGAGTGAATGATGCTGTGGTGGTGCTAGTGTTGATATTTCCCCAAGTGGAAGCACAGGAAGATGTGACTCAAGAGAATCAGGTAGCAGAAGCCACACCTGCAGTGGAGCCAGAGAATCCTCGCCCTGCCAGTGGTGAACCTGTTGTACCCATGGTGAGTCGGTAGGAGAATACTACCTAGTTTACCCCCAGTAGTGTATCCAGTGCATTACACACCACACCAGAGTTACGCAGGTCTACCCGTACCACACAAGGAATACCACCCCTTAGATATTGTATTTAGAATAGAAAAGTAAATGTAAATGTTGAAATTGAATGTATATAAGTAACTGTTTTGAAAGTTTTGTGCCTACAGGTAACCTGTAAGAGTATCCTTTGGCGTTTTCACCTTGTTTATGGACACTGAACAACAGGACTTGTGTATGGTCAAAAACTTTTCCTGTAATTAGTTAACCATTTGCCAGGAATGGACCATGGACATTGATGCAGGACTTATCATCATAGGACCATTTTTCTAAACACTTGGTTTTTGTACATTTTTTCCCTTTTTCAATCTTGTACAAGTATTATTGTTGTATGTTTGTATTGCATTTATGTGTTACATATTTTGTTCATGCCAGGAGGGCTGACTTTCACTAGGGGGGAATGTGGCGCCTCCAGGAGTATGGTCGCCACACTGGCTTTGCCTTCCTCAAGGGGAGGGTAATGCCAGGCTTGGAGGCAATGAAGGGTCTCTCCAGGAGTTTACCTACACATGCAACACAGTTCCACTCCAGGCCAACAGGGGGAACTCTGAACCAGAGTAGGAGGAAGGAGTGCTCCCTGAGGGCCAAGTGAGGAGGGTGGTCAGTTAGTCTGCGGAGGGTGAAGTGTGCAGACGTGTAGAGAGAAGCGTGGAGGTTGAGCTGAAGGAAGAGAGCTCCCTCACGGTTAGAGCGCAAGAACTGGAGCCTGGTCTCCATGGTGGTACGGATACTCACGGTCCTGCCACAGACACCAGAGGAGTAGGAGGTTGTAAATGCCCTGCTCCAATCTAAGACTTGAGGGCACACCAGCAGCTTGGATAGAGAGCCGGGATTCAGCAGAAAGAGAGAGGAGTTCCCGAATAGGCTACAGCTGTCTGCCGTGCAAGTGAGGTTCTTGGGAACATTTGACAGGAGGAACTTCAGAGTAGCTTAGGACTACAGTACTTCACACTTAAAGGCGCTAGGAAAGGAGACTGCACAGGCCGTCTGCTGAGAGAGAGCCCTGAGTTGCTTCCAGGCTAGCCTGCTCCGGTACCATCTGTAATAAGGACCCTGGACTGCAGTTATCAAGTAAAGGTACAGAAATTGCACCTGCTGTGTCTTGTCTGCTTCCTACCCTTCCGACACTGCTACATCCCCATGCCAACTACATCTACACTGCCCTGGGACTATAGCTTTACCTGTGGGAAGCTTTTACAACTCTGCTGCACCATACCATCAGTCCCAGCTGATCTGCATGCTACGTCGGCTTAACACCTCCCTTGCCGAATACCACAGGTGGCGTCACGAACTTTTCATATAAACCGCTGAGCGGCCCACAATCAGACGTGGCTGCAGGACACACTACAGCGTGAGCTGCACTCACACACAGAGACCTCTCAGACAGCCGTGAACAGTGCAGATAACTGGGCACTAGCACTGAAAGGCTGCAGAAAGGCTCCGCTGTCTACTCCTATAGTGTTTGCAACCAATCTATATGGATACGGATGGATGCACACTAATAGGAGAATGAAAAATGAGCAGCAATAAAAGAAAAATATGTATGAGGCAGTGACGCACGCTGAGCGGCCTACAACCAGACGAGGCTGCAGAACACACTACACAGCATGAGCTGCACTCACACAGACCTTGCAGACAGCTGTGAACACTGCTGCAAGGCAAAAGAAGGCTACAGTGGTTGATTATGTAGCCTGGGTAAAGCACAATATTATTTGGAAAATCGATATCTCTAACTGTCCCTCAGAGTATACAGTTGTGAGTTGATATTAATAAACTGGGAAGCTCCATGAGTATTAACCCCTTCCCAAGTTATAAACATCGGTCCCCAGCCATTGGCTTTCCCTCTGCTGGTACGAAAATTACGCTGGAGCCCACGCCATTTTCTTTCAGAAAAATAATCTTTTATTAAATAGATGCACAGTAAGCTGCACAAACACTGTACTAATTGTATTTGTTATTGACATATATATATCTACCTATTCTATATACATATATATGTAGATAGATATATATGTCACTGACATCTATATACTGTATATATACACTCACTGGCCACTTTATTAGGTACACCTGTCCAACTGTGTGTTAAGACTTAATTTCTAATCAGCCAATCACATGGCGGCAACTCAGTGCATTTAGGCATGTAGACATGGTCAAGACAATCTCCTGCAGTTCAAACCGAGCATCAGTATGGGGAAGAAAGGTGATTTGAGTGCCTTTGAACGTGGCATGATTGTTGGTGCCAGAAGGGCTGGTCTGAGTATTTCAGAAACTGCTGATCTACTGGGATTTTCACGCACAACCATCTCTAGGGTTTACAGAGAATGGTCCGAAAAAGAAAAAAAATCCAGTGAGCGGCAGTTCTGTGGCCGGAAATGCCTTGTTGATGCCAGAGGTCAGAGGAGAATGGGCAGACTGGTTCGAGCTGATAGAAAGGCAACAGTGACTCAAATTGCCACCCGTTACAACCAAGGTAGGCAGAAGAGCATCTCTGAACGCACAGTGCGTCGAACTTTGAGGCAGATGGGCTACAGCAGCAGAAGACCACACTGGGTACCACTCCTCTCAGCTAAGAACAGGAAACTGAGGCTACAATTTGCACAAGCTCATCGAAATTGGACAGTAGAAGATTGGAAAAACGTTGCCTGGTCTGATGAGTCTCGATTTCTGCTGCGACATTCGGATGGTAGGGTCAGAATTTGGCGTAAACAACATGAAAGCATGGATCCATCCTGCCTTGTATCAACGGTTCAGGCTGGTGGTGGTGGTGTCATGGTGTGGGGAATTTTTTCTTGGCACTCTTTGGGCCCCTTGGTACCAATTGAGCATCGTTGCAACGCCACAGCCTACCTGAGTATTGTTGCTGACCATGTCCATCCCTTTATGACCACAATGTACCCAACATCTGATGGCTACTTTCAGCAGGATAATGCGCCATGTCATAAAGCTCGAATCATCTCAGATTGGTTTCTTGAACATGACAATGAGTTCACTGTACTCAAATGGCCTCCTCAGTCACCAGATCTCAATCCAATAGAGCATCTTTGGGATGTGGTGGAACGGGAGATTCGCATCAGGGATGTGCAGCCGACAAATCTGCGCCAACTGTGTGATGCCATCATGTCAATATGGTCCAAAATCTCTGAGGAATGCATCCAGCACCTTGTTGAATCTCTGCCACGAAGAATTGAGGCAGTTCTGAAGGCAAAAGGGGGTCCAACCCCTTACTAGCATGGTGTACCTAATAAAGTGGCCAGTGAGTGTATATACAGTCATATGTAAAAGTTTGGGCACCCCTATTAATGTTAACCTTTTTTCTTTATAACAATTTTGGTTTTTGCAACAGGTATTTCAGTTTCATATATCTAATAACTGATGGACTCAGTTATATTTCTGGATTCAAATGAGGTTTATTGTACTAACAGAAAATGTGCAATCTGCATTTAAACAAAATTTGACCGGTGCAAAAGTATGGGCACCCTTATCATTTTCTTGATTTGAACACTCCTAACTACTTTTTACTGACTTCCTGAAGCACTAAATTGGTTTTGTAACCTCATTGAGCTTTGAACTTCATAGCCAGGTGTATCAAATCATGAGAAAAGGTATTTAAAGTGGCCACTTGCAAGTAGTTCTCCTATTTGATTCTCCTATGAAGAGTGGCATCATGGGCTCCTCAAAACAACTCTCAAATGATCTGAAAACAAAGATTATTCAACATAGCTTTTCAGGGGAAGGATACAAAAAGTTGTCTCAGAGATTTAACCAGTCAGTTTCCACTGTGAGGAACATAGTAAGGAAATGGAAGAACACAGGTACAGTTCTTGTTAAGCCCAGAAGTGGCAGGCCAAGAAAAATATCAGAAAGGCAGAGAAGAAGAATGGTGAGAACAGTCAAGGACAATCCACAGACCACCTCCAAAGACCTGCAGCATCATCTTGCTGCAGATGGTGTCACTGTGCATCGGTCAACAATACAGCGCATGCATAACGCCTTTTTGTATGACCAAACAACTCAATCTTTGTTTCATCAGTCCACAGGACCTTCTTCCAAAATGTAACTGGCTTGTCCAAATGTGCTTTTGCATACCTCAGGCGACTCTGTTTGTGGCGTGCATGCAGATACGGCTTCTTTCGCATCAATCTCCCATACAGCTTCTCCTTGTGCAAAGTGCGCTGTATTGTTGACCGATGCACAGTGACACCATCTGCAGCAAGATGATGCTGCAGGTCTTTGGAGGTGGTCTGTGGATTGTCCTTGACTGTTCTCACCATTCTTCTTCTCTGCCTTTCTGATATTTTTCTTGGCCTGCCACTTCTGGGCTTAACAAGAACTGTACCTGTGTTCTTCCATTTCCTTACTATGTTCCTCACAGTGGAAACTGACTGGTTAAATCTCTGAGACAACTTTTTGTATCCTTCCCCTGAAAAGCTATGTTGAATAATCTTTGTTTTCAGATCATTTGAGAGTTGTTTTGAGGAGCCCATGATGCCACTCTTCATAGGAGAATCAAATAGGAGAACTACTTGTAAGTGGCCACCTTAAATACCTTTTCTCATGATTTGATACACCTGGCTATGAAGTTCAAAGCTCAATGAGGTTACAAAACCAATTTAGTGCTTCAGGAAGTCAGTAAAAAGTAGTTAGGAGTGTTCAAATCAAGAAAATGATAAGGGTGCCCATACTTTTGCACCGGTCAAATTTTGTTTAAATGCAGATTGCACATTTTCTGTTAGTACAATAAACCTCATTTGAATCCAGAAATATAACTGAGTCCATCAGTTATTAGATATATGAAACTGAAATACCTGTTGCAAAAACCAAAATTGTTATAAAGAAAAAAGGTTTACATTAATAGGGGTGCCCAAACTTTTACATATGACTGTATATTCTATCTGTATTTAACTATTCTATCTATTCTAACCTGTCACGCTGTGACTTTACTAAGCGCAGCACATGTATCTCTGGCTTTTATTATATCTTTTACCGAATGTTACCGACTTTTTCCAATCTTAAGAAAAATACTCGTGTTACCGATCACATATCCGAATGTACTCTATTCATGCCGAATTTATGTTTGGCGATCGTTTTCCGAACATATTTGCTCATCTCTAGTTGCACCAATTTATTGGTGAGAATTTAATGTCAATAGAACTTTTAGAAATATATTTACTTAGAGAATTGGTGATGGGTTCAATACTTATTTTAGCCTCTGGCATGTCCCTTATGCTTTGGTTTTTAATAGACAGGCAAAGAGTGTATATAGAATAGCAACTCTGGGATCACTGAAGAAGTCCGTGGTCGGGGCCCATGCCCGAACAGTAGGTGTTCTGTACATACCCCAGGGGCGTAACTACCGGGGTAGCAGCCGAAGTGTTTGCTTTGGGGCCCGGCCTCATATAGGGGCCCGCCGCCCGGGTCCCCGGCTCCAATCGGCGCTACCCGGGTAGTGCAATATTAACGCAGCCCCGGGCCCCGTGCTTATTATCTCCATGATCTTCAGTTCTCAGCGGCGTCAGTCAGCCCAGCTGTCCACTCCTTCCTGCTTTCTGAGTCTGCTCATTACCTATGCGCATAAGTAATGAGTGGCTCATTACATATGCACATATGTAATGAGCGGCACTGGCGGCTCCCTGGCTGGTTGTCTCTGGCGGTGGCGGCTCCTGAGTCCTGACTTGTCACTCTCCTCCTGGCTGGGCCCTGACCGCCACGTGACCTCCTCACTCATGTGACGTGATGCCGGTGACGGTGAGTCACTCTCCTCCTGGCTGGGCCCTGACCACCATGTGACCTGAGTCCTGGACATGTATGTATGTGTATGTATGTCTATGTGTGTGTATGTCTGTCTGTCTGTGTGTGTGTGGGTATGTATGTATGTGTGTCTGTCTGTCTGTGTGTGTGAATGTATGTATGTCTGTGTGTATGTCTGTCTGTGTGTGTGTGAATGTATGTATGTATGTCTGTGTGTATGTCTGTCTGTGTGTCTGTGTGTGTGAATGTATGTATGTCTGTCTGTGTGTGTGTAGGTTAGCCTGGCCCTGGAGGAGATGGGGACATGAGGAGAAGACCTCGATGGGGAGAGAAGGTCATGATGATGCCTGGGGTGATGGGAGAAGGCCATGAGGGGGTAATGGGAGAAGGCCATGAGGGGGTAATGGGAGAAGGCAATGATGGGAGTGATGGGGTGATGGAGCAGACAATGATGGGAGTGATGGGGTGATGGAGAAGGCAGTGATGGGAGTGTTGGGGTGATGGAGCAGGCAATGATGAGAGTGATGGGGCAAAGGCAGTGATGGGGTGAAGGAGAAGGCAATGATGGGGGTGATGGGGCGAAGGCAGTGATGGGGTGAAGGAGAAGGCAATGATGGGGGTGATGGAGAGGGCAATGATGGGGTGGTGGGGGAAAAAGAAATGATGATGGGGTGGTGGGGGAGAATGCAATGATGGTGGTGGTGGAGGAGGAGGAAATGATGGAGGTGGTGAAGAGGGCAATGATGGGATGCGAGGGGAGGAGGACAATGAGGGGTGTGGAGGATTGGAATTGGAGGAAGGGGGACTTATAATGGCCTTAGGAACAGGGGGAGGTGGAGGAAGACTTTCTTATCACTTATTATGTCTAACACAGGCCCTTAGTACTGTAAATAGTGTACTCAATATGTCTAACACAGTCCCTTAGTATATAGTGTACTCACTAATTCTGTATAACACCATTCCTAGTTACATAATTTCCTCTTTTATTATGTATAATACCATCCCTTATTACGTACCATCCTCTCTAGTTATATATGGTGCCGTCCCTTATTATATAGCTTCCTCTGCTGTTATGTATAGTGCTGTCTCTTACATAGTGTATTCTTGTTATTTACAGTGTCCTCTTTTATTACATAGTCCTCTCAAGGGCCCCGCCACTCTGTACACAGCGGAATTTAGGCCAGGGTTCGCGGCAGAGGTCAGGTAAGCAGCTCCGCCGCGATCCTAATGTGACTCTAGTATGCATTATCGGTAAGAGGGTGCGTCTTGAAGGGGGTGCATCTTGAAGGGGGTGCGTCTTGAAGGGGGTGCGTCTTGAAGGGGGTGTGTCTTTGAGGGGGTATGTCTTTGAGGGGGCCCCGTTTAAAAGTTTGCTATGGGGCCCAATCAGTTCTAGTTACGCCCCTGACATACCCGACCTTTAATGTTCAGGCTCCCCTCTGTACTAGCTACTAAAATGGCTGCCACTGCTGAACTGCTGATCGGATGTTTCTTATAGAATTCGAGCCTTTTGTGAAATCTTCTTGAGCTGGACTAAGTTTTTAATTTTGGTGAGGGAATCTCTCTTCATGCAATTTGTTAAGATTTTTTTATAGCAATTTATTTAATAGGGTTATACAGTAGTAGGAACGTGGATCTGCAGTATCTTTGGTTTAGGCAGCAGTATAGTTCTTGATTCCCCAAAACAGTCTTCTGAGGCTTGATTATTAGAATTGTTATTGTATAACACATTTAGTATTGGTATTACGTCTATTATTACTATCTTATAATATTCTCCAGAAAGTCTATCAAGTACAGGGATTTTACGACTTGCTGTTGACATTATTACATCTACTTTCTGTATCTCTCCTTCCATAAGGAGGTCTTGCTTGTCAGTGAGGGTATGCAGTTGGATTTCTTGTAAGAAGTTTTGTGTATTCGCTGGTGTTGTTCTATGTAAATCTTCCAGGTAGTGTTGCATAACCTAATTATTCTGTCTTCTGTTTGTATATGGAAATTAATCTCATGTTTTGGTCATTTTGGACTTTCATGGGATGGAAATTATTTTGACTTTGTCAGCTTCGTTAACAAGGAGTCTGAGAGGTTAGTACATCTGTAATACTTGTTCTAGGTTAGCTTCACTAGCCAATGTGATTGTGTGTAGATGACCATGTCCAGTAAGTGTTTTTCCATTATTTAAGCTTGTTGTGCGGTTGTGGTTTGGGATTCGATGGATTGTTTTTGGGCTGAAAACAATGACACATTAAGTCACGATCAGACCCGACCAGTGCCACGATGACCAGGAGGTGTGATGATGACAGCCTCCGGGTCATTCAGTTACAGAAAGCTGCGGAGACCATGCTCACAGCATGGTGTCAGCAGCTTTCTCCATAGGCATATTACATTACAATGCTGGAGCATTGCAATGTACTATACCTAAAGTGAAAGTCCCATAAAGGGACAAGGTAAAAAAAAACATTTTTAAAAAAAATATTTCAAAAAATATTTTTAAAAAATCCCCTAAAAATACACATTTTTATGTAAAAAAATAAAATAAACAAAAAAATACACATGTTTCGTATAGCCGCATCCGTAAAAATCCCATCTATAAAAGCGTCACCCTAGCTAACCCCTTCAGTGAACGCCGTAAAAAAAAAGAAGTAGCAAATTATACTTTTTCCAAGCGGTATCATCATACTGCTTGGAAAAAGTGCAATAACACACGATCAAATAGACGGATATAAATAAACATGGTACCGCTGAAAACGTCATCTTGTCCCGCAAAAAATGAGCCGCCATACAGCATCATCAGCGGAAAATTAAAAAGTTATAGCTCGCAGAATAAAGTGATGCAAAAATAATTATTTGTTCTGTAAAAGTTTTTATTGTGTAAAAAACACCAAAACATAAAAAAGATATAAATGAGGTATCGCTGTAATCGTAGTGACCCGAAGAGTAAAGCTGCCATACTAATTTTACCATATGTGGAACGATGAAAAAAAAACAATTCCTGAATTTTTGAAGTTTTTGTTCATTCTGCCTCCACAAAAATCAGAATAGAAAACGATCACAAAACGTTATGTGCCCGAAAATGGTACCAATAAAAACGTCAGCTCGTCCCAGAAAAAACAAGCCTGCACATGACTCGGCTGGAATATGAAAAAATTATACCTGGGGCCTCGCAGGCCCGCCCTGTTAATTGTTTTCTATTTTCTGCAAGATTACTTTAGTTAGAATTTTGAAACTCTAGGTATTCCTCAGGTATATAGTTGTTTGTCATTTCCAGTTGTTCATTTATTTTTATGTTACAGGCATTTCGGTATAACAACTCTTTTTTGTGAATACCCCATATTCACATACCTGGGGCCTTTTAGGCCCGTACTAGGTTTACATGTGATCCTAAGTCTTTTTGTCTTCACTGTTGCTGGGGAAGACTTTGACTCAGTCTTTATGACTCTGCTGTTGCTATGAAGAGTGTGAATTCTGCCTGACTACCACAACGTCATGCGTCTCTGACATCATCATAAGTCCTGAACCCTGTTCATTGTGTGCTACTTGCTGAAGAGACTTTGGAGGAAGGAGTCAGCTTTCATGTTTCTTGAAAAATAAACTTTCTGAGTTCCAAAAATCCAAAAGCTTCTACTGCACCTAAAAGAAAGTGGTGACCTGCTGAAGGTGAGAGGAGGGGTCTGCACTTTACCCTTAGCACACACACTAACAAAGAGTGTACAACCCTGAGTGTAATCTTTTTTTTCATTTTAGTTTACTGACTTCTAAGGTTACAATGGCACAGTCTACATCCAGGGGTTTGACTGACCAAGAAATCGAAGAAATCATTTTTGATAGTGATGAAGACAGTGAACGTTCTTTGTCTGATGAAGAGTACATGCCACCAGCTAATGTCTCTACTTCATCGTCCAGTGATTCTTCAGATGATGAAGAAGTAATGGATCCAGCAGAACGTACAAATAGAACATCCAAAACTAATGTTTTTTGGAACAGTACTGCTGAGGTTCTTGGACGAACCCCATCACATAATATTGTAAGAGTTGCTCAAGGAACTGTAGGAATTCCACAATAATTGTCCAAAAGAGATGTTCTGTAAATTTTTTTCAGATGATATTGTAGATGAGGTAGTTTTGTGTACTAACTTAGAAGGAAAACATATCGCTTCAGGAAGAAAAAAACATGGAAAAATATAACAAAAGAGGAACTGTATGCTTATAATGGCCTTACTCTTCTGGCAGGGAGTACAAAATCATACAATGTTCATATCAGAGAACTCTTTATGAACCCTTTTTCAGATCCACATTACAAAGCTACAATGTCAGTCAATAGATTTGAGGATATTCGGAGAAGTCTTCGTTTTGATGACAAGAGAACTCGTCCTGTCAGGTTGGAAACAGATAAATTAGCCCCCATTAGCTACATCTGGAATCTTTTTATCAAGAACTGTACTAAGCATTACCATTCTAGTGACAATGTGACAGTGGATGAGCAACTTCTTGCATTTAGGGGACGTTGCAATTTCATTCAGTATATGCCCAGCAAACCTGCTAAATATGGTATTAAAATTTTCTGGATGTCTGATTCTACAAGCTATTATGGAATGAATGGTCTGATTTACTGTGGCAAAGATGTTGATGCTCCAGTCCAGAAAGACCTATGTTCTGACGTAGTAAAAACACTTGCAAAACCAATTTTCTAATCTGGAAAAAATATAACAATGGACAACTACTTCACCAATCTTGAACTGGGCAATTTTTTGCTTCAGAAACAACTTACACTTGTTGGTACAATGAAGCAAAACTGCAGAGAAATTCCTCCAATCATGAAGAACAATCAACATCGACAACTTTATGATAGTGTATTTGGTTTCTGCAATCCAGTGACAATGGTGTCTTAAAAATCTGTGATATTACTGAGTACAATGCACCGTGATGGAAGTATAGACACCAATAACAGGAAACAGAAACCCGAAATCATCTTGCATTATAATAAAACCAAAGGAGGAGTGGACAAGATGGACGAAATGATTGGAGAGTATACGTACAAGAGGCAGACAAAAAGTTGGCCTGTAGTTCTTTTTTATAATATGCTAGATGTGTCAGCCCTCAATACCTATATTGTTTATGGTGAGACTCCTCCAGAATTCCATGCCAACAGAAAGGACAAGAGACGTCTATACTTGACAGAACTTTGCTATGAACTTTTAATGCCTAACATGATGGAGAGAAGCAGAACAAAATGCTTACAAAGGCAAGCAACAGAAGCTATGATCCGATGTGGTATACATTTTCAGGAACATCCAGAGCCAAGAGATGAAAAAAGAAAGCGATGTTATATTTGTCCAGCAAAGAAGGACAGGAAATCCGAGCGTGTCTGTACTACTTGTGGACAAAATGTCTGCAAGGAGCATTCTTCCGAACAGATAACGTGTGAAAGTTGTTGCGGTCATTAGTAAAGTAGAAAAGGAACCTTTGAAAAGAGATATTCCTGCAGCATGTTTACTGCAACTTTTATATAAAAAACTTTTAGACAAAAAAACATTATTATAAAGAGTTATATCGAATGCGTATATTGGGCGTTTTAAGCCCGTTCAGTTACTCTTGTTTTTTTTTGCACATAGTAATGTTTTGAATTATTCACATCTTAGGCTGTGTTCCCACTGGCGCTGGGGTCTGCCAGGAGGTGATCCGTAATGGATCTGATCTCTTGGTAACTCCAGCTAAGGCTGCTGGAATGCCGGGATTCCGCCAGCCTTAGCTGGGGTCACCAGGAGGTCAGATCCATTACAGATCTCCTCCTGGCAGACACCAGCGCTAGTGGGAATGCATCCTTACTTTGCAATTTTCAAATAAACTTTGAAAATTATTTTTGTTTGAGTTATTCCATGTTATTTGCACACGGGCCTAAAAGGCCCCAGGTATATGAAAGTGTAGATTTTTATGGTCATGCGTTCTAGGGATAAAGTGATGCAAAAATAATTATTTTTTCTGTAAAAGTTTTCATTGTGTAAAAAACACCAAAACATAAAAAAGATATAAATGAGGTATCGCTGTAATCGTAGTGACCCGAAGAGTAAAGCTGCCATACTAATTTTACCATATGCGGAACGATGAAAAAAAAAACAATTCCTGAATTTTTGAAGTTTTTGTTCATTCTGCCTCCACAAAAATTGGAATAGAAAGCGATCAAAAAACGTTATGTGCCCGAAAATGGTACCAATAAAAACGTCAGCTCGTCCCAGAAAAAACAAGCCTGCACATGACTCGGCTGGAATATGAAAAAATTATAGCTCTCAAAATACGGCGATGCAAAAATTTCTTAGAAAAAATTCTTCCCAAAAAAGCGTCTTTTAGTGTGTGACAGAAGCTAAACATGAAAAAAGTATAGAGATCTGATATCGCTGCAATCACACTGACCCAAAGAATAAAGTCGCTATATCACTAATACCGCACGAGGAACGGCATAAAAAATAAAACCAATTCTTCACCTTTTGTGGATTTGTGCATTCTGCCTCCCAAGGATTGCAGTAAGGCGATCACAGTGGTTTACCCCCACATATGGGGTATAAGCGTACTCAGGACAAATTGCAAAACAACTTTTGGGGTCTAATTTCTCCTGTTACCCTTGAGAAAATAAAAATTTGGGGACAAAAATATCATTTTTGTGAAAAAAAATATGATTTTTTTATTTTCACGGCTCTATGTTACAAACTTCTGTGAAGCGCTTGGGGCTTCAAAGTGCTCACCACACATCTAGATAAGCTCATGTGCACAAACAGTGGTTCCACCCCACATATGGGGTATCAGCGTACTCTGGACAAATTGCACAACAACGTTTGATGTCCTATTTCTCCTGTTATCCTTGTGAAAATAAAAATTTGTCAGCAAAAAGATAATTTTTGTGGAAAAAAAATCTGATTTTTTTATTTTCACGGCTCTACGTTATAAACTTCTGTGAAGCACTTGGGGGTGCTCACAACACATCTAGATAAGCTCCTTGGGGGTCTAGTTTCCAAAATGGTGTCACTTGTGGGGGGTTTCCACTGTTTAGGTACATCAGGGACTCTCCAAACGTGACATGGCGTCCTCTCTCAATTCGAGCCAATTTTGCATTGAAAAAGTCAAACGGTGCTCCTTCCCTTCTGAGCTCTGCCATGCACCCACACAGTGGTTTACCCCCATATATGGGGCATCTGTGTACTCAGGACAAATTGCACAACAACTTTTCGGGTCCTTTTGCCTTTGGGAAAATAAAAATTGGCGATGAAAAGATCATTTTTGTTGAAAAAATATGATTTTTTTAATTTTACAGCTCTATGTTATAAACTTCTGTAAAGCCCTTGAGAATTGAGAGCTCTCACCACACATCTAGATAAGTTCCTTGGGGGGGTCTAGTTTCTGAAATGGGGTCACTTGTCGGGGGTTTCCACAGTTTAAGCACATCAGGGGCTCTGCAAATGCAACATGATGCCAGCAGACCATTCCATCAAAGTCTGCATTCCAAAACGGCGTTCCTTCCATTCTGAGCTCTGCCATGCACCCAAATAGTGGTTTACCCCCACATATGGGGTATCAGCATACTCAGGACAAATTGCACAACAGCTTTTGGGGTACTGTTACCCTTAGGAAAATAAAATAAAAATTTGGGATGAAAATTTCATTTTTGTGGAAAAAATATGATTTTTTAATTTTACGGCTCTATGTTATAACCTTCTGTGAAGCCGTTGGGGGTTCAAAGTGCTCACAACACATTTAGATAAGTTCCTTGGGGGGTCTAGTTACCAAAATAGGGTCACTTTTGTGGGATTTCCACTGTTTAGGCACATCAGGGCTGTTTAGGCACATCAGGGGCTCTCCAAACGCAACATGGCGCCCGCTCTCAATTCCAGCCAATTTGACAGTCAAAATCTCAAATGATGCTCCTTCCCTTCTGAGCTCTGCAGTGCGCCTAAAGATTGGTCTTCCTCCACACATGGGGTATCAGTGTACTCAGGAGAAATTGCACAACAAATATTGCGGTTCATTTTCTCCTGAAACCCTTGACAAAATAAAAAAAGTTGCGTCCAAAGATAAATTTGGGGGAAAAAAAGTTAAATGTTAATTTTTTCCTTCCACAATGCTTCAATTCTTGTGAAGTACCTAAAGGGTTAATAAACTTCTTGAATGTGGTTTTGAACACCTTGAAGGGTGCCGTTTGTAGAATGGTGTCACTTTTGGGTATTTTCTGTCATATTGACCCCTCAAAGTGACTTCAAATGTGAGGTGGTCCCTAAAAAAATAGTTTTGTAAATTTTGTTTTAAAAATGAGAAATCGCTGGTCAACGTTTAACCCTTATAACTTCCTAACAAAAAAAAAATTGGGCTTCAAAATTGTGCTGTTGTAAAGTAAACATGTGGGAAATGTTACTTATTAACTATTTTTTGTGACATATCTCTCTGATTTAAGGGCATAAAAATTAAGTTTGAAAATTGCAAAATTTTAAAAATTTTCACCATATTTACGTTTTTTTTTCATAACTAAACGCAAGTCAAATCGAAGAAATGTTACCACTAACATGAAGTAAAATGTCACGAAAAAACAATCTCATAATCAGCGGGTTCCGTTGAAGCGTTACAGAGTTATAAGCACATAAAGTGACAGTGGTCTGATTTCAAAATTAAATCCTAGCCTTTTACCTACAAAATGGCTTGGTCGTTAAGGGGTTAAGCATCTTCCATTTCTTCTTTTGTTTTAGGGCTTTGTTTGGCAATATACATGAGAGAGTGATATCTTCCATGGCTGACAATTTAGGCAAGTAGGGTATATTTTAGTGTGTCAAAAGCAACCTTTTAGCTGTTCTTTTGCCTTTTTCTCTCTCTGTTCTTTAGGTGCATCCTTACTTCTATTCATTTTGGATGCAGGGACCTATTTTGGTTTTGATTGTTGTCCTAATTTACAGAAAGCCTGTGACTGAAGGCCAGGCTCAGTTACCAATTTCCAGCTGGGACACATAAGCTTCAAGTTTGATGGTGGAGAAGACTATAGGTTTTGTAACAACTCATTCAGTGTGATCGCAATGTCTGTGCTGCAATCAGACTTTAACCAGGGTGCTATATGCAGAAGCGTACTTAGAGACACCTATGTGAGTACTAGTTATACAGGGTGGGCCATTTATATGGATACACCTACATAAAATGGGAATGGTTGGTGATATTAACTTCCTGTTTGTGGCACATTTGTATATGGGAGGGGAAAACATTTCAAGATGGGTGGTGACCATGGCAGCCATTTTGAAGTCGGCCATTTTGGATCCAACTTTATTTTTTTCAATGGGAAGCGGGTCATGTGACACATCAACTTATTGAGAATTTCACAAGAAAAACAATGGTGTGCTTTGTAACTTCATTCTTTCATGAGTTATTTACAAGTTTATGACCACTTATAAAATGTGTTCAACGTGCTGCCCATTGTGTTTGATTGTCAATGCAGCCCTCTTCTCCCACTCTCAGTTGCATTCAGGTCTGTGCTGTGTCTAGGTCACTCCAAAAACATTTACACGTTTCCCTTAAACCACTCGAGTGTTGCTTTAGCAGTATGTTTTGGATCATTGATCATTGTCTTGTTGGAAGGTGAACCTCGGTCCCTGTATCAAATCACTGACAGATTGAAAGGTTTTGCTCAACAATATCTGTGTATTTCACACCATCCATCCTCCTCTTGATTTTGACCATTATCCCTGTCCCTGTTGCCAAAAAACATCCCCACAACCTGATGTTTCCACCACCATGGTGTTCTTGGAATGGTGAACTGAGTTTAGGGCCAGGCATAGCATTTACCTTGGTGGAAAAAAAGTTCAATTTTGTTCTCATCTGACCACAGCACATCCCTCCATAAATTTTAGGAGTCTCCCACATGTATTTAAGCAAATTCAAAATAAGCATTACAATTTTGTGTAAGTAAAAGGCTTTTTTCTGCCTACTCTTACATAAAGGCCACCTCCATAGAATGTACGGCTTATTGTGGTCTCATGGACCGATACTCTAGTCTCTGCTTGGGAACTGCAGCTTCTTCAGGGTTACCTTTGGTCTCTGTGCTGCCTCTCTGATTAATGACCTCCTAGCCCAGGCTGGGCGTTTTGGTGGGCGGCCCTCTCTTGGCAGGTCTGTTGTGGTACCATGTTCTTTCCATTTGATGATAATGGATTTGATGGTGCTCTGAGAGATCATCAGAGATTGGGATCGTTTTTATGACCCAACTTTGACTTGTGCTTTTCAACAACTTTATCCCTGACTTGTTTGGAGATCTTAGTCTTCATAGTATTGTTGGTTAGTGGTGCCTCTGTCTTAATGGTGTCGCAGCCTATGAAGCCTTTCAGAAAAGGTGTGTATATACTGACAAAACATATGACACTAAGGCCCGTTTTACACGTCGTGATATTTCCAGTACCGGAAAAAACGGTATCGGAGATATAAGTGTCCATGTATCCGCGTGTGTACTACGTGCGGCACACGTGTGGCAACAGTGTGCACCCGGGTGCCGCATCAGTACCACACGGATGGCCGCCGGGGAAGAAACGCTACTGTAAGCGCTGTTCCCCAGTGGCAGGTGCTGAATGCGGCTTTCATCCATTCTCCCCTGCTATGCCGCGATCAGCGTGAGCAGAGGAGAATGAGCGAATGAATGAATGAATGAAAAACTGACCTGCTGTGACCTCAGGACCATGGGAGAATGCAAGTGATGAGGTCACTGTGACAGAGCTTGAACTGTCGTGTCCTCATCACTTGCATTCTCTCACGGTCCTGAGGTCACAGGAGTTCATGCCGGCAGCGAGCACAGACTCTATGATAGTTACTGAGCCTTCGCCCACTGCTTCTCATTCATTTACCAGTAGTTTACAGCCAGAGCGGTCGCATTAGCACCACTCCAGTTGTAAACTGATTATTCCCCAGATTCCCCAGATCCATTACTATAAGATTAGTACTGGATAGGTGTCTAATTGACACTTCTCGATTACTAAGCCGGGTTTGATATTACCTTACAATAGAAAGGTGATATTAACCCGGATTACCCCTCTTGCCACTGCTACAGGGCAAGTTGGAAGAACCAGGCAAAGCCACTTCTAATAGATACGCCTTTTCTGGGCAGCTGTGGGCTGCTGTTTTAGACTGGGGGGACCCATATTCATGGGCCCTTACCAGCCTGAGAATAGCATCATGCACCTGTGAGTTTTGCCGGGTTGGTTGAAAATCATAGGGGGACCACACGTCGGGTTTTGCTTTCATTCATTCTCCTCTGCTCGCGCTGATCGCGATCGCGGGCACACAGTCCAAGAAAACACGCTGACATGTGCATAGACCCATACATTTGAATGGATCTATGTGTGTCAGTGTCTCCGGTAAATGAGAAAACTATCACCACACGTACTGGAGACACTGACGTGTGAAACCGGCCTTAGATTGCACACAGGGGTACTTCCTTTCACTAAGCATGCAACTTCTGAAGGAAATTTCTTGCACCAGAAATTGCTAGGGGTTTTATTTCAAAAGGAGAAAAAGAGTCAATACATATGCCAACCTTTAGTTATTTGATCTCATAAATTTAACTTATGACTATTTTTCTCACTTCATTTCACCAAATTAGAGTATTTAGTGTTAGGCACCAGGATTCTCCCTCTACACAGGGTGGATCCCAAGCCTTATCTTCTTCTGCAGTCTCCCATTCAGTCCTGACCGCAGTAGATGCTGCTCAGCAAAGACATCGGTCTCAGCATCTTGCTCAGACTCAGGCTGAGCACATTGTTACCATTTCCTCTCCAGGTGAAGCTATGGTAACTAACAATAGACAGCAGCGCGCAATCATTCCTGAGGCTAAGTCCAGAATTTGCTCTACTGAGCATGATCGTGAGGTGATGACCTCTCATTTGAGGTCGGTCGTCAGCTGCTCAAGTCCTGTGCCGGCTCCGGATTTGCCTGGGAGCAAGGTCCTGTCTGATTGGACTTAGGCACAGTCTGATCTTTGAGGCACCTGGCAGCGCGCTAAGATCATTTGCGTTCGTGTGTGTATGGGTGGAGACTTTGCCGCTCTGTCGGCTTGTCTGAACATCCAGTTTTCCATAGAGAGGCAGGTTTTTCCTTGGCTTGGCCTAGCGCCTGTCTCGGCCACATGTGCTGTTAGCACGGGCTGTTTACAGGGCACAGTCAAACCTACGTGCTTTAATCCTTTTGCTCTGGGTATAGCTCACACCTTTTTGGTACCGCTAGGCAGTTAGCTGAGCTTGGTATTCGTATTTTTGCGACACTCAGTGTAGCTGAATTAGTTTTATTTTCTTTGCCAATCGGCATCTAGCTGAGTTGCTAATCTGTGGCCAGTGCTCACCACTTTGAGAAGTTATCAGAGTAGGGTAATCTGCACTCAGTCCACACAGGGTGATGTTGAACGCCGAGTGTTATTTGTGATCACTTGCCGCACTGTTCCACTATTGCTCACTAGCAGCTGGTTAACATCTCTGCAAGGAGGACCCCAGGTTGCGATCGCACTAAATAAAATAACTAATAAAGTGCGATCTGCCAACCTTAACAGTACCTTAGTGCCAGGGTCTGGCATGCCATGGTGGATGAGCAGCATTTACAGCTGTACATCCAGCAGCTGGAGGGCAGGTTGTCCGCTCTTGAGCACACGACTGCAGCAGTGGATGTTAGCGCAGTAGTGGCTCATGCAGCCAGTGAAGCTACATCTCGTGTGTCTGCTTTCGCCACTTTTCTGTCTCTTTCACGTCTTCCACTGCCCGAAAAGTTCACGGGTGACAGTAGAGGTTGCAGGGGATTCATGAACCAGTGTGCTATACATTTGGTGGGATTCGTGATCTCATTGCTAACGGACAGGGAGCTGGAGTGGGCTACACAGCTGTGGGAGCGCAATGACCATGTGGTGCAGAGCGTCTCGCATTTCCTGAGCGCTCTGAAGCAGGTCTTTTTAGGGCCTTGTGTCACCCATGACACTGCGCTCCAACTTTTGGCTTTAACCCAGGGTTCCTCCAAGGTCAGCCATTTCGCCATCCGTTTCCGGACTCTAGCTTCTGAGTTAGAGTGGCCGGATAAAGTCCTCATCCCTGTCTTCTGGAGGGGACTGGCTTATCATGTAAATGACTCTCTGGCCACTAGGGAGATTCTGGCCACACTGGAGTAATTAATTTCTGTCTCCACTGGCATCGAGTGAGCCCAGTGTAGGAAGAGGTTTCAGTTGGCTCTAAACTTCGCCAAGCCTCTGGAATCTCCGGCCCAGGTTTTCGAACCACAGGAGGCCATGGAGGTTTCTCGAGTGGAATCCAAGTCTCGTCCTGCTCGTGCACCCCCGATCTGCCATGTTTGTATGCAGCCTGCACATTATGCCAACAAGTGTCCCCAGCGGCAGGGAAACGACCGCGTCTAGTGGCTATAGGAGGAAGCTCACTAGACATGGCAGCATTGTCCTCCAAGTTGACCTTTAGGGCCACACTTTCATATGCTCAACCACCCACTCTACGGAAGTTTGTGTAGACTCCAGGGCTGAGGGTAATTTTACGTCTTCTGCTTTCGTCCAACAGCATACAATTCTGCTGGTGATGCTCACCAAGCCAGTTACCATCAAGGTGGTCAATGGGTCTGCATTGCCCTCGCAAATCACACATCAGACCATTCCTTTCTCTCTGACTTGTCTCCAGAACATCAGGAGATAATCTCGTTCTTGGTCATTCCCGAGGGTATTGACAAGGTATTATTAAGGATATCCTGGTTACATCATCATTCCCTCATATTGACTGGTTTTCAGGAAGCATATTGGGATAGAGTGGGCAATGTGAGGGAAGGTGCCAGAGGGTCATCGCAGATATGACCTCTCTCCCTAAACATTTCTGGCAATACGCGGACATGTTCTCCCTTCCGCCTCATCGCCCTTATAACTGTCCTATAGACTTCTAGCAGGGCACAGAGACTCCCCGGGGACGAATTTACCCTCTATCTCTCCTGGACACTGAGGCTATGCCTCAATATATTAAAGAGAATCTGGCAAGAGGGTTTATTAGAAAGTCAATGTGTCCTGCAGGGGCTGGCTTCTTCTTTGTTCAGAAGAAGAATGGGGAACTAAGTCCATGTATAGATTACAGGGGTTTGAATACTAGGGTTTTTTTCTGTTAGTCGGTTATAGGTAACCCTTGTTCACATTATACTTGTTAGTTGGTGTCTAATTTGTTAAATGGCTGGCTTCTTATCTGGACTGATCAATACGGAACAATGGGTGGAGGAGGCTAATCAAGCCTTCTCCACAGAGAGCTATCCAACAACGAATAGTGGGTCGTTATCTATCAAAAATGTGTTCAAAGATCTATATATAGGGTACAAGAATAATGTGAAATCATTTTGGGAGATCAAGGCCCTTGAAAATTATATTAAAAATAATATTGTTCTGAGTGGCCTAAGAATTAATATTTTTCCATCACCCAGATTGGCGAGTCCTCAACTGCTACAAGCATGGCAGAGGGAATCAGTAGCCTCCTCATGTAGGTTTATGAAAATCCTGATTGAGGAAGAGAAGATTAATTTTGAACGCACTGGTAAAATATTGAATGAATTGATTGAGAAAACCCTCACATATAAATCGGACCCAGACTTTACTAGGAGAGAGGCAATTCTCCAAACTTCTATAGAAAAGTTTCAGACTACGATCAAAGATAGGAAAAATAATCAATTCCTTAGGGACTTTAACGAATTTAAAGAGAATAGAGCCTATAAATTCCTGGTCACACAACCAAGGGTATATACAGACATCTCATCATCTGAGACAGATAATTCTGATAGGGAGAGGTCTAGTTCTAGAGGTAGATGGAGACAGAGGGGCAGGGAGAGAGGCAGAGGAAACAGACACAGATGGCAGGGCCGAGATTTGCGTGTGACCCAACAGGTGGGGGTATCAGTAGGGCAACCAACCCAGATAAATACCCAGATAAATGGAGCAAGTACAACACCTCAACAACCATCTTCCTCATTACAGCCTGCAGTATCCTCCTCTTTTTTGGAACAAAAGGCCCCACTCGGTTATCAACTGAGAAACAGAGTGAACGAAGGGGCCAAGGCCTGACCAAATCATTAACCTTAGTAATTATATACTGTCTCTAGATGAACAAAGGGTCCTTTTGAAGGGCTTGTCATTTGTACCAACTACCAGGTATGACCCCTTTAGTTGGGTTAAGGATATCAACCTTTTCGCATGAAAACTCAAATGGCACAAGTTCTATCTCCAGAAAGATAGAGAGAAATGTGATAGACTGGGTATTGCCATTAATGATCTACAAACTATGAATATATTAACTGACTTATTGGTGGAAAATGAACGTGATGAAACCATGGGTCCATTTACATCTCTTAAGCTCAAAAATACTAGGTTGCCACCTGGGGATGAGGTGGATTGCATTGATATTTTCTTGAAGGTTGTGTAAGAAGAATTGATTAAAATTAATCCCAATATATCAAAAGGGGAAAGGGTATCGAATCTCACTGAGACTGAGATGACAGCACTCAATCTATTGGAGAATAATAAGGAGATCGTAATAAAGCCCTCTTACAAAGGGGGCAACCTAGTTATTATGGACCATGAACAGTAACTGCCATGTGTCACTCATTGCTGAGGGACAAAGATACATATGAAGTTCTAGAACATGATCCTACTTCTCAATATATGGACAAACTTACAGATATTCTGATGACTGGCCTGGACTTGAGACTGATTACCAAGAATGAATTTGATTTTCTTTGTCACTCCTCTCCCCTGACACCTGTCTTTTACTGTCTACCAAAAATTCACAAAGGGGTCAATCCCTTGAAAAGACGGCCCATTGTCTCGGGTGTTGATTCAATGAGTCAAAACATTGGGACGTATATTGATAAGATCCTGCGCCCATTTGTTATATCATTACCATCGTATCTAAGAGACACGTCTGACCTTCTTGTTAAACTTGAGGGTATTAATATCAGTTCATATCTAGCATCAATAGATGTTGAAGCTTTGTACAGTAATATTCCACATTTGGCAGGTGTCAGGGGGTGGAGTTCTTTCTTGGTACAAGGGCAACGCAGTTAGTGGCACATAACAACTTTGTGGTGGAATTGTTGGTGTATATCCTTAATCATAATTACTTCCTCTTCAATGGCAAGACCTACCACCAGCTCAGGGGGACCGCTATGGGGAGTCCCTGTGCGCCATCTTATGCAAATCTCTTCCTGGGCTGGTGGGTGGAGACCAAGGTCTTCCTGGAGGAAGCATGGTGGTACCCGCATATCCTCCTATGGTCGAGATTTATTGATGACGTGTTCATCCTGTGGTCTGGTTCACCAAGTGAATTTCATAAAATCATATCGTGTTTAAACCAGAATGATATTAATATGCAGTTTACATCTGAAATACACAGTGAGACTATCACGTTTCCCGACCTTCAGATAATCAAAAATGGAGAGGGGGGTATCACCACAAAGACGTTTAGAAAACCTACATCCACGAATAGCCTCCTGCGTTGGGACAGCTATCATCCTGGCCCCCTTAAAAGGGGAATACCCAAGGGACAATTTCTACGCATTAAGAGGAACTGCTCGGATGGGCGAGATTTTGATACACAATCCCAAGACCTGGGGCGGAGGTTCCGGCAGAGAGGGTATCCAAGGGATGTAATAAATAAAGCATGGGATCATGCGGTAGGATGTAATCGTCATGATTTACTACATCCAACCACAAAGGAGGAGTCATCAGATATATTGAGAATTATAGGCATGTTCGATGACAGATCTAATGAGGTGCAGGGTATACTGAGGAGACACTGGGGAATCTTAAGGACGGACCCAGAACTGAGAGATGTCATTCCACCTACACCCCGGATAACATACAGGAAGGGGAGATCCATACGCGATAGGTTGGTTCATAGTTTCTACAATAAACTGAGACCAGAAGGCACGTGGCTCGATCGTAAGCCATATGGCACGTTTAAATGTGGCAGTTGCAAATTCTGTCCTTGGATCAGTAGAGGAAAATCATTCAAAGGTACTACATCGGGAAAAGCTTACTATATGCGAGACTTTGCAAACTGCAAAACAGAAGGTGTAGTCTACATGGCCACATGTTCCTGTCCACGTAATTATATAGGAAAAACCAAAATGGAATTGCGTAGACGAGTGGGGGAACATTTGGGAGACATAAAACATGAGAGAGATACACCCTTGGCGAGACATATAAAATTAGAACATCATAATGATCCAAAAGCTGTGTCCTTGAGGTAGTGCGGCGCAACCCACGGGGGAGGGGGGGGAACTGGGATAAGTCATTATTAAAAAAGGAATGTCAGTGGATTTTAGACTACGTACTCTTGTGCCGGATGGCCTTAATGAACAACAGAATTACTGTTGTTTCATTTGATTCCTTGTCCATTATCATGAAGCCATGCCTGTGACTAGGTCTTGTGGCCCAGTCTTTTATTATAATCAGGATATGATACTTGATTAGAACGTACCCCAAATGTTAGTTCCTACCCTTATTTACAGTCACTGTATATACTATGGTTCTGGGCATGAGGTTAAAATGAATTAAACATTTTATAATCTTTATGGGTATATAAGAGATCTAAAATTATAAATCATGATCCTATGTGTTTTTGGTTGAACATTAAGTATATATAAACTCTGCCTATTTATGTAATATGTGCGGTGGTAGTCACTGTTTATATGTATCGAGCCTAATGTAATAATGCTCTGCTTGTGCCTGGAATATAGGTAAATAGCCTCACAGTTTAGGGCATGCGCATTTCCATTATAGGAGTAAATTTATCCATGTACTCGCGGGATGTAGAGCATGCTCAGGTATAATGCATGAAGAAAAACGTCCCTATAGATCTGATCATGCGTACTTCAGAAGTGAGGACGTTGCTTATATGAGCTGTAATATGCTCCTATGTGACTACACTGCATCTGCGCAATGATGGATATTGTGGTGACTGTAGCCTGATCATGTGACTCTCCCAGCGTCTAGACACTGAGTGGACATGCGCAATGAAACAATGAGGACACAATGGTATTGGTAGGAAAACATACTGTGTGCCTCTAGCGCTGTGTGCACAGGTGCTGACGTCAGTGTGAGAGCAGCAAATGCTGTGAGCTGATCATGTGACTCCTCTAGCGTCTGGACACTGAATGGACATGTGCAGTGAGAATGTGAGGACACAATCTGCAGGTAAACATACATTGTGCTTCTAGTGTTGTGGCACCAGGTGATGACGTTAGTCTGAAAGCAGGAAATGCTGGGAGTGATACAGTTGTATAAGGGGGAGTGGTAAGTTACAGGTGCAGCCTCATCAATTGGATTAGTCTTCACTGCCAGACCGCTCTGACCAATATGCATCTCTCCTGATGAACTCACAGTAGGGGGAAACGCGTTGAGAGTGTGCGGACTATATTTGAGGAATGATGTTATCATGGACCTTATGGATATCATTATGAAGGAGTATATATTCACAGATAAGTACTGTTTTATTAATATATATATCTGATATCTGGAGTGGCTGTAGCTCCCCTACTAATTCACACTGAGACTTGAAAATCTGGTACACTCAGTGGTGTTTTTGTTTGCTTTCATGATTTCTGACAATTTGTTATCAGATAAGGCCTGTTTCACACTTCAGTTTTTCCTGTCAGTCTAAATCCGCCAAAATAGCGGAAAACGGATCCGCAGGCGGACTGACAGGAACGCGTGGCACCAGATCGGCGGATGTACGGATCCGGCGAAGTTAAAAATGAAATGGAACCACACCTGGGAATTCATACCAGCGAATGTAGTGGTATCCGGAAGAGAGTTAGCCGTGTGATGTGGGCAGTCATCGTGAGTGCAGGCGAGGAGGAGCATCACGGGATGTGGGTGCAGGCGAGAAGGAGCATCGCGGGATGTGGGTGCAGGCAAGGAGGAGCATCGCGGGTGCAGGCGAGGAGTCGCGGGTTGTCGGTGAGAGAGAAAGAGAATTTTCTTCCAGCAGCCAGACAAGATTGAGGGTTAAAAAGGGAAAATGCGGATCCACAGACCAAAAAAACGTTGCTGGCTCTGTTTGGTGATCTCAGTGGACGCCAAAATTTTCACGGATCCGCACAAATACGGACGCAACGGATGGTCATCAGTCAAAATCCGCCGACAATGCAAGTCAATGGGTAAAAAAACAGATCCGCAAAGAAAAATGGCGGATCCGTTTTTTTTTTCAAAACGGCGGATTTTGACTGATGGTGACAAACAGAAGAGTGAAATAGGCCTAAGCCGTTCCTGTTTACCTACCATTGATTCATCACTGTGTCTAATGGGCAGTTTTTTATCTGGGTACTTGATGTGACAATTTTTAGATATACTTCATATACATAACATAGTGGTTTTGGGAAAGGGCATAATTTGCTACAAATTTATATGTAACTGGTTCTACTGTGTGTGAGTGTTATGCATCTTTTCAGACTGTCTGGACTTTCCACCTTTCCTCACATGTATATATGATTGTATAAATCTACTTTACAACATTCATGAAGATATTCTAAGCAAATGGATACAGGCCATCTGGCCCTCTGTTTCTAATCTGTCGTCTTATAGGATGATATAGGAGATTAGGGATAGCCATCGCACGAGCGGGGGCGCCATTCTCGTATTTCTTAGGGTGCCAACCTCCGCACCTAGGTAGGGGTTCAGATAGTCATTTTGTATAGGGCCAGGTCACTCTTTTCTTCACATTGGCTGAGTGAAATTGTTATCAGATGGTAGCACGTATTATCAATTTTTATACATCTTTATGTCCATTTCCCCTTTTTTTCCATTTTTTGAGGTTTTTGGGCTATAATAGTATTGTGCAGTTTTTAACTGCTATGATTTAGGTTTTTCTGACCACGTGATTGGATTGGCAGATTCAACTAGTTTGATTTGGTTTGACTGTTATACCTTATCTCTTTCCAGCAATACTATAGCCCGTTTTTTACTAGGCTTTATAATAGGGGACATCTGTGCAATTTTATATTGTTATTTTTGTACTTAATAAAAGTAATATTTTAATAGGGTTTTTTTCAGTTAGTCGTTTGAATGCTATTACCATCAAAAACAAATACCCTCTACCTTTCATCTTGGAGCTCTTTGACAGGCTGCGAGGAGCTAGGGTATTTACTAAATTAGATCTGCGTGGCACATGCAACTTGATACGAATTTGTGAGGGTTGATGAATGGAAGACCACGTTTAACACACGTAACGGTCACTATGAATATCTGGTGATGCCGTTTGGCCTTTGTAACGCTCCTGCCGTCTTCCAAGACTTTGTAAATGACATCTTCTCGGAGTTGTTATCCACCACAGTGGTTGTCTATCTGGAAAATATTCTTATCTTCTCTCCAGATATTGATACCCACCGTAAGGATATCTGCAAGGTCTTCGAACGCCTGCGTGCCAATTTCCTGTTTGCCAAATTGGAGAAGTGTGTGTTTGAGCAAGAGTCTTTGCCTTTCTTAGGCTATATTATCTTGGCCAAAGGTTTGGCCATGGATCCTGCCAAACTGGAGTCTGTGTTGAACTGGCAGGAACCACATTCCCTTAAAGGGGTGCAGCGCTTTAAGGAATTCATCAACTACTATCACCAGTTCATCCCACACTTCTCTATCTTAGTGGCTCCACTGGTATCCCTCACCAAAAAAGGAGCCAATCCTAAGGTGTGGTCGGAGGAGGTCTCCAAGCCATTTACCTCTGTGAAGTCACATTTCTCTAGGGCTCCCTTGCTACATCGCCCCGATGTGGATAAGCCCTTCATATTGGAAGTGGATGCCTCTTCCATCAGTGCTGGAGCAGTCCTGCATCAGAAGTATGCTCAAGGTCGTAAACATCCGTGTTTTTTCTTTTCTAAGACCTTCACACCGGTGGAGAGAAACTGTTCCATCGGGGACAGGGTGTTACTGGCCATGAAGTTGACCTTCTCGGAGTGGAGGCATCTCATAGAAGGGGCTCGATTCCCCTTCCAAGTATTCACCTACCACAAAAATCTGCTGTATCTGCAGACGGCTCAGTGGTTGAACTCTCCCCAGGCCAGATGGTCCTTATTCTTCTCCGGATTTAATTTCACCCTTCATTTTCTCTCTGGGGAGAAGAATCTCCGTGCCAATGCTATATCCCTTTCCGTTGTCTCGTCTTAGTGGGAGGAACCTCGGCTTATTGTCCTGTCGAAGAATTTGTGAACGGTAGCCCCGGTTTAGCTTCAGTCGGTGCCTTCGGGCAAGACTCTGGTACCACCAAATCTGCAGCCGTAAGTCCTCTCTTGGGCTCACATGTCTAGGTTGGGTGAACATTTTGGGACTAAAAGGACCTCTGAGCTTCTGGCGAGGTCATATTGGTGGCCGCGAATGGCGCGTGACATTGGGGGCTATGTCCAGGCATGTGTCTCCTGCATAAAGAATTGGCCTTCCACTTCGATTTGGCTTAATGGTATCCAGTCATCTCCCTTTTCCATCTTCAGGGGGATGAGGCAGGGCTGTCCTCTGTCACCTTTGTTGTTTAATATTGCCCTTGATCCCTTACAAAGATATCTGGAGATTATCCCTTCCTTTGGGGGCATAGGGGGCGGTCACCATACACTTAAAGCATTGGCATTTGCTGATGATATCTTACTCATGATATCCAATCCTAAGGAATCCATTTCCTCTATAATGGACGCCTTTAATGAATTTGGAGCAGTTTCGGGATTTTGTATAAACTTTAATAAATCTCATGCTTTAGCTATTTTTAAAACTGCTCGGAAACGGTGGCCATTCCCTTTTCCCTTTCAGTGGGGGAGAATTTCTTTACGTCATCTTGGCATGGACCTACCATCAAATCCTCATGATATCTATGAATTAAATGTTCAACCTCTTATTTCTGTAGTTATACAAGAAATTCAATCCTGGAAATCCCTTAAATTATCCTTTGCAGGTAAAGCCCATCTAATTAAAATGATCTCTTTCCCTAAAATACTCTTTCCTTTACAGACGCTCCCGGTTCTACTTTCTAAAGTTGATGATAGGCTACTGACATGAGCCTTCCGCCAATTTATTTGGGGCTCAAAAGGGGGCTCTAGAATTAGTGTTTTTAAGCTGCAGCAACCCAAATCTTTGGGTGGACTTAATCTCCCAAATTTACGCCTTTACAGTATAGCAGCTGCTCTTCGCCATTCCCTTGATTGGATATATGCCTTTAATTGCTTCACTAATACCCCAATAGATGAGGCCATGTGGAGACCCTTCAGCCTCCCAGCATTGCTTCACCTACGAAATGCTGAAATTCCAGTGGAGGTTAGAGATAATCCTCTAATATGGTCGGTAATCTTAGGATGGCATCAAGCTAGACGAATTAGCGGTCTTGACGCCCACATTTCAATGTTTCTTCCCTTTCAAGGTAACCCATCTTTTCTATGAGGCAAGCCACCTCCCATTTACAAGGTGCTTGGAAACAATGGGTGCAGACTGGTCCGAGATACGTTAACAAATAATCAATGCCTTCTTACCTTAGAGGACATGGTTTTCAAATACCCAATCCTTACAGAAGACAATTTTACTATCCCTCAAATTAGACACTACGTAAGCTCAATATTGCGAGACATACCGGATGATGCTAGAACACACCCTCTAAATTTAATATCCATTAAAGCCCAAATGGGAACTTATTCTATGAGTCTTATATATAAATCATTAAAGCCTACTATACATTGGTCAGACTTTTCACCAGGCCCAGGAAAATGGGTTGCTCAATTAACAAATTGTCGGGTAAATGACCTTTTGAAAGCCACTTTGCGTGTTAACTCTGTATTACCATATGACAGTTACATAACCATGTCTCTTATGATATTTCATAGAGCATTCATCTCCCCGGAGGTCAAGTCTAAAATGTCCCCCTCAAGGAACTATCCCTGCCCTAAATGCTTACATTCTCCAGCTGATATTTTCCATTGCCTTTGGGACTGGCCAAAAATAAGGGAGGTGTGGGAAACACTTCTGCAACATCTCATCAACACTTTTGGCATATCTATCTCTCTCTCCCCGGAGTGGGCCATATTTAATATTCTCGCACAGGACCAATTGGTGAGGCTTTCTGTCTAGCAGCGCCGCATCTTGTTCATATGGGCGGCAGCCACACGTAAAAGCATTCTCCATTTGTGGGCACAGGATGTAACCCCTTTCTTTGAGCCTAATTACTACAAAAGTAACATATCTATTCAAAATGGATTGGATAGAGACCTTAATTAATAAAGAAAAAGACACCGAACGCTTTTTTTTCAAATGGTCCTCTTTTATCAATACTCCTCAATAAATCTTCTACACGCCAGGCGATACATAGTTGTTTCCAGCTCACCAACTGGTATATGAGAGAGCAGCTTGCCGGTAATAGGTAATATCCCTGTTAGACTAGATTGAAATTGTGTTACGAAGTTATGGAGTCTGCCCGGGGGAGTGGGGGGAGGAGGGGTGGGTTGAGTTATAGTTGAAAAAATGCCGTCTAATGTTAATAATATTGCATAAATGTTCTTCTGTTTTGTTATTGGACATTATATGTATACTTTGCATTACACTCAATAAAGATCGTTTAAAAAAAAAAAATTTGCCTTCCCTTCAGAGGCCCGTGGGCTTGTTACACCCCCTGCTGGTGGCAGATAGGCCCTGGGAGATGGTCAGCATGGACTTCATTGTGGGCTTGCCCAAGTCACATAACAATACAGTCATCTGGTAGTCACCGACCACCGACTGAATTTCTTTTTATCCCCAGAAAAGGTGTCTGGCAACTTAACAGGAGGTTCAGGAGAAATAAGGGTAACATCACTGGCACCAGCCCAAAAAAACCCGGAGTTCAAAGCCCCTTGCACAACATCAGTCACTTGCTGCTGAAACTGAGCAAGAACTCTCTGTTCAACATTCAGTTTTTGCATCATCTGAGTCAGACTATTCACCTGCTCAGTAAGGGTGCGCATGGGATCCATGACCAAAGGGAAAAAAGTGCAAAAATCTTGTTTAAATGTTCTGGTCAGTGATAATGTCAGGAACACCACACTGCGCTTGTTCACTGAGCCAGTGCGGGTCTCCTGAGTAGAACAAACTATGCTCAAAGATACCTGTGGAGTGGGGCAGAAGCAGTGGAGATGCGTGCTTCAGGCAAACAGGACCTGAAGCATGTGACTGCTGAGGGTGTGTCAGGTGGCGGAAACAAGCCCTGGCACTCCGGAGACCAGCACTTGGGCAAGAGGTGCCCAGAGAGTAGTCGGGCAGGTGTGGGTCTACGTCAGGAGATGGCATGGTACAGGAGGGGCAAGACATGGATGTAGTCAGTCACAAAGCATAGTCTGGAAACCTGAGATAGCAGCATGGTACAGGCAGGAGTGTTATGAATGCGTCACCGAGGAGAAAAACTAAACAAGCTAAGTCACAGAAAACCAGAGAGGTTGGTAACTATGCAGATTGCAGATCCCTGATCCTAACCACACAACTAGCAGCAGCCGTGGAGCGTTCCTACATTGAATCTAGATGCCTCGTCACAGCCGGAGGACTAAATAAGCCTAAAGCAAGAAAAGGGGAGAACTAACTGCCCCAGAGCAGACCCCAAAGGAAAGACAGCCCCCACACATGTATTGACGGTGAAACAAGATGAAAACACAAACACAGGCAGGAAAATAGGCTGAGCAAACGATGGGGCCCAAACTAACTAGAAAGGATAGGAAAGGAAAGACACTGTCTGCAATCTGCCCAAAAACCCTACAAAAATAATGTCCAACACTTGTGATAACAAAATTAACCCTGAAGTCACTAGACTTCTCCCACTATATCAGCACTCTGAATTATTCTGAGACAGAGCAAAAAGAGGCCAATCTAATAAGGGACAAAAAGCAAATTGGCAAATACAGATAAATAAGAGTGGAAATTCAGCACAGCCCCAGCCGGGGCTGGCTGACCACACAAAAAATTGAATAGACCAACAAAGTCAAGTGTGAACATTAGCAGAAAAACTTAGCTTGAGATGACTGGAACAGAACTGAAAACCAAGACCTGAAAAGCCAGAAGGAGTCACCAGCACCAGAATAGAGCATCGGTTGTCTTAAATCCAGTCTGAGATTCCAGAGATCCAATCGTTATCCTCATCATCAGGTAGCAGATCTCTACTAATTAAGTCCTGTTACCACCAGAGGGAGCCCAGAAGGAGAACTCACAACTTGAAGACCAGAAAATGAGTTCACAACACAGGAGCAATGGAACGGAAGGTCAGGGACAGGCAAAGGTCATAACAGAGAGAGGCAAAGCAAGTACAGAGTTGGGCAGCAATATCAGAAACAGGAACGAACCAGGTCATACACGAGCAAACATACACAGGCAGAAGACAATATCCACAAACACACAGGGGTCAGGAACTAAGCTGAGGTCAAAAGTATCACTGACAATGGACAGAGCCCAAATGAGGCTATTTAAAGCCCTCCCAGAAGCATAGAGAGGCCAAAGGTATGAACCCATGCAGCACTAAACCAGACTTCACATACAGACCATGACAGTTCAGATCTAACTCAGAACTGCCAGTCAGTGAGTCCGTGGAAAACATCTGCCTGCATTCAAATGCCATCAGAGTGCAGTCTGATTTCCATGGACTGACAGAACAGAGAATATGGAGACATTGTTTTCTGCAATTTCTCTTCATCTGAGAGACTCAAATCACACTATGATCACACTCTGATCAAACCCTCACTAGAGTTTGATAAGAGTGTCATTTGCATAACTGACACAATTCTCTCGAATGGTAGAATTTACTGTCATCTTTACCTTCCATAAAAGGGAGTACTTTGAGGAATCTAGTGTTTCACAAGTGTTTTTTTACTCCTTGTTTCCATATGTTCCATGTTCTATTTGTTTCTTCATAGCATTGCGGTCTACATTCTCAATTCATAATGTGCACATTCCAGTAAGTATAAGGAACACAAATGCATGAACAGTTGTGTCCAAATGTTTGACTGGTATTGTATTTAAAACTTTTTTTTCAATATTAACTTCATTTTTGCAGTTTCTTTACTGGACTGGAACCTGCCATCATTTCATGATGAGGTAGGGGACCCCTTACCATTTTTTAAAATTATTTTTTAATGGCGTGGGGGATCCCTCTATTCTTAATAATCAACCTTGCTAAAGCTGATAGCTGAGCGTTGTAGCCTGCAGCTGTCAGATTTGCCTGGATGGTTATCAAAAAGACAGAGGAACCCATGCATTTTTTTTGTAATTATTTATTTAGAGCACAGGTGACTCTCATACTCTCATCAACGGTCGCCTGCTCTCACTATTATTAGTGGCAGCAGGCTTAGGCTGATGACAGTGGTAGTCCAATCAACTGATGCCAGTAACCAGAGTTAAATTTTTTACCTCCCATCACAGCTGCAGGCTCATGCTGTTCGTTGACAGGGTGGGAGGTATGGCTCTCTGACCAGCGGTAATGATGGTAATCACTGGATTTTCTGGCCTCCCATTCAAATGAATGGGGTCTGTGTTCGGGTATTGATCTGCTACCCAATCCAAACTCTTTTTAACTGTTCGGCAAACCCACCGGACCCAAAAGTCCAGGGGTTCACCCATCACTAATTGTAAGAAATTGATTCATGCAAACAGCAGTGATTGGAAGCAGCAAAGGAGTTAAAATGTATTTACATATTGCTCTAGTAAGTAGACACTGTACTGCTATAGTAATCTTTACGTGGTGAATACAGTGTGCTCACTGAATGGTCTGTAGGCAACATTTTCTAGTAAGTAAAGTATACAAATGTTAAACCTCTATGAAAACAGTCTATGATACTGCCCTTAGATACCTTACACAACAATGAGGAAAAAAACACAAGAACTAATACAAGAGTTGCACTGTATTTAAAGTATGTGTGTCTGTGTCACCTCTGAATTCAAGAAAAGCTCAAGAACAGTGATTCCTTATATGGAATCTGTCAATAGAATTTTCCCTCCTAAGTTAATCAAATGGGCATGTACAGTAGGTCATAGGAAGCTGAATAATATTATACCTTGATATCTGTGATCACATGTCTTATTCCTTAGAAATCCATGTTTTCTCTTTTCTGTAAATGAGCTGTTCCAGATTGTGGGTGTGGACACTGGTCTGCATGAGAATTTGCCTCTAGAGATTATTTTAAATGGATGAGTTACCAGTTTGAGACAAGTAACTAGCACAAAAAAAAGTAGAGCTCAACTTTGTCTCATTATAAGCACATTAGCGGCTGCAGATCTCACAGATCTGCTGTATTGTAAAACTTTCTAAACTGGTTTCCTGTGAGATGAAAACTAAATCACGGAGAGGAGACTGCAACTGTGTCAGTTATAATCACACACAGATCTGCAGTGAGATCAGGAGAGCAAAGAGTGGCCTTTACACATCACACTGGTAACTCCTCCTTTTATGTAAAATAATCTCTGGAGGCCGATTCTCATGCAGAACAATGTTGGGACCATAGCCATGAACTGCTCATTTACATATAAAACCAATGTAGATTTCTCTGGAATAAGATATTGTATCATAGATATCGAGGTATCATTTTAGTGAACTTCCTTTGACCTACAGACAGATTTCCCCTTAAGGCTGTGTTCACACACAGTGTTTTTTTTAGCGGTTTTTACTGAGGTTTTCGCTATAAAACCGCTAAAAATAAGCTGCACAGTCATTTCTAAGCATTTTGCACTTTTTGTGCACATTGATGCGTTTTTTACCGCGAAAAAAACGCATCGCGGTAAAAAACGCAGCATGCTCATTAATTTTGCAGATTTTTCCGCGGTTTTGGATTCTTCCATGCATTTAGAAACTGCTGCGGTAAAAAACGCATCAAAACCGCGCAAAAAACACGTAAAAACCGCCGCGGAAAAATAGGTGCGGTTTCTGGGAAGGGATTCAGTTTTTTGTGCAGAAATTTTCTGCAACGTGTGCACTTAGACTAACACAATAAGACTCATTTTATTTTCAACGTTATCTTCAGAAAATTGATGAACATTCTACACATCTATTTGACTTTGCATAACTGCTTGAATGGCTCTTTTATATATTTATTTAATATCTTTTGCGCTTTTACATATCTAAGCATCGTCTCTAACTTTACCTTCACAGTGAGGAGGGTAATTGCTCCAGCCAGTAGCTGTGCACTGTCGAGTTCTCTCTCTGCTCGCCAGGCGATACCTAAAAATCATATTGCATACAGTTATTTATACATTGAAATGTCGGATTCTTTGCAGTAAAAAAAACCACAACAAAATTATGCATAACATATCAGATTGCATATAATTTTGAGTTTATCTACAGCTCTGGCAAAAATTAAGAGACCACCACATCAAAACCCTGTCATGGGCAGCCCATTCTCCAGACCTGAACCCCATTGAAAACCTCTGAAATGTAATTAAGAGGATGATGGATAGTCACAAGCCATCAAACAAAAAAGAACTGCTTACATTTTTGCTCCAGGAGCAGTGTGAAAGACTGGTGGAAAGCATGCCAAGACGCATGAAAGCTGTGATTAGAAATCATGGTTATTCCACAAAATATTGATTTCTGAACTCTTCCTGAGTTAAAACATTAGTATTGTTTCTAAATGGTTATGAACTTGTTTTCTTTGCGATATTTGAGGTCTGAAAGTACTGGTTCTTTTATTTATTTTTGACCATTTCTCATTTTTAGAAAAAAATACAAAATTTATTGCTTGTAAATTTGGAAACATGCTGTCAGCAGTTTATAGAATAAAAGAACAATTTACAAAAATATACCTATAAAGAGAAAAATCAGACAAAAACTGAACGTTTTGCGGTGGTTTCTTAATTTTTGCCAGAGTTGTAGGTTGCTTCATTGAAGATAAAATGATCAAACTCCCCACAATAGCACAATTAACACTGGCAACATCACTTTTGGTTTATTTAATGTCCAGTTATTGCAAAACATAAATGCTGCAACATCTATTACTAAATCCTAAATATAAAGTACGATCTATTGTGAAATGTTTAATACTAATATTTTTTCTATGCAGAGTTAATCCTATTGCAGACAGTGGGAGAAGTGTTGTAAAATTCACAGTTAGAACTGAGGGTAAATAGTATATGCAGTTCTATTTTCTAGTGTTAATTTAAGGAAAGTTATTAAAGGGAATCTGTAAGTTTAAACTCCCCTAACCTGAGTGAATGAGCATGCAGACTTGTGAAATATTAACTCATTAGTAACTTTTATAATGTCAAGCTGTTGCCTGCATTTTGAGAAATCCTCATTTCTAGCAGTATGCAAATAAAGTATTAGTGCAGTAGGTGGGAAAATGCACTTAACAAAACTTTGCTTCCTTGGGTTACTAACATTCTCGGTGCCTCTCTGTTGATCAATAACTAATGTGCATCTGATGACAGGCACCAAGCAGGAAATCATATGTCTGCACTTTTCTATTTTGTTGCACTCTCTCATCAGCTGATGCCTGTGATTGACAGTAATCTTTTTATCGCTGGTTATAACTGCTGGATCTGATGGCCTGGGAACTACAGCTCTCTGACTGGCGGTAATAATCTAACCGCCGATCAGAGCAATTGGTGTTTCTCATGCTGTCATACAGATGACAGTGTGGGAAACACCCATTGCTTTGGGAGTTAAATTCAAACAGTAGCACAGACTTTCTGGAGATGCCTGTGTTCAGGGTCCTTGCATGAACATTAAGTGTTCAGTACTGACCCAGAACTTTACTGTTCGGGTTAGCTCATCTTTAGTGTCTATATGTGTTAATTTATGCGTTTGTCTATCCCATTGTTTGGTTTAGGTTCATGAGACCTTTTTACATTTTTAAACACCTGACAAAAGTTAAAGGGGTATTACCATATCCAAGATCCTATCTCAATATGTAGTAAGTGTAATAATAATAATATTAGCAAATACCTCCAATTAGTAATGAATACCTAAGGTTCTGCAATGCCTGCACAGGAGGAAAGAGAGGTAGCGAATCAGAAAAACTATGCTACATTTCTAATTGGAGGTATTTGCTAATATTATCATTACACCTACTACATATTAGGATAGGATCTTGGAGATGGGAATACCCCTTTATGTTTTAATAGCCACTGATCCGGGATATTACGTATCGAAATGCTCCCTATTGAGAGTCTATCAGTGTTTCTTGAAAGGCTCTCAGCATAGTTTGTAAAAGTCGATTCTGTATCTCCAAGTGTTTGAGCTGTGATAGAGGGACAGCAGCACCTCAACAGGCTAACATTGACTGAGCACATTGCTCATTGATTTGTAAAGTCACAAAACTATTGAAAGGTCCATAGAGCAAAAGGAAGCTGATGGTCCTACGTGGTATGGTCCTTATTCCTCAGGGATTTAACTTCCTCTATCTTTGTTAACTATATGTAGAGACAATTTTCCTCAGACTGATTGTTGACCCCTATTATACCATTTTAAATATATTGCATAAAACAAATAATTTAACTTCACAAAGTCCAGTTGGTTTAACCATTATCCAGCACCTCTCAACTGTAGACAAGTCATGTAGGTAATTTTCACCTCTATAGTGATGCTTTTTGGATTCTATTCCAAAAAGACTTTCCCTCCATTCTACTAATATAATAATAATAATTTTATTTCTATAGTGCCAACATATTCCGCAGCACTTTACATTATAGAGGGGACTTCAACAGATAATAGACATTACAGCATACCAATAAACACATAAATCAAAACAGATACCAAGAGGAATGAGGGCCCTGCTCACAAGCTTACAATCTATAAGGAAAAAGGGGAGACACGAAAGGTGGATGGTAACAATTGCTTTTATTGTTCGGACCAGCCATAGTGTAAGAATCGGGTGTTCCTGTTGCTGCATGAACCAGTTAACAGTCTAAATATGTAACAGTGCAGACACACAGGGCTATTAAATGCATAAAGCATGTGAGAACATGATGTGAGGAACCTGGTTATGGTAAAAATTTTTGAATGAGCTACACAGGGATATTTAGGTTAATGCGTTGAGGCGATAGGCCAGTCTGAACATATGTGTTTTTAGGGCACGCTTAAAACTGTGGGGATGGGGGATTAATCTTTTTAACCTGGGTAGTGCATTCCAAAGAATTGGCACAGCATGTGAAAAGTCTTGGAGACGGGAGTGGGAGGTTCTGATTATTGAGGATGTTAACCTCAGGTCATTAGGAAAATGGAGAGCACAGGTAGGGTGGTAGGCTGAGACGAGGGAGGAGATGTAGGGTGGTGCTGAGCCATGGAGTGCTTTGTGGGTGAGGGTAATAAGTTTATTCCGAATTCTGGAGTGGATGGGTAACCAGTGTAAGGACTGGCACGAGGTAGAGGAATCGGTATAACGATTGGTGAGGAATGTGATCCTAGCTGTGGCATTCTGGATGGATTGGAGAGGGGAGAGTTTGGTAAGAGGGAGATTGATTAGTTGAGCGTTACAATAGTTCAGACAAGAATGAATAAGAGAAACAGTAAGAGTTTTTCAGAGTCAAATGTAAGAAAGGGTCAAATTCTAGAAATGTTTTTGAGGTGCAGATAACAAGAGCGAGCCAGCTATCAGATGTAGGGGGTGAATGAAAGCTCGGAATCAAGTATGACCCCCAAGACAGCGGGCAGGTTGCTGGGGAGTAATGGTGGAACCACACACGGAAATGGCTGTCGGGCATAGGTAGGTTAGTAGAGGGAAGAAACACGAGGAGTTCAGTTTTTGACGGTTCAGTTTCAGATAGAGGGAGGACATGATGTTAGAGACGGCGGTAAGACAATCACTGTTGTTTTCCAAAAAGGCAGGCATAATATCAGAAGTGTATAATTGTGTGTCATTAGCATAGAGATGGTACTGAAACACAAATCTACTATCTACTGATTTCTTGACCAATAGGGGCAGTATACAAAGAGAAGAGGAGGGGGCCTAGAACCGATCCTTGAGTCACCCCAACAGTAAGGGGAAGATGACAGGAGGAGCCAGCAAAAGATACAGTAAAGGAGCCGTCAGAGAGATAGGAGGAGAACCAGGAGAGAACGGCGTCCTTGAGGCCGATGGAACGGCGCATAGTGAGGAGGAGCTGATGATCAACAGTGTCAAATGATGCGGAGAGATCCAAGAGAATCAGCATGGAGTAGTGACAATTAGATTAAGCTGTTAAAAGGTAATCAGAGACTTTAGTGAGGACAGTTTCAGTAGAGTGAAGGAGCCAAAACTGGATTATAGAGGGTCGAGGAGAGATAACTCTCAGAGATAAGTAATGGCTGTATGATGGAATGCTTAAATGAGGAAGGAAAGATACCGGAAGAGAGAGAGAAGTTAAATATTTTTGTTATGTGAGTGGTGACAGCAGGGGAAAGGGACTGGAGAAGATGTGATGGAATGGGGTCACTGGTGCAAGTGGTAGGGCGAGAAGATGCAAGGAGCCTGATTACTTCTTCTTCTGTTACTGGTTCAAAATCAGAGTGTGAGCTAGATGCAGTGGGGGAAGGAGGACAATGCATGGTATGAGGTGTTTGGGAGATAATTTCCTGTCAGATATGGTCAATTTTTTTCTTTCAAATAATTAGCCAGATCGTCAGCATAGGGATCTGTGGTTGGGGCCTGCACTCCTTGGTAGAGTAGGGAATGAAAAGTGTCAAAGAGACATTTTGGGTTATTGGACAGTGAGGTGATGAGGGTGTTGAAATAGGTTTGTTTTGAGAGGTGAAGGGCAGTGTTGTATGTTTTAAGCATAAACTTATAATGGATGAAATCTACGGGTAGATTGGATTTTCTCCACAGACGTTCGGCGCACCTGGACCACGCTGTAGGAAGCGTGTTTTCAGCGTGTGCCAGGGTTGTAGCCATCTGTGCCTAGTTGTTCTATGTATAGAAGTTGCAGTTTCATCCAGGGCACTTTGAAGTGTTTCACTGCAATGCTTCAGTGCAGAATTAGGACAAGAGAGGGAGGAGATAGGGGCCAATGATGACTGCAAGTTCTTCATAAGTTTCTGGGTGTTAATGGCCTGTATGTTTCTTAAAGTGTGGAAAGTGGGGGTGACTTGGGTGGGATGGCAGTTCTTGATAGAGACTGATAGAAGGTTGTGATCAGAGAGTGGGAGAGGGGAGTTTGTGAAATCATCCACTGAGCAAAGCCAGGAGAAGTCGAGGGAGTTTACATCTTCATGCATGGGGGGTTAGTATGCTGTGAGAGGCGGGAAGAGGAAGTTAGAGATAAAAGGTGAGAAACAGATGGTGAGAGGGGAAGAACAATGGAAATGTTAAAGTCTCCCATGATGAGGGTGGGGATGTCACAGGAGAGATAGTGTGGAAGCCAGGTGGCAAATTGTTCCAGAAACTGATGGCAGGGGCACGGAGGACGATACACCACCGCCACTCGCATGGAGAAGGGGATGTAGAATCTGACAGCATGGACCTCGAAAGAAGGGAAGACAAGTGAGTGTACTTGAGGGATAGCCTGAAAGGTACATTTGGGTGATAGGCGCAAATCAACTCCTCCACCTGCTCTGTTGTCCGATCTTGGGGTATGGGAGTAGTGTAGTCAACCATATGAAAGAACAGCAGCAGTGGTGGTGTCTGACTGCTGGATCCAGGTTTCAGTAAGAGCCAGAAGGTTAAGATAAACTGAAAGAAGAAGTCATGGCTGAAGGAGAGTTAATTACAATAAATATGAACCTCCTTGCATGGCTGTAGAAGGGAGGCTCCATAAAACCTTTTTTGATGTTATTAGCATGTTCTTTTAGCCTCATCCATAATTCACTCACTCACATTCATTTGAACTGACAACACAAATCTTCATCAGGAAAACCAGTTGAGACACTCTTCAGTACCGATGTATTCATTTAACTTTTGCACAACTGGAGCTCTATATTATCAGGTAGCAACTAGGAATTTTATTGACTTGTATACTCAGTTTTATAGTATTTTATAGTTATACAGGTGGGACCACAGTGCACATTGTAATTTCTTTTTATTAATTCCTGTATCCCTATTAGCATAGGTTCGACAGATCCCTTGTTGCTTGTTGCAGCAGTGGTAAACACATCTAGGTGGGAGTACTGAGTTTTTACTGTTTTTGACATTTTTTTTAATCAATTACATCATGTTTTGCTGGGCTACATGTTCATATGAATGGTTTAGAGAAGTCAAAATTAATGACAGATTCCCTTTGAAACAAGTGGTAAGTGGTTAACTTGGACTTAACTCACCCTTCATCACAAGCGTATTCAACAATAGCTCCAAAAACAAATTCCTCCTCATTTCTCAACTCAAATGATCCAAATGGTATATCACCTGGGTGCCCACATGGCTTTTCTGTATATAAAATAGAATAATTTTAATGCACAATATTCAATATTGTAATCAAAATGTATCATATTAAGATCATTTATTGGTTGTTACATTTTTATAGGTGTTCAAAGTTGCTACACAGTTCCCATTTACCGTACTTAAAGTGGGGAAATCCAACTTTATACCAAACAGCAGGAAATATATACTCGTAGGAATATGCTCTCACAGATCTACTCCAAAATTGTCATAAAAAATTCTTCAAATACACTTAAATGCCTAAAAAGGACCACATGATACACCATCAGTTTACAGAGGCAAAAATGCTTTACTTTCTTTTATCCGGTGTAATTACACTTTGATGAATAGCAATAGTATTTAGCTTTGGGATCTCTCACTGTTAGGCCGGGATCACACATGCTAGAAACACGGCCGAGTCTCGCATGTTAATACTCGGCACTGCCGCCAGCACTCGGATCGGAGCGTGCGGCCGCATAGCAATACATGGAGCCGCACACCACTCATGAGTGCCAGCAGCAGTGCCGGGTACTAACATGTGAGACTCGGCCGTGTTTCTCGCATGTGTGATATATGTGTGATCCCGGCCTTACTCTGATTTTATTGTCTAGGATTCTGTGTTAATTATTATTATTATATCCTATTTTGCCTCTTCAGTTGAATACACATGTATTGTACATTGTATTGAATTCTTATGTATTGTATACTGTGCTTATACTTAACGAATAAGGTTTTGTACACATTAATGTCATGGCTTCTATTTAATGCAGAAGAAATAACTATGCGCTGGATCTGTACTTAAATGCATAACTCCTAATACCTGAATATTTGTGAAATGTCCATAAAAGCTCCCAGAAAAATCTGTTGTTTGGAACAAATTTCACCAACTATCTTTGAGGTCTGTAAGAAGGTCAGAGAAGATGGTTGGTATGCTTTCTCTGACAAACTGGCCAGTGTGAAGAAAACCTGAACTAAACACTTACTGCCTTGTTTCTCCACTGATCATAATTGATTGCTGGAGGTTCCAGCACGGGAACACACTATTGTCAAAGACCCTATTAAAATTATACATTGTCCAGAGGAGAATAAAAACACCTGTTCTGCATTTTTTTACTTACGATCATTTAACTACATTTGCAATAATGTTTATTTAAAATGTTTTACACTTTTTCTTTAAATGAAGCTTTAAATGGATGATAAACTGCTAGATATAAGTTTGGACCCTTGAAATTGAATTTTTGTGTGTGTCTGTTACTCTCTCATATTTTGATATATACTATGTGAAATGAGTTTGGGCTTTGAAAGGATTTGCATCAGGGTTGTTACATATTTTTCAGCTTGATATCATTTTTACAATAATATGGCCCCAATTTGCTATTTCTGTTATTTTTTTAGTCACTTTCCTTTTTGTCTTGTATTTTTTGCCGTTTTTGGTGCCAAATTCATCAAAATGACAAATGGGATTTAGGAATTTGTCAAAAAGTAAAAAATGGGCTTTCTTCCTGTCTTGAGCTGTTATGGCAAATTTTGGCACTGTTGGACCCAAAAGTCATAAAATTGCTCCAAAATGTCAGCATAATCAAAAATTACAACAGGAGGGGACTGAAGTACAGTGCTGCCAAAGTTTGCAACTTTTAATAAAGTCGCAATTAATCAACCAAGGAAAAACACATGGAACTTGTAGGCACCGCCACAAGGCAAAATAAAAAAATTGAAAGGGACGAACACATAAAATAGACTTAAAAAAGCAGAAATATAAAAATGAATTGAGTGCAAACAAAAACAAGGCGTAAAGCACACAGGACTAGACAAAAAACAGGTTCAAGGGCAATGTTGAATCAGGGCCACAGTTAATTTTTTCCATATTAAAATATTTCACTAAAAATATGTTTCAAATTTTTGGTACTATGCAATGAGATGAAAAACCTGCACTGAAAATATGCTTTTGATAAAGATAATCTTGATAAAGAGGTGATACATTTCTATTATACATTTGTATAGACTGTAAATTGTTTTAGATAAGTTACACTGCAATACTTACTTTTGCATTCACCTTTTCTACCAAAATATTGCCATTCACCACTTATACAAGCCTTCTTGATTGTTCCTTGACGAACATATCCAGGTCGGCACTGATAAACTGCTTGTGTTCCTCCAGGATAACTCTCATTTTCCCAGTCACCTACTAATTCTGCCTCCACCATTCTTTCTGGCCTCTTGCATGAACCTAAATGCAAGTAAAAAAAATGAAGTTGAGTGATCATCATTACTAACCCACTTATTGCTACACTACATGCATAGGTGGACAACTAGAACATACTGAAAATGCATGAGTAAACTTAAATCACACTGAAAATATGCACTAATAATAAATGATTTATATGCTATAAATTCAGCAATTTTATTTGAGCTATCTTTTTAGGCCAAAACTGAATAAGGTATCTAAATTTGGATAAATGCAGTTACAATTGAGACTGCAACAGTTGCCAAATGCTTAAATGTAAAAGTGAGGCCACATCAACTAGAGATGTGAGGAGTGTAGGAGAGGGAGGACTGGGAACTTCACGGATCCAGAATGAAACCCATAGGGTTGAGCCAAATCAGAAGCAGGTCGGTGACTTTCCCTGTTGGAAGCACAGCATACCATAGAAAAAAAAGTGGGAAGGTGGCGACACACCAAGTTGTTAGGCATCTGGGTTCAGCGTCTGCTCTGCAGGAATCCAGAGCCTCACATTCTGCGGTCTCCTGCTGTCTATCTACTGCAGAGAAGATTACTTTGCAGCAGACCGCTCCAGAGACCAAGTTCCTGTGTGCTCATACTGGGCATGCTCACGAGGCGATCTCCCATTGGAGATCGGGAGTCATATGCCCAGGTCCTGCTCCAGATCTCATTGGTCCATCTCGGAGATCTGGAAGGTCGACCATGAGCTAGTATAGACTTTTCAAGTGTGAATGGTGACGGATGTATACCCGATAAATTTTCTAGCGATTGCATCTCCTTTAGGGGTTTCGTGAGCCAGTGCTCTATCCAGCTGGAGTTACTGGCTGCGCGATTCCCTACAGAACGGGCTAAGGTGGGGTTTATTATTTCCCTTCTGTCGGGCAGGGCGTTGGAGTGGGCCACGCCACTGTGGGAGCGTGGTGACCCTGAGGTTCGGACCGCTGCTCAGTTCTTAACATCTATCAAGCAGGTTTTCCTGGGACCATGGGTCACGCACGATACCTCTCTTTAGCTCCTTGCATTAACTCAGGGATGCCTCTTGGTCAGGCAGTATGCCGTTCGTTTTCGGACACTGGCTTCCGAGCTGGAGTGGTCTGATAGAGCCCTCATCCCTGTGTTTTGGAGAGGTTTAGCTGAGCATGTAAAGGATGCTCTGTCTACCAGAGAGGCTCCTGGAAGACTGGAGGAGCTGATTGCCATTGCCACCCGTATTGATCTCCGTTTCTTGGAGCGCGGGCTGGAGCGTGCTCAATCCAGACGGAGGGTTACTCCGGCTCCCAACTTCTTTGAACCTCTGGAATCACCCGAGCCAGAGTGTTCACTCGCATAGCCCATGGAGGTGTCTTGCGCCAGTCTCAAGGCGCGTCCGGCACTAAGCTCCACTTGCGGCTACCACTGTCAGCACTTTGTTCCCCAGGATAACGGGGCCCCGCAATGGCCAAACTCTGTGCCGCCGGGCAAGATCTTTGTCCCCCCTCGCCTTCGGCCGAAGGTTCTCGCGTGGGCACATGCATCCAGGGCGGGTGGTCACTGTGGCTACATACAGACCACAAAACTCCTGGCAGGGTCATATTGGTGACCGCACAGGGCTCGGGACATTAAAAAATATATTCAGACATGCGCCTCATGTGCCCGGGATAGCCTCCTTAAACAGAGAGTGGAAACGTCTGCTGACACACCGTGGCGTTCCACTTCAACCTATGTTCCGGACGGTTTTGCCGCTCCCGTTTTCTCCCACGTGTCCCTTCTTAAACCTGGCGATCTTGCAACCTCTGATACCTTCCACGAGTCCCGGTTTTCTGTGTCATCTCCTGGGACATCAGACTCGCCTTCGGACGAGTCTGAGACCTATGCCTCTGATGGGCACAAGGTGGTGGATTGGAAGGCTCAGAGGGGAGGGGGCCCTAGTAGGGGGTAATGTTAGGCATCTGGGTTCTGCATCTGCTCTGCAGGAATCCAGAGCCTCACATTCTGCGGTCTCCTGCTGTCTATCTACTGAAGAGAAAATTACTTTGCAGCAGACCGCTCCAGAGACTAAGTTCCTCTGTGCTCCTACTGGGCATGCTCATGAGGCAATCTCCCATTGGAGATCAGGAGTCATGTGCCCAGATCTCATTGGTCCATCTCGGAGATCTGGAAGGTCCCGCACGGCTATAAAAAGCGCGCATGACCGTTCGGCCATGCGCTAGTATAGACTTTTCAAGCTAATGTGTGAATGTTGATGGAGGACTCTGGTGACTGACTCATTTGAAACCCCTTCCCTTTTGATATTACGCATGTGGATAGGGAATTAGTGCAGCAGTCAGCGCCAGTCAGTGGCAAGCCTTAGGCCACTGTGCACACCGCACCTCTACTCTAGCGTCCGACATTGCTCCTGCTTCCTAGCTTTGTCGACTAGCGGCCGTGCCCTACGCCGCGCTGCAGTTGCAGCCCTCCTTGGCATCCGCAGTAGCGATGCCGCACACATGCTAGGTCTAGACGGACGCAACTCCTCTGCCTTGGGTCCTGCTCCTGTGACCAGATACCGTGTGTGCATTTCCCTGTGGTTTGTGACACTAACAGGCTCAGCGTTTTCGTATGTTTATGTTGCGGCGCCTCTGTGTGTGAACAGAGCCCCCTTTGCGCACTTCAGGTGAAGTCTAACCCGTGTGCATTATACCACCATTTTGCTCGTCTGTCATTACCTAGCAGTGGTGTAACATCTACTGCATGGTGGACCCCCGAGCGGCGGACGCACTTTATTATTTATTTTTACTTAGTGCGTTCATCCGTTCCTAACACAACATAGTAACATAGTAACATAGTTATTAAGGTTGAAGGGAGACTTTAAGTCCATCTAGTTCAACCCATATCCTATCCTAACTTGCCCTAACATGTTGATCCAGAGGAAGGCAAAAAAAACCCATGTGGCAAACAGTAAGCTTCACATTGGGGAAAAAAATTCCTTCCCGACTCCACATATGGCAATCAGACTAGCTCCCTGGATCAACGCAATATTAAGGAAACTAGTGTATATACCCTGTAATATTATACCTTTCAAGAAAGGCATCCAGTCCCTTCTTAAATTTTAGTAGGGAATCACTCATTACAACATCATATGGCAGAGAGTTCCATAGTCTCACTGCTCTTACAGTAAAGATTCCGCGTCTGTGAGTATGCTTAAACCTTTCCTCCAGACGTAGAGGATGCCCCCTTGTCCCCGTCACAGGTCTAAGAGTAAAAAGATCATTAGAAAGGTCTTGGTATTGTCCCCGCATATGTTTATACATTGTAATAAGATCACCCCTAAGCCTTCGATTCTCCAAACTAAATAACCCCAAGTGTAATAACCTGTCTTGGTATTGCAGACCCCCTAGTTCCCTAATAACCTTGGTCGCTCTTCTCTGCACCCGCTCCAGTTCAGCTATGTCTTTCTTATACACCGGAGACCAGAACTGTACACAGTATTCTAAGTGTGGTCGCACTAGTGACTTATATAGAGGTAAAATTATGTTCTCCTCATGAGCATTTATGCCTCTTTTAATGCATCCCATTATTTTATTTGCCTTTGCAGCAGCTGCCTGACACTGGCCGCTAAATGTGAGTTTGTCGTCCACCCATACACCCAGGTCTTTTTCAGTGACTGTTTTGCCCAGTGTTTTACAATTAAGCACATAATTATACATCTTGTTTGTTCTACCCAAGTGCATGACCTTACATTTATCCCCATTAAAGCTCATTTGCCATTTATCAGCCCAAGCTTCTAGTTTACATAAATCCTCCTGTAATATAAAATTGTCCTCCTCTGTATTGATTACCCTGCAGAGTTTAGTGTCATCTGCAAATATTGAAATTCTACTCTCTATGCCCCCTACAAGGTCATTAATAAATATGTTAAAAAGAAGCGGGCCCAAAACTGACCCCTGTGGTACCCCACTGCTAACTGTGACCCAGTCCGAGTGTGCTCCATTAATAACCACTCTTTGTTTCCTATCCCTGAGCCAGCTCTTAACCCACCTACACAAATTTTCCCCTATCCCCATTGTTCTCATTTTATGTATCAACCTTTTGTGTGGCACCGTATCAAAAGCTTTTGAAAAGTCCAAAAGTCCATGTACACCACGTCCACTGCATTCCCTTTGTCCAGACCGGAACTTACCTCTTCATAAAAGCTTATCAGATTAGTCTGACAGGAACGGTCCCTTGTAAACCCATGTTGATATTGGGTCATAAGGTTATTCTTCTCTAGATACTCCAGTATAGTATCTCTTAGTAAACCCTCCAGGATTTTACCCACAGTTGAGGTTAAACTTACTGGCCTATAATTTCCCAGTTCAGTTTTTGTCCCCTTTTTGAATATTGGCACCACATTTTCTATGCGCCAGTCCTGTGGTACAGACCCTGTTATTATGGAATCTTTAAAGATTAAAAATAATGGTCTATCTATGACTGTGCTTAATTCCTGCAGTACTCGGGGGTGTATCCAATCCTGGCCCGGGGATTTGTCAATTTTAGTGATTTTTAGACGCCGCCGTACTTCCTGCTGGATTAAGCAGGTGACATTTAACGGAGAATTTTTATCCCTGATCATGTTATCCGTCATGGGATTTTCTTGTGTAAATACTGTTGAAAAAAAGTCATTAAGCATATTGGCTTTTTCCTCATCCTCATCCACCATTTCACCCAGACTATTTTTAAGGGGACCAACACTATCATTTTTTAGCTTCTTGCTATTTATGTAGTTAAAGAATATTTTGGGATTATTTTTACTTTCTCTGGCAATGAGTCTCTCTGTCTCAATCTTTGCTGTCTTGATTTGCTTTTTACAGAATTTATTTAATTTTCTGTATTTATTTAATGCCTCATCACTACCTACTTGCTTTAATTCTCTAAATGCTTTATTTTTATCTCTTATTGCGCCCCTTACAGCTCTGAAGTTTAGTGTCCTTGTTACCCCTCTACTACACATCTTATTAAAGGATACATGAAAACTTATTAATTTGTGATCACTATTACCCAAGTGACCCTCAACCCTTACATTTGATATGCGGTCTGGCCTGTTGGTTAATATTAGGTCTAGCAGTGCCCCCCCTCTTGTTGGGTCCTGAACCAGTTGTGAAAGGTAATCGTCTCTCATAGTAGTCAAAAACCTATTACCTTTGCTGGAACTGCAGGTTTCGGTTCCCCAATGTATTTCAGGGTAGTTGAAGTCCCCCATAATAATGACTTCTCCTTGAGTTGCAGCTTCATCTATTTGCTTTATGAGGATATTCTCTGTTGCTTCCATTATTTTTGGAGACTTATAACAAACCCCTATCAGTAATTTATTATTTTTCCCCCCTCCCCTTATCTCTACCCACAGGGACTCTACATTTTCATTAGATTCAAATATATTATCACGAAGGATGGGTTTTAAGGATGATTTTACATATAAACACACACCTCCCCCTCGCTTATTTGTTCGGTCATTTCTGAACAGACTATAGCCCTGTAAATTAACCGCCCAGTCATGGTTCTCGTCCAGCCATGTCTCAGATATCCCCACCATGTCATAATTATGCTCCAACAACATTAACTCCATTTCCTCCATCTTGCTGGCGAGGCTTCTGGCATTAGTATACATGCACTTTATGTATCTCTCTGTACCTCTATTCTTTCTTAAATTATTAACTGTTCTAACCCCACCCCCCATGCCACCCCCACCCCCAATGTCATTATTTGTGCCCAGGTCTCTATCTGCACTGTCTTCCCCTCCTATAAAAGGAATACCCTCCCCCCAGTCCCTAGTTTAAACACTCCTCCAACCTTCTAGCCATTTTCTCCCCCAGCACAGCTGCACCCTCCCCATTGAGGTGCAGCCCATCCCTAGCGTAGAACCTGTAGCCAACTGAGAAGTCAGCCCAGTTCTGCAGGAACCCAAACCCCTCCTTTCTACACCAATTCCTGAGCCACTTATTAACCTCCCTAATCTCCCGTTGCCTCTCTGGCGTGGCACGTGGTACAGGAAGTATTTCCGAAAATACCACCTTTTAGGTCCTAGCTTTAAGCTTACAGCCTAATTCCCTGAAATCATCTTTAAGGACCTTCCACCTACCTCTAACTTTGTCATTTGTGCCAATGTGCACCATGACCGCTGGATCCTCACCAGCCCCTCCCAGTAATCTGTCAACCCGATCAGCGATGTGTCGGACTCGAGCGCCAGGTAGGCAGCACACCGTTCGACGATCCCTGTCTTTGTGACAGATTGCCCTATCTGTTCCTCTAATAATTGAGTCTCCCACTACCAGAACCTGTCTGGCCTGCCCTGCTCTCCTATTTCCCCCCTTACTGGAGCAGACACTCCTCCGGCTTTCAGAGGACATGCCTTGCTGCAGCAGTGCTACTCCTGCACTAACACTCCCCTCATCTGCCAACTTAGCAAACTTATTGGGGTGTGCCAGATCAGGACTAGCCTCCCTGGTGCTCTTCCCTCTACCCCACCTTCTAACTGTCACCCAGCTAGCTGCTTCACTGTCCTGCAGCTCCAACCTAGCATCCCCCCCTCATCTATCCCATTGAGCGTCTGCTCAGTGAGCAGAAGACTCCTTTCCATATTGTCTATGGATCTCAGTGTTGCCAGCTGCACATTTAGATCCATTATCTGGGCTTCCAAATGCACAACGTGCTCACATCTTGCACAGCAGTATGCACCCTCGACCGGCTGTTCAAGGATTTCATACATGCGGCAAGACGTGCACTGGATGGCATTGGCAATAGTGGAGCACATCCTAATGGGGATTGCACCAGACAATAAGATAAGTAAAAATAAGTTAAAAAAAAAAAATGTATTAATATAATTTAACAGCAATTCAGTAAGGCCTCCCTTGGAAACTCCCTGAATCCAAAGTCACTGAATCTCAAGTCACACACTTACCACAGTTCGCACTTACGCTCAGGTCACACTCAGCTCGTACACACTCGCTCAGGCAGAAGATTTAAAAGAGTTTTTTTTTTTTTGTTGTTTTTTCCCCCTTTTACCAGCACACCACCATGCTGCTCAATGCACTTCCAAAAGGTATAGATAGAATGAAAAAACTTTATTCAGGCATATGAGGCCATAATTAAAAGATGAAAAGCCTGACGCATTTCAGGTGCGTTACTGCACCCTTACTCATAGGATACATATCTGAATAAACAGTCACAATAAATAGAAAAGGAATACCTATCAAAGTCAATACAAAATCAATTGCATATGCACCAGGTGACACAGAAAGCGCTGCATTAAAACACATATTAGTAAATGTAGCTAATTATGCAAATTGTCTCTTCAGAGAGGAAGAGGACTAGAACTCTAGCGCCACCTATTGGAAGTAGCAATCCTAAAAGTCAATGTCGACCCTTTAACGGGCCTTGTTACATAACTTAGGATAAAAGCCAAGCCATGTCATGTAACAAGGCTCATTAAAGGGTCGACATGGTATTGCTGAAAATATCATCTTGTCCCGCAAAAAATGAGCTGCCATACAGTGTCATCAGCAAGAAAATAAAAAAGTTATAGCTTGCTGAATAAAGCGATGCAAAAATAATTATTTTTTATATAAAATTGTTTTATTGTATAAAATCCCCTAAACATAAAAAAATTATATAAATGAGGAAATGCTGTAATTGTACTGACTCAAAGAAAAAAACTGCTTTATGAATTTTACCACATGTGGAACGGTGTAAACGCCCATCCCCCCAAAAGAAATTCATGAAATGCTGGTTTATGTTCATTCTGCGCCCCAAAAATTGGAATAAAAAGCAATCAAAAAATGTCAGTTGCACGAAATTGATACCAATAAAAACGTCAACTCGTCCCACAAAAAATAAGACCTCACATGACTCTGTAGGTCAAAATATGGAAAAATTATAGCTCTCAATATGTGGTGATGCAAAAACTATTTTTACAATAAAAAGCGTCTTTTAGGGTGTGACAGCTGCCAAACATAAAAACCCGCCATAAATAGTAAATCAAACCCCCCGTTATCACCCCCTTAGTTAGGGAAAAATACTAAAATTAAAAGAAAATGTATTTATTTCCATTTTCCCATTATGGTTAGGGCTAGGGTTAGGGCTGAAATAAGGGTTAGTGGTGTGCTGGGGTTAGTGTTAGAGTTAGAATTGGGGGCTTCCACTGTTTAGGCACATCAGGGGCTCTCCAAACGCAACATGGCGTCTGATCTCAATTCCAGCCAATTCTGTGTTGAAAAAGTCAAACGATGCTCCTTCCCTTCCAAGCTCTGTCATGCGCCCAAACAGTGGTTTACCCCCACATATGGGGTATCAGCCTACTCAGGACAAAATGGACACCAACATTTGGGATCCAATTTTTTCTGTTACCCTTGGGAAAATAAAAAATTGGGGGCAAAAATATCATTTTTGTGGAAAAAAATATGACTTTTTTACCCTTTGCCACGACAGCACCCACATGAGAGAGGGATTCACCCATAGGAACAGGAAACCTAGAGAAATAAAAGGGGCGGTCCCCCTCTCCCCCTCAGTTGGATTCCTGTTCCTATAGGAAACCCTGGAATACATGCATAGAAGATGATTTCTGAGCCAGTGCAGCCGCCTGTGTTTTTTCTGTGAGAATAGCAGGGGCTGCGGCATCAGAAGTAGTGGTGGGGGAGCCACTGCATGCAGCCTACCCCCTCGTCTGAGCGTAATACAGGGAGGTTCCGGGTGAGCAAGGTGGCCTGGACTCCTGAGGACATGACCGGGGGCTCCGACAGGGAGAATCACTGCAGGGTCAGCGGCGGCGGCATGATTCTCAGTGCCGTGCGGCCACGCAGGTGCAGTATCGGAGGCCCGGCGTGTTTGACCCGGAAATAGCCGGAGCACTTCCAGGGGAGTCCCAGTGTGGTGGTATGGCGGCGTCACATTCAAAAAAGCCGACAGCACACAGAGCCAGTGTGTTCATTATGTCATGCCCGGCGCAAGATGTGCACCCACTGGTGGTGGAGCAGAGCAGCAGCACTAGCAAAAGAGGCAGCACAAAGAGTGCTAAAAGCAGTCACAGCAGCAGCACCAGAAGCGGCAGCACCAAGAAAAGTGGATGCTCCAGAGAGGAAGCTTCCACAGGCACAGGGCAACGAGGTAGAGAAGTGGAACTACCTACAGCCCATATGACGTCTCCGCCTCCAGAACCGATGTCGCGCGGCTTCACTGGGTGAGTGTAAAGAAGGCTCTACCTATTAAGAAGATTCCTTCCTTTTCTATACCTCTCCTTCATAGGCTAAGAAAACCCATAAATCAAAACACAGAGAATGTGCACTGTGTGCGCACCCACTTCCAGACTCATACCTTAAGAGGTTATGTCCAGGGTGCATTGGTCAAACCTTACAAGAAGAGGCTGATGTAGTGGCCACAGAAGTCAGAGCCTTGATTAGACAGGAGATTCAGGCTCTGGGGACCATTGTTTCAAAGAAGCAGGGGAGCAGGGCCCCTTCCCCAGTCTCTAGTTCAGGATCGGCAGAGGTCTTAATCTGATCTTCGGGATCCTCTGAATCATCATCAAATTCATCAGAGGATGAGGACCGAACTTGCTTCCCCCTTGACAGCATAGATAACCTCGTAAAATCCGTTAGAAATATGATGGGGTGCCCAGACACGAAAGAGTCCAGGTCCACACAGGATATAATGTTTGCCAAGCTGGCACAGAAAAAAACGCAGAACTTTTCCTATAATCTCCGCCATTAAGGGCCTTGTTAAAAAGGAATGGGACAGACAAATGCAGCAAGGATTTCTCCCAACCTCCTCTAAAAGACGTTATCCCTTTAGTGACGAGGAACTGGCCACATGGTCCAAAGTTCCGAAGGTAGATGTGGCTGTGGCATCCACCTCAAAACAGTCGGTCCTACCAGTGGAGGATGCACAGGTCTTGTCGGATCCACTGGACTGCACGACCGAAGCTTTGCTCAAAAGGTCTTGGGAGGCTAACACCGGAGCCTTTAGACCCGCCATCTCCAGCACATGCACTGCGAGGTGATTATTGGTCCGGATAGATCTGCTGGTGCAACAGATCAAGGGGAAAGTAGCGAGAGAAAAAGTCTTACATACAATCCCATTGATCAGAGGGGCTGTGGCATTCTTAGCAGATGCATCAGCAGACACCCTGCACCTGGCGGCTAGGTCGGCCAGCCTGGTTAACGCAGCTCCACGAGCCTTCTGGCTAAAGGACTGGAAGAGGGATGCACAGTCTAAATCTAAACTTTGTGCAATCCCGTGCCAGGGTGAGTTCCTGTTCGGAAAAATACTGGATAATTTACTCACCAAGGCAGGAGAGAGAAGGAAGGGTTTCCCTAATCAGTCTCTTCCTTCTTACAGGAGGGCATTTAGAAGACGACCATTTAATAGGAGGAAGTCATATAAACCGCAAAAATACTGCTGGGAATCAAAAGAAACAAAGCAAAGAGGTGCCTTGTTCAGTGGGTCTTCTACGACAAAACGTAATAGATATCGATAGTACAGGCCCCCCAGAAGGTGGTAGGCTTAAATTTTTCCACCAAAACTGGGAACATATAACATCAAGTCAGTGGATCCTTTATCTAGTAAAGTTTGGGTTAAGATTGGAGTTTTTTCGGATTCCACAAGATACATTCATAACGACATCCCTTAGAGCACCGAAACAACAGGAGGCACTCCAATTAGAAATTGTCACTCTTCTGGCAAAAAATGTCCTGGTAGAAGTACCTAGGGATAAGGAAGGTAGGGGATTCTATTTCCCTTTATTCCTGGTCTCCAAGCCTGATGGTTCATTCAGTACCATAATAAATCTTAGGAAGTTGAATACCTTTTTGTATGAACAAACCTTTACGATGGAATCAATCTACCATCAAACTTTTAATTCCCAGATGTCTCATGGCCGGGCTACTACCATCTTCCCATACATGCCAAACATCAACAGTATCTCAGGGTGGCAGTCAACCTGGCTGGTCAAGTCCGTCATTTGCAATTTGCGGCAATGACGTTTGGCCTTTCAATGGCTCCTCGAGTATTCATGAAAGTAATGCTGGAGGTGATGGCTTATCTGTGTCAACAAGATACAAAAATTGTGCCCTACCTAGATGATTTTCTAGTGACAGGAAAATCTGCCTCCCAATGTAAATAACACCTGTCTAACACCATTTCATCTTTACAGGCTTTAAGATGGATTCTCAATTTCAAAAAATCCAGGCTGGTTCCAGAAACCCTCCAGTCCTTCCTGGGATTACACCTGGACTCCGTAAGTCAGAGGTGTCTCCTCCCAGAATGCAAGAAATTGACTATAATTTCAAAAGACAGGTCGACAAGGAACAGGCCTCACATGTCACTGAGGAAAGCCATGTCCCTCCCAGGGTCCCTCACCTCCTGCATTCCAGCAGTTCAGTGGGCTCAATACCATACCAGAACCTTACAACATGAGGTTCTATATACACAGCGCTAATGTCAAAGCCGTCTAGATAGAAGTATCACCATCTCTGAGGAGGTGCTAGATTCCTTATCTTGGTGGTTAAATAAAGATAATCTGTCCAGGGGAGTGCCATGGACAATAAAACCCTCCAAGATAATTACCACTAATGGTGGTCCAGATGAGTTTGGTGCCCACTTGGGGGATAATCTAGCTCAGGGCCTCTGGGACACTGTCAAGATAGAACGCTCCTCGAACTGGAAGGAGTTAAAAGCGGTTGATTATACTTTAAATTATTTTCTTCCCCACCTCTGAGGATCTCACATAAGAATCCTATTGGACAATATGACAGTGGATGCATATTTAAATCATCAAGGCAGAACACGATCAGAAAGTCTAATGTCTATGACAAGGAATATATTAGACCTAGCAGAAGTCAACTTGTTGTCCCTGACGGCTCTTCACATCAAAGGTGAGGAAAATACAAAGGCCGACTTTCTCAGTTGCCACACGCTTCGCCAAGGAGAATGAACTCTCAAAGGTTGCATATTCAGGAGGACAGTAGAATTATGGGGACCCCACAAATAGATCTATTTGCTATCAGGGAAAACAGACAGGTACAGAGGTTTGCCTCCCTAAACACAAAAAATCATCCAGACATGGTAGACTCCCTCCAGTTTCCCTGGTAATTCGACCTAGCATAGGCTTTTCTGCTAATGTTATTGATCCCGCTAGTCATCAGGAAGATAAGGGAGGAGAAAGCAAGAGTGATTCTCATAGCTCCCTTCTGGCCGGAAAGATCTTTGTTCTCTTGCCTCTGAGCCATGTCAGTATGTTACCCCTGGATACTTCAAGCAAACCAGGACCTGCTCTCTCAAGGACCATTCTATCACCCTCAAGTGAAAGGCCTCCACTTGATGGCATGGAATTTGAGAGGCGGCTACTAAGATCAAGGGGCTTTTCCAATAACCTTATCGACACATTGTTGTAGAGTAGGAAAGAATCCACAACTACAATAACTATATGGCAGAGTGTGGAGGAAGTTTCTGGACTACTATACGTAACCCTTCTCCTCAGATAGTTCCAACTACAGCCATACTAGAGTTTTTTCAGAAAGGACGAAAGCTGGGTCTATCAGTCAATATTTTAAAGGTTCAGGTGTCAGCTTTTGGAGCACTTTATGGTTCTTATATAGCAGGAGATAGATGGGTGTCACAATTCATTAAAACATGTGAGAGAAGCAACCCAGTCCACATTCCACGTTTACCACCTTGGGATCTGGTCCTTGATGCCAAACTGGGCCCCATTTTGAGCCATTAGAGTCTCTCTAAAGAACATCTCATATAAGGTAGCCCTATTAGTGGCCTTAGCATCTGCCAGGAGAGTTAGTGATATCCAGGCCCTCTCTGTAGACCCTCCCTTCCTACTAATATTCCAGGATAGGATAATACTCAAGCCAGATCCATCATATCTCCCTAAAGTGGCGTCAAGTTACCATAGATCACAGGAGATTTTCCTGCCTTCCTTTTATGACAATCTGTCAGGTCCAGAGGAAGAGAAGTTTCACACACTGGATGTGAGGAGAGCAGTCTTGAGTTATCTGGCGCCCCTTAGGCTTCAGTCGCCACAGACGTACTGCACCTTCTCCTAAGGTGCAGTGCCACACCATCCAGGTAAGGTGGGAACTCCTGACTACACTCCACACCTGCATTCTACACACAGGATAGATCAGTGGGGCCACCTAACAGCTACAGGCTGGGGGGTAGCAGAGCACGCCTCGTGGAACCCTGATTCATAACACAAGATGTGCTGGGAGGCGGGTGGAGTAAGATGATACAAAAGAGTGGGAAGAGTGAGGATTAGTGAGTAAGGAGAACAGAGTTGGAGAGAGAGGAGAGAAGATGGATGTCTGAGGGACGTGCTGCAGCAGGTCCCAGTGATCTGGGCTGCTGGCACGAGAGAGACAGAGAAAGAGACTGATAAGATTGATAACCTAACCTTCCATAAGAGAGAACAGATCGGAACGAAGAATAGAAGGACGGTGGGAAGCAGGTTGAGAAAGAGAAATAACACTTCCAGTCCAGAGCGCAAGGGCCGGGGCCCGGTCCCCGAGGTTGATCGGATCTTTATGTCCAGCAACAGACACCGGAGGAGTAGTGAGCCGCTAATGCCTTACTCCCCTCATAGACTTGGGACACAACAGCACTTGGATAGTGAGCAGGGGCGCGAAAATGGAGTCCCCGAAGCAGGCTACAGCTGTCTGTCATACAAGTAAAGACTAGGAACACCTTGAGAGAGGCATTCCAGGGTAATTAAGTACAGGAGTGCTTCGCACCTAAAGGCGCATTGGAGGAGGCGTTCAGTAAGGTACATGTTAGCAGAGTGTGGAAAGGAGAATCCTATCTTGCCTGCAGGTTGGCTAGAGCCCTGACCTGGAGAACACAGTGCGGAGGCAGGCGGTTGTGTGAACTGCAAACAGTGAGTAAAGCTTTGGAACCGCACACCCTGGTGTCCTCCAGTTATTCTGCACCGCTACATCGAGTACCTGCACCTGCATCATCTACACCCTCCCCGCCATTACTTCATCTACACTGCCCTGGGACTACAGCTCCGCCTGTGGGGAGCTTTACTATCTGTGCTGCACACACCATCAGTCCCAGTGGATCTGCCTGCAGCGTCGGCCTAACATCACACTTGCCGAGCACCACAGGTGGCGTCACAAACTATTCCTACAAACTGTAATATAACTACATCTCCCGCCAATTCATTGGGCGCAAAGGGCCACGGACCGGGTCTTTGCTGCTGTGACACTTCCCCCTGACACCGGCCCGGTACAGAGTACCCCACAGCCCTGGGACAAGGGGTGACCCAATTTTGGCATCACGAACAGGATGACGAGACCTGATGCCATCGGGTTCTGTGTGCCTTGGATTTACAATTTTTGAAAATGTGCAAAAGACCAAATTTAATAGACTGTGACATGAATCTCAAAAATGGCCGCTGGCGCGGAGAAGACGGCGTGAAGAGATGGGAGGTCCTAAGAAAAGGCCGCAAAGAGTATTGGGCCTTCCCTGCCTGAATTACTATGTGACAGATGCATGGCCCACCCCCCGAGGGGATCGTATACTGGCTTGGTATGGAGGCGCTGGAAGAAGACGCCGCCCCTGGAAGGAGGGGCAGAGGAAGTCAGTGGCGAGCAGAAGGGCGGAGCAAGAAGAAGACCGCCAGAACGCCATTTTGGGAAGCAAGGGAAGGAGGCCTGCGGAGCGCGGGGAAGTGCAAACCCCCGGCGCCATGGCTGATGGCTCCAACCCTGAAACTGGCATGATTTGCCGGCAGCTACAGGATGAGATCACGGAACTGACCACCCGTCTGCAGCTGAGGAAGGAAGCTTTGGAAAGGCTGAGACAGCAGCGGGCCCAGTCGGGGCCCACCAGTGAGGTACCCAGTTCACCGGTACCCGCTGCTACACCGGACTGCCCCCAGACGGCGCTGACCTACACATCTACCCTGACAGTGCGGCTGAGCACCACCTGCCCGGAGAAGTCACCGGAGGACCCAGGAGTGGAAGCGGAGCTCCCGCTTGGACCTGACGCGGCTGCGCCAGTCCCCGCTGAGACCCCTGCGGATCCAGAGCCCGCACCTGCTCCTTCATCACCTGCACCGGAGCAGAGGCCGCACCGCCGGGAGGGCTCAGGTATGTCCGACACTCCTTCACCCGAGAAGGCCCGGGGTTGCCCCACAGTTGCAGCGGCTGGCCAGGTTGTGCTAGATCTGGTCTGGGACCGGGAAGCCAGTCCCTGGGGGGAGACACTGGACCCCCAACGGTGGTACCGCAAGCCCCAGTAGGCAGAAGCAGGTCCCGGGAGGAGGAGGAAGCGAGTAAGGCCCATCTCTGAGCCACCATCAAGAAGCTAGCGGCTGAGTACCGGGAGAGGGAGCAGTGGAGACTGGCTGTACTGGGCCCGTATATGGACCACCTAAAAGAGTCCAGCAGTCACAGGGATACACTTCCCCTAAATAACGCACAAACATTGCGCTGCCTAATAGACACATTCCATACAATGCATCAGCGCTAATCAAATGCTGCTAAGGGACCGCCAAACAATCCCTCCATATGAAGGAAACACAATCACTAAAGGGAATACCAATTTGTTCTTATAAACCACTTCTAGTGAGAAGAGGGTACTCCTTAATATTAATATTTAATATTTTGTTATGGTACTTTCCCATAATACCTCTCTGTCTATAGCTCCTCCTATCTTTTTTGTTCTGTTTCTTGTTTTTGTTCTCCGGGCCATCTTGTAACACACATGCGCTTCAGAGCTGGAGAAAGGATTCTCTTGTTACCTCCAACCTGGAGCTCCTATCATCTCTAATCTGGTGCTTCTATAACAGCTCTACCCTACAGTCCTCACTCCTACCTCATCTCCATTCCTTCATCTTCCTTGACATCTCATCTCATCAAGGTACTGTAAATAAAGCCTGTTGAATTCATCACTGCATCATCCTTCCGGACCACCACGCACAGCTGATAGGGATTGGGAGCACAGGCTGGCGAGTAACGCTATCTGCCATTGTTTATATAGAGATTCGTGATCACATCCCTCAGACACATCTCATCTACGTATATTGGTGGCAGAATAAGAGCCAAATCATAAAAAAATGATGATTATTATTATTTATTTATATAGCACTATCAATTCCATGGTGCTGTACATGAGATGGGGTTATATCAAAATACAAATATCACAGTAAACAAAACTAACAATGACAGACTGGTACAGAGAGAAGAGGACCCTGCCCTTGCGGGCTTACGTTCTACAGGATTATGTGGAAGGAGATAGTAGGTCAGGGGTTGCAGTAGCTCTGCTGATGTTGAGGTGGCCGTGTGGTCATTTCCAGGTTGTAAGTTTTTTTTGGAAGAGATGGGTTTTCAGGGTCCATTTGAAGGATAGAAATGTGGTGGATAACAAGACGTGTTGGGGCACAGAATTCCAGAGGATGGGGATATTCGGGAGTAGACTTGGAGGCGATCGGGTGAGGAGCGAATAAGCGTGGAGGAGAGAAGTGGGTCTTGGGAGGAGATTACGTGAGGGAAGATATTGAGAGATTAGTTTTGAAATATACGGAGGAAAAAGGTTATGGTTGGCTTTGTAGGTCAGTGTTAGCAGTTTAAACTGGATACGCTGGGAAATTGGGAGCCAGTGAAAGGATTTGCAAAGAGGGGAGGCAGGAGTGTAGCGAGGAGAGAGATTAATTAGTCGGGCAGCAGAGTTTAGGATGGACTGGAGGGGTGCCAAGAGTGTTAGAAGATAGGCCAGAGAGGAAGATGTTGCAGTAGTCGAGGCGAGAGATGATTAGGGCATGCTCAAACATTTTGGTAGAGTGAGGGTTGAGGAAAGAACGGATTCAGGAAATATCTTTGAGCTGGAGGTGACAGGAAGTGGCGAGAGCTTGGATGTGTGGTTTGAAGGACAGGGCAGAGTCAAGGGTTACTCTGAGGCAGCAGATTACCGGGACAGGGGAAAGTGTGAATTCATTTATTTATTGATGTAAATGTGACATTGCTGTAATCATATTTAGTAATGAGCGAATCCCGGGCAGGTTCGGCCAAACAGTTACAAAAAGTTTGGTTTGGGTACCAGATCAGTCCTGGACTTGGACCCTATTCACTTGAATGAGGGGTCATAACACCCATAGTTTGCAATGCTGTTATCTGAATGACAGCCAGGCAAACACTGCCTCTTGTCGGTGGTAAGATGACAGCATGAGCCCACAGCTGTGACCAGAGGTAAAAAGTTTACCTCTGAAATACATGCTTTAGACAGAACCCCCAGTGGAAGATTCACTGTAGTGAAGCAAATAGAGACACCATGGACGCCATCTTGCCTATAATCCTGCAGTGTCTGTCTTTTCAAGTGTGTGCAAAATCACGGTCAACCACAGTTTTATGCACTTCTGAAAAGAAGGACACCACTGATCAGAGGCCAGTCGGAGTCCAGGTTAGCTCTGCTGTCTCATTATAGTGAATGTATTCTTCAGGGACTTCTTTTGAATCACAACATTGGGAGATTTGGATGGAAACCCAAATTGAAGTGGTCATGTCATGATCCCAGTGCAGGTTTTGACCTGCACGTCAGGGGTTAATGTCTGGAGTCCAGTGCAGTCTTTGACCTGCATGCCTGGGGTTAATTATTGTGGTCTCTCTTTGGTTCAGGGAGAGCTTCTTAAACCCCTGAGAAATGCCAATCCCTGTCGGTTATACTTTTGCCTTTGGCCGAGTGTGTTGACCCCTGTATGCCTATTCGTTATCTTATAGCTTGCTTATATGGTTCTGACCCGGTTCTGTTGCCCATTTTGAGTTTGCCTGTAGATTCTGTACTGCGCTACCCTCTATGTGTATGACTCATTTCCTTTGACCTGACTATTCTCTGCTCGCCTCTCTTGTACCTTGCAGCTATCTCCGTGTATGACTCATTGGCTACGTCCTGACTATCCTCCCAGTCTATGCCCCTTGGTAATTTTGTCCCGCAGTTACCCTGCTAGGAGTTTTCCTGCAGTTCCTAGCTCTCTGAGGTTTTGGCCACGCCCCCAGCAGTCACGTGCTTCAGGTCCTGCTGATCTGAAGTACACATCTTATCTGCTGCTGCCCGCTCCACAGGTATCTTTGAGCACAGTTTGTTTTACTCAGGACACGCGCACTGGCTCAGTGAGCAAGTTCAGTGCGGTGTTCCTGACAGGTCATCGTAGAGCGCAGGGTAAATGTGATCCAAAATGTTTTGTAAAATGTTTCCTTTAAAGGCTTCAACTAAATCCACAAAAGAATCATGCCCCCACTCAGGACCGTCATCTGTGAATAGATTTAGAGGGCTTCCACATTACTGGTAACACAAAGATACTAGAAGAGCAAATTGACTCCTCACCCTCCAAAATAAATTTAGCTAATTCTGAAATCCCAAATCTAAATATTCCTCTCTTTTTGAGCTTTATATTATGCCTAAATGGCAGTTAGCATCCATGTTTGGCATGTAGTGATGAGAGCCCGCTTAATTTATGAATGCATGTCTCCAGAAATACAAGCTGTGCCCAATGTATTGGTGCTACAATCTAATGGTACTACAATGTTTGAGCACCACTATGGTAAATTTTCAATTTTCACTCAGTAACATTCACTGCTGCTTGTTTATGGCAAACACCAAATTTTTACTGCACTTGTAGTTAAATTCCCAGAGAGGAGTAATTTCCAAAATGGGGTCACTTAAGGGGAGATTTTGCTCTTCCAGCACTTAGAGGCTCTATGAAGCCCATAAACTATTCTGCGATAATTTGTTCTCCAAGAGTCAACTTGCACTCCTTCTGTTCCAAGTCATGCCGTTTGGCTAAGTAGCACTGCACAGGCACATATGGGGTATCGCCACGCAAAGCAGAAATTGTGACAAATTTTGATACTATTTTACTCATTTTATTGTGTAACAACGTTTGATCTGGATCTAAAACAATTTTTTGTTGTTGTAAAAATGTAATTATTTTTTCTTTCCTACCCAGTGGTATTAAATTCTGTGAAGCACCTGTAATGATAAATTCATTAAGGGGTGTACTTTGTAAAATGAGGCCACTTGTGGGGGTTCTGCTGTTCTGACACCCCAGGGGCTCTGCCAATGAGACATTCCACCCTCATACAGTACCATTCTAGCAAAATGTGCATTACAATATGGTGTTCCTTCCCTTCTGAGTTTTGCACCATGCCTCAAAAGTAGTTTTCAACCACTTTTGAAATATTGGACAGGGAAATTGTGTAACATATTTTGCTGTCCATTTTCTCCTTTTATCTCTTTTAAAAACTGAAAAGTTGAGGCCAAAGTAACATTTTAGAGGAAAAAATGGTAATTTTTTTATTTACTCTGCCCAATGTTATACAACTGTGTGAATTGCTTGAAGATTAGAAATGCTCACTAGTCCTTTAACTGAATTCCTCAAAATTTGTAGCTTCTGAAATTGGGTCACTTATTGGGTTCTGCTGTTTTGACATTTCAGGGGCACATCAAATGTGACATGGCATCCTCAACTTATTCCAGCTAAAATTGGGTTCCATAGTTCAATTGAAGCTCTTTCACTTCCAAGCCCACTACAAATGGGGTATCGGTTCACTCAGTACAAATTGTATGGTCCATTTTCTCCTGTTACCCTTGTCAAAATGAAAAATTTGGGGCAAAATGAATATGTTTGTGGAAAAAATGTATTTTTTTGTTCACGGCTCAACGCTATAAAATTCTTTGATGCACCTGTGGGATGAAAGTGCTCACTATATCTCTAGATAAATTCACTGAGGAGTAAAGCTTCCAAAAAATGTGGTCACTTGTTGAATCTTTCCATTGTTTCGGCACATCAGGGGTTCTGCAAATTTGACATTGTGTCTGCTAACTATTCCAGCCAATTTTGTGCTCTAAACTTAACCCTTTTCTGACATTAGATGTAATAGTCCATCCTTGTGACCTGGGTCTATCTGACCATGGATGGATTATTACGTCTGCATGATTGCCCACGTACATGGGTGATGTGCATGGGAGATTGCCACCCCCGAAATGCTGTGACTGAGCGAGATTACAGCATTCCGGGAGCTGGAAGAGGGCTGTCAGCCCCTTTGCCTTTGGATCAGAGACCCCACGGCATGATGTGGGGTCCCGATCGCTGCAATGGTGACCCCAAGTTGTCATGATGACATTCAGGTCACCAGAGCTAGGAAACATGCTGATCATGCGCAGTGCATAATCAACAAGTTTCTCTATAAGTCCAGAGCTGAAAGTTTCTACAGCATGGAGATGCTGCTGCATCCCCATGCTGTAGAAGTGATCAGCCTGCAAAAAATGATAGTCCCATAGTGGGACAAAGTAAAAAAAGTTAATAAAAAGTAAAAGAAAAAATGTTTTAAATAATTGTAAAAATATAAAAAAAAAATAAAAAACTCAAAAGATATTGTATCTATAAATAAATATTTCATCTAAAAATAATAAAATAAACAGAAGTACACATATTTGGTATTGCCACGTCTGCAATGACCCAACCTAATCCTTTTAGTAAACACCATAAAAAAATAAAAATCAAGGCAAAAAACAATGCTTTATCATCATACCACCAAACAAAAAGTGGAATAAAATGCAATAATAAAGACAGATTTAAATAAACCTGGTACCGCTGAAAACGTCATATTGTCCTGCAGAAAATAAGTAACCATGTAGCTCCATAAGCAAAAAAAAAAAAATTTATAACTCTCAGAATAAAGCGAAGTAAAAATAATTACTTTGTCTATAAAATAGTTTTTAAAGTGTAAAAGCGCCAAAACATAAAAAAAAATTATATAAATGGGGTATCGCTGTAATCATAGTGACCCGAAGAATAAAACTGTCTTATCAATTTTAGCACACACGGAGCGCGGCATAAAGCCCCCCCAAAAAATTCCTGAATTGCTGGTTTTTGTTCCTCCCAAAAATCAGGATAGAAAGCGATCAAAAAATGTCATGTGCCCGAAAACGTCAACTCGTCCCTCAAAAAACAAGCTATCACATGACTGTTAGCCAAAATATGTAAAAATTATAGCTCTCAAAATATGGTGATTCAATAACTATTTTTTGCAACAAAAAGCGTCTTTTTGTATGTGACAACAGCCAAACATAAAAACCCAATGTAAATCTCTTATCGCTGTAATCTCACAGACCCGAAGAATAAAGTCACCTAATCACTTATACCGCACGAGGAACAGTGTAAAAACTAATGGTATGGAAGTTAGGGCAATTCCACTCAGCGCTCTGGTTCTGACCCCAGGTCCCTCTTAAAGGGATCCCCAGTATGGAAGTGAGGGCAAATCCACTCTGCACTTTTGTACTGACCCCAGGCCTCTCTTAAAGGGACCTCCAGTAAGGAAGTTACGGTAAATTCCTCAGCGCTCTGATTCTCACCCCAAGCTTCTATTAAAGGGATCATTGTTATGGAAGTCAGGGCAAATCCACTCAGCGCTCTGGTTCTGACACCAGGCCTCTCTTAAAGGGATCCCTGGTATGGAAGTTAGAACCATTCCACTCAGCGCTCTGGTTCTGACCTCAGGCTGATGGGATGATGTGGGATATTAGGGGTAGTAGTCCGATGGCTCTGGCTGATGAGATGATATGGGATATTAGAGGTAGTAGTCCGGTGGCTCTGGCTGACGGGATGATGTGGGATATTAGGGGTAGTAGTCCGGTGGCTTTGGCTGACGGGATGATGTGGGATATTAGGGGTAGTAGTCCAGCGGCTGTGACAGGATAATGTGGGATATTAGTGTTAGTTGTTTGGTGGCTCTGGCTGATGGGATTATGTGGGATATTAGGGGTAGTAGTCTGGTGGCTCTGATGGGATGATGTGGTATATTAGAGATAGTAGTCCGATGACTCTGACGGGATGATGTGGGATATTAGTGGTAGTAGTCCGGTGGCTCTGGCTGACGGGATGATGTGGGATATTAGAGATAGTAGTCCGGCGGCTCTAGCTGACGGGACGTTGTGGGATATTAGGGGTAGTAGTCCGGTAGTTCTGGCTGACGGGATTATGTGGGATATCATAGTGAATGTGGCTATGCGGAGTGGGCGGGGCTCTACACTCAGATATATATATATATATAGATATAATCATTATAATTTGTTATAACTAACTGAAGTTAGTTACTATGCCCGGGCAGCACCGGGCTCTTCAGCTAGTAATGTAATAAAAAGCAACCATCATGAACTATTGAAAAATAATTCATGAAGAA